>NW_012121709.1:7268781-7314071 GCF_000951035.1 Colobus angolensis palliatus
TTCCTGATTTTTTAATGATTGCCATTCTAACTGGTGTGAGATGGTATCTCATTGTGGTTTTGATTTGCATTTCTCTGATGGCGAGTGATGATGAACAAATCCTTTTATTTTCTACGGCAGGTACCATTAAGAATAATCCGTTATTACCCCATTGGTTTTTCAACTCTTTGCTCATGAGGCTGTCTTCTTACAAAATTTCAAAGGTCTAACTACAATGAAAGCACGCCTATTTCCCTTGTCTTGCCTAGATCTTGGGAAAATGGGATGGAACAAGATTTTTATCCAGGTGAAACTCCTTGACCACAACCTGGCCTCTACTTCACTGCTCCTTCCCCAGGACAAATGACCTGCCTTCCACTTTGTACCCAGGATAATTGATAGTGATAAAACCCAGTTACAAACTTTTTTTTCTGTTTGGGCAGGCTTCTCCTAGACTGTGATAGAAGTAACTAGCAAGCAAACAAAAATTTTTGTCATGTAAAACAAGATGAATTTAGTGAATAGCTCAAAAGATTTTGTTTCTTTCCTTGCTGTAACTCAGGGATTGTCTCATGGGCGTGATCCCTCGTTGTAACTCAGAAATTATCTCATGCCTATGAAGTAGCCCAAATCTTTTGGTGCTGTGATCCCCAAATGACAATTTGTATCTGCATCTGTATCTACTTTGTACTTACAAGGGAAGGAAACAATGTATCCATCTCTATGTCTACAGGGAAGTAAGCAGTATCACCTAGAAAAGGCCCAGGAATAACCCAGCTGCAGAAACAGGACTGTCTGAGGGTCCCCTGGCCCTAATTCTTGGAGGAGGGGACATTTAAGCTGCAATATGAAGGATTAGTTAGGGAAATAGAATGCCCCGGGTATGTCTGCAAAAATCTGGAGGAAGGAGTGAATCCAGTGTTTCCCAAGGTGTAACCAAGGCTCGAAGGTAAAAAGCAGAACAGAAGTGCAAAGAAAGAAGGTTAGTGTAGGTAAGCAAGGGCCAGAAAATGGTGAAATTGCCTTGAAGTAAGAACCCTGATAATGTTAAGAGTTGCAGAATGGAGACGGATTTGAGGAGGAAAAGTTCTGCTTCAGTGAAAAATTTCTGTTTAGGGAAAAACTCCAAGTATTTCTTCTTATGTGTGCACATTTACTCATTTTATTGTCAGTGTATGATTAATACTTTCATGTCTAAGAGAGACCATCTCACACATTGTAGTTACAGCCTAATATTTCCACAGGAATACTAACAAATGCAATTTTATCTTCAACTCCAAGTCTACATCACTGATGCCATTTCTATTTCTCTCAACTTCATCATCAGCATTTAAAGTAACCCAGCCTGCCTGCTATTCTCCTTTTAGTCCAAGACTTTCCTAGGCACTCCCCCCTTCATCCTTCACTCCCAGTCATATTTGTCCTCTGGAGGAGGCATTTCCTGGACAGGTTCTGTTTTGTTTTGTTTTAGACAAAGTCTCACTCTGTTGCTCAGGCTGGAGTGCAGTGATGCAATCTGGGCTCTCTGAAACATCTGCCTCCTGGGTTGAAGCAATGCTCCTGCCTCAGCCTCCATGAGTAGCTGGGATTACAGGCATCTACCACCACGAGCAGCTAATTTTTATATTTTTAGTGGAGATGGGGTTTTGCCATGTTGGTTAGGCTAGTCTTCAGCTCCCAGCCTCAAGTGATCTGCCCACCTCAGCCTCCCAAAGTACTGGGATGACAGGTGTGAGCCACCACACCTGGCCCTCCTGGACAGGCCTTTGAGTTGGAGTGGATATGTGAAGGGTACTGTAAAGAGCATGCATGCCATCAAGTGAACTCGTGAATCCTGCTCCCGAGCCACTCTTTCTCCCTCCAAGTTTCGGAGGCCATGAGGATTTCTTTCTTTGTCTAAAGAAGCAGAGAGTCTTTCCTGTGGGCCTCACTCTAGTTTCCCTTGAGATTCCAAAAGGGCAGGGGAAATGTTCCTTTTGCCTGAGAGGGAGGTGGTAGTATCTTTTTTCCAATCTCATGAAGAGAAAAGAGAGAAGAGCGAGAAGAAGGAGAAAAGAAGAAGGAAGAGAAGAGCAGAAGGAAGAAGAGGGGGAGGAGGAACAGGAAGAGAGTGAGAGATTGATTGCCAACCTCAGTCCAGTGAAACCTTTGCCCCAATAACACGTCCTTGGCCTGACCAGTCCAGGTCAACTCTTCTCTTCTTTGGTGATTGAATGAGGAAGAGGAAGCTCTGTGAGTATGAATAAACAAATTTGCTTCTACCTTTGGTTCTTTCTCCTATTAACCAAAATTTCTTAGGCACCCTGAGAAGAAGAAAACAATGCAGTAAGTTGGAGTGGGATAGTAGATGCCCTGTGTATCATGTTCAGGTGGCTTTGGTAGGGCCAGGGACTCTCAGCCCTTAGGTGACTGAATACTTTAGATCCTTCAAGAAGAAATATTTATAGTCTGAATTCTTAGAGCTTTTCACATCAACCAAGGGCCTTCCCAGATTCTACAAAGCTGAAAAAAAAACCAAAAAAACAAAAAACACCTTTCAATTTGAAGACATAATTGGTTAAAGTTATTTGCAGGGGGTAGGGCACACATCAGCAAGATGTGGCCATGTTAAGTCACAACATTTTGTGTCAATTAGTTTCACAGCTTAACAAACCACCTCTAAGTTACGTAACTTGCAAGTAATAGCATTTATTATTGCTTACCAGTCTGCAGGTCAACTGGGCAGTTCTACTGGTCTAAGACAAGATTAACTGATCTTGGCTGGGTTTTCTCATGAATCTGTGGTCAGGTTGTGGTTGATGGAAGCTTGCTAGTCTAGGATTGCCTTGCTCACATGCCTAGAAGTCAGCTGGCTGTTGGATGGCACGAGGGGTGGTAACTGAGTTATGTATCTCCCATCATCCAGTAGAGTACACCAAGCTTTTTCCAAGAGGGTTGAAATGTGCATGTTTTCAGCCTTTTGAGCCCTAACCTTGAAACTTGCATACACTCACTTCTGACACATTCTTTTTAGCCAAAACAAGTCATTAGTCTAGCCCATACCAAGGATTGGAAAAGAGTTTTTGCCTCTTGATGAGAGGAGCTGTCAGGTCACTGTGCAAGAGGTGTGCAGAGAGGGATGAAAAGTTGCAGATATTTTTGCAATTAATCTACTTCAGGACTTAAGGAAGCAAAAGGTTTCTGAGAGATACCAAAGCTGTGAAGTGAGTTTCATAACCTATGCAATTGACTTCATGGATTTTTGACAGATCTATCACATTTCTGAAAGTTATGAGATTTCTTTCCCCTAAGGGAAGGCAGGGTAGGAGGGTAGAACATACTCTCCCTCCCCATCTTCCTCCTACCTTCCCAATGCTATGGTGGTGCCCACTCCATGCCCCAGATACCTGTAATCTGTGTTTAATGGAGTCAATTGAGGAAGTCAGCAAGATGGAAGAAAGATGCTAGGAATGAGGCAGCAGAGAAACAAACCCAGACTCTTACTCACTTCCCGACTGTGCCAGATGCTCAGACCCCTTCCAGATGGATGAATCAGAGCCTTTCCAGAGCTCTCAGCTCAGGCCCGCCATTGCCACATAGGTATTTAATATGGGAAAATTTTAATCACGTTTGTTTTCCCATGTTTTGTTCTAACGACAAATCATTTTTAATGGGAGACTAGGGGGTGGGAAAAAAAGATGTAGCAAATCTTGGCTGACAGTTTTATCACTAGTCTCAGATCTCTGGTCCCAGGGCTGGATTTGCCACCAACTGCAAATCACCCTGAGTGAATGAGATGCGCAGGAAGAAGAAAGAGGGGCCACAAAGGACCCATGGTGTCCCTGCCTCCCATTTGTCCACCACCTCCCAATAAAAATTCAGGGACAACTACTCTGTTCTAGTTGTTACATTTTAATCCTCTCCATAATCCTGCAGGGTAGGAAATTGCTCTCCCTAAATGGCATCATGGGAACTGGTGCTCTGAGGTCCCCAGTGACTTGCCCAAGTTTACCTAGCCAGTAAGTCATGGAGAAAGGGCTTAAATCCAGGTCTATCTCACCTGAGAGCCTGGGTTCTTCACGGTGGCACCATGCTGCCTCTCTTTACAAATCACATTTTAAAATTCCTTGAAAGTTACAACTTCTCTTACAGAAGTCTATTTTCTTTCTCTCCTTTTCTTTCCCTCCCTCCCTTCCTCCCTCCCTTCCTTCCTTCCTTCCTTGCTTTCTTTCTTTCACGAAGTCTTGCTCGTCTCCCAGGCTGGAGTGCGATGGCACGATCTCGGCTCACTGCAACCTCTGAAGTCTATTTTCTAAGTATGTTTACAGACATGGAGAGATTCACTTTGTCATGGACAAATATGCCATTCAAGGCCCATGTATGGATCCTGGCAGGGCCAAGCCAAAATGCCAAGTCTGCAGAAAACAGAGACTCCGTGGTTCATTGCCTTCCGTGAATAAGGCAGAAACTCTATCAGCCCTGGCTCTGACTGAGCCCCCTCCTGGATCACCTGAAGTACGTTCGTCTTTGTGGTAGAAAGACCATTGGTTTTAGGAGTTCTAAGGAGACCTGGGTTTCTAAAATGGAATAATGGTAGTAAGGCATATAATTTTTGTTTTATTTTTCAACTATACTTACTTTTAAAAATTATATGAATAATACTTGACTATATCTGGAGTAGTTTATTTATTTATTTATTATTTTAAAATAGGCTCTCACTCTGCCACTCAAGCGGGAGTGCAGTGGTGTGATTATTGTAGCCTCAAACTCCTGGCTGAAGTGACTCTTCTACCTCAGGCCCCTGAGTAGCTGGGACTACAGGCATGCACAACCACGCCTGGCTAATTTTTAAATTTTGTGTAGAGATGGGGGTCTCATTATGTTGCCCAGGCTGGTCTCTAATTCCTAGCCTCAAGTGATCCTCCTACCTCAGCCTCTGAAAGTGTTGGGATTGCAGATGTTGGCCACTGCATACAGTACATCTGGAGTATTTTAAAGCAATTCCAAGGTATTGTATCATTTCACTCAAAAATACTTTAGTGAATATCACCAACAGATGAAGACTTTTGAAAAAGAACATATTCACAATCATGTAGCTTATTGTAGCCTTACTTTATTCCCTTGTAAAATGGCATGAAATACCCAGGAAGTTCGATTAAGAGTGGTAAATGAGAAATTGCCATCAAAGATGTAAGTGAAGAGCCAGGAATTATTCCTGCATAAATCAGGAGATAGAGTTTCAAGCAGAAGGCAGGTGGTTAACAGCATCAAATATTACCAAGAAGCCAGACAGAATAAAAGCTGAAAAGTAACCATTGAATTTGGTATTGGGAGGTCTCCAGGGATCATTAGAGCTATTTTGACAGAACTGTGTGGATGGAAGCTAGACGGTAAAGGAAGTAATAGATGATGAAATAGAAATAGTGAATCTAGACTATATTTTCTAGATACTTGAGCAGTAGAAGGTTGGGGGAAGCTTCTACTCTTAGGAGGAAGGCAGGAGCGAATGACAGTGCTCTTTAGGGTGGGGAAACAGGAATTTCTTGTTGTGGGTGAAGATATAGTCAAGTTGGTGAGCTTGAATATGTAGGAGTGAGAAGGAATAATTGATAGAACAAGGTCATTCTGAAGTAGGAATAATTAGTATCAATAGCACATGGAGAGGAGCTGGCACTTGAAAGAAGGAAGAGCTCTGCCATCATCCAACGTGCATCTATTGAGCTCTTCTTGTATGCATTGCACAGAACACTGTATAGGACAATGAGGGAGATAATGGGAAACAAGGCCTGGCCTTCTTGTCGAGGTTTGCACAGTCTACTGATGGCTAAAAGCTAACTAAACAGACAATTAGGCATGGTGTCTATGCCAGTTGTGCAGAGAGGGTCAAGAAGAATTTGCAGAATATCTCTGAGACTGGGAATATAAGTACAAGTAAGTGAGTGAGAGGAATGAGGGAAGAATGCTCCTGGCAGAAGGAATAATGTGTGCAAAGATCTGGAAGCCAGAGCAAACACCATTTAACTTTTACTCTTAGGAAGAACAGAAATAGGTAAGCATGGGTAAAGATGCAGGTAAGCATGGGTAAGCAGGTAAGCTCATGCCTGTAATGCAGCATCCTGGGAGGCCAAAATGGGACTACTGCTTGAGCCCAGGATTTCAAGACCAGCCTGGACAACATAGTAAGACCCCATTTATAAAAAATTAAAAAAAAATCTGGGTATGGTGGTGCACACTAGTAATCCCAGCTACTTGAGAGACTGAGGCAGGAGGATCTCTTGAGCTCAGGAGTTTAAGGCTGCAGTGAGTGATGATCACTCTACTGTACTCCAGCCTGGGAGACAGAGTAAGACCCTGTCAAAAAAAAAAAAAAAAAAGGTGCAGATAAGTTTGGAGATGAAAGGCAAAGTGGCCTATGTTTTCTTGGAGAGTTTGAGGCTGAGAGAGTTCACCGCGGCGATAGAGGCATATCGAGCAGAACCCATTAGAAAGGAGATGAGATGAGCCCATTTATTATGTATTTAAAGGGCAAGCATCAACTTTAACCACGGAGAAAGTTTTCCTACTTCTCACCTCCACTGTCAGGAAGTAGTCCAAGTTATCCTTGCCTTTCCCCTCGATCACAGAAATAGCCTCTTTTATTGGTCTTTGCCCTTCCATTCTTGTCTCCTCCATTTCCTTCTCCATGCAGCAGTCTTTTAAAAAGATGACATAACTGCCTTGCTTAAAACCCTCTGATAGCTTCCCATTGTACTTAGAAAAAAAAATCTAGGCCCTTTGCCACATCCTGCAAAGCCCAGTGTAGTTTCTTTGTCCACCTCTCCAGTCTCACCTTGAGCCTCTTGTTTTTGCTCTGTTCCAGCCACTCTGCCTCCTTTTCCCTGGATCTTCCTCTTACCTCCTGGCTTTTGCACATGTGGCTTCCTGTGGCTGGATGCCTCTTGTGTCTATTCTTTCTTTAGACCTCAGCTCCGTCATCACCAACTCCAGGAAGCTCTTCCTAACTTCACAGAATAGGTCACATTTCCCTCTTTACAGCACTAGCAGAATTGTATACCTCTCCATGTGGGCACTTAATAGAGGGGCAAGTTTACATTTAATTGCCTAATTATCTGATAAACACCCCTCTCAACCATTACTGTAGGTTCCATGAGAGCAGTTCCATGGCTGTCTGATTTTACCGCTTTCACTATTATGACCCCAGGATCGAGTGCAGGGTCTAACACAGTAGACACTCAATAAATACTTCATAAATGAATGAATGAATACATGGATATTAGTACTCCTTGAAAAACCATTGAATCCTTTGCAGTTCCTTGTAGAGCTATTGATTCAACCTGGTTTCATCTGAGCATGAGCAACCTTTCTCTCCCAGTCATGTCCCTGTGATGATTTTTATCTTTCTGTATAAATATATCTACTTCCCACATGCCCGTGCACGTATGTCAGTGTGTATAATCCCAACTCCAGTAAATACTTTGCTTAGACAAGAGACAGCAGACACGCGCTCATCAAATCCATGCCTGCAACCAGGAGAGAAAGCAACTCTCCTTGCTTTCGCACACATGTTTATTGATGATGCAGATTAAACTTTAATCATATTGCACAGTTTCAATTTCCAATTGAAATTGAAAGTCTGAGCCACGTATGGGTTTTTATTACCTTCCACTTACACTGCTAATGGAAGCGATCGGAGGGGAGCCATCTTCCCAGGCCTCAGGTGGGGTGGCTGGGTCATAAATCAAATTAATACTGCAATGTAGTGGAGGTGGTAATGCACAATAGGAGATGAGAGGGGTTAGGAGCAATTTAGGGAGTGGGGGGCCCTGTCATCAGGGCGGGATGGTGCATGACGTGTGGGGCTCCAAAGTGAGGAGTGAGGCTTCTGTCTCCAGTTATCTCTGCAGCATTTTTATAGGCAAAGAAAAATGTTATTTAACCATGCTTTGGTTAACAGTTTGGAAAATAGTTGCAATGGCGAAAGTTCCTCCTGAGGAAGAGATCAGCTTCTGCTTGTGAGAGTTTTAAGGTGCAGATCCCTAAGAGCAGCAGACACTGCCCAAAGGGATTACAGTGGGTATTAGACCAAAATACATTTCTGCAAATTTTTTAGTGTTATTGTAATAATACCTATTGCCAAAAATGTGGATATCCATATATCCACAAACGCAGAACACTGATGTCCATGATTTTTACCTGGGCTTTAGGGCTAGAAAGATCACTCATCTTTTTGGGGGAGACGGCAGTATCCATGAAGTTGTTTTGGGTGTCAGGCTGGTACCAGATCAAGAAGTAGAAATTAAGCAAGACTTCATGCCCCAAGTGGAGAATAATAATACCAGTAAGTAGCATTTATTGAGCACTTACTGTGTGCCAATCTCTGTGTTGACTCTTAACTAGTTTGCATAATAATGGTATGAAGTAGGTGCCTTTAATAGTATGTGTAAAGTGCTCACTCAGCACTTGGTACATGGTAAGTGACAATAAGTACCAAGCTCTTGTTTAGTGTTCCATTGTACACTTGGGGGAATGGAATGAAGAGCTAGAGAGGTGTGTGGCTCTTGCCTATAATCCGAGCACTTTGGGAGGCTGAGGCAGGAGGAATACTTGAGCCCAGCAGTTCAAGACCAGCCTGGGCAACATAGGAAGACCCTGGCTCTACAAAAAAAAAAAAAAAAAAAGGAATTAAAAAAATTAGCTAAGCATGGGGGCATGCACCTGTGGTCCCAGCTACTCTGGAGGCTGAGGTGGGAGTATTGCTTGAGCTTAGGAGGTCAAGGCTGCAGTGAGCAGTGATTGCACCACTGCACTGCAGCCTGAGTGACAGAGCGAGATCTTGTCTCCAAAAACTAAAAATGAGAGAGGTGAAATTACTTAGCCAAGGTCACACATCTAGGAGGTGGCAGGGATGAGGTGATTGGCATCAAGATGTCTGATTTTAGTGTGTGTCTTTAACATCTTTGCACTGCTGCCTCGTCATGTAGAAACCCCGCTCTGAAGAACAGATCTGTGAGAAAACTCACCTGTGTTGGGAGGTGCAAAGTTGAATGTTAACCGGTGAAGTCAGTGTCGTTGAACTGAAGAACTTTGGGGCTCATGACAAATTGGAGGGCTGGACGAATAGCTGCCAGGATGAATCAGTGATTGGATAACTGTTTATGAGGGGTCCACTTTGGGGTAGACTTTTGGGATGCGAAAACGAAAAGATAGCCCTGTTCCAAGGAATTGTGATCTATAGGGGAAATCCATTGTTTTACATAAGTTTTGCTCAGCTCCTCAGTGTTCTTCACTGCAAATCCCTGGTTTGCTCAGACCTCTTTCCCAACATGAGAACTCACACAGGGGTGGAAACCTGGCTTCTTGCCTAAACCCCTATCCCTTATATGGCTTTGTTTTTGCTCAGCTCCATCAAAAATACCATGGGAGAAACTGCTTGAGTTCTGCCTTGTACATCCTTAAAGAGCCTGGCAATCTTCCTTTACCTGAAACATTGCTTAACAAGTCAGCACAAGAAAATCCCCATCACTGGCAAGTAGAGGGGGAAAATGGGCAGGAAAAAGTCTGAACTAAAATATCTAAAATCCCAGTAGGATTACTAAAGATAATAGTGGCCCCACTGGCCTGCATTGTAAGATCATAGTCCCCGCTGTGTGCTGAATATTTCACTGCGTGCATTGGTTATCATATCTCATTTAATCCTTCAAGGAAGGTGGAATAATCCCCATTTTACAGAAGAAGAAACAGGCTCTGAGAGGGTAAAACATCTGCCCAGAATCACACAGCTAGAATCTCAGGGCACAGATGTACGTGTCTGATTCCAAAGTGCAGGCATTTTCAACTCAACAACGTTGTCTCTTTTTTCATTATAAATTTTAATCTCTCTTACCTTCTTGAATAAGTAATATCTGCAAATGTTATAAAATTCAAAGGTGCAGCAGTGTATAGAGCAAAGTCTCCTTCTCAACGCTGTCTCCTAGCCCCCAAACTCAACTGTGAACATTCCTGAGAGGAAAAGGTGAGAGATCTATGAACTTTATCCTCTGTGAGTTTCCAGGTCAGTTGAGTAGCTAGAAAAGCACCTCAGAAGCAAACTTACTGGAAAAAAAAAGAGAGATGGTGTTATAGGTGCCTTCCAAGATGGATACAAATGCTCTGGGAAAACAGCTGCCATGTTTTCAGATATTAGAGAAGGAAAATTGTGAATACTTCCTTGTAGGGAGTGGTATTAGATCTGTCATTTGAAGTACAGAATGTGGATAAGAGACTAGGGAGGAAGATTTGAGAAGAATGTCATTTAGTTTGTGTCTTTTCTGCCCCAGGGTCTTCCAGAGCCTGTCACTTTTCCTGAAGCATGCTTCCTTTCCCCCTTGCCAGACCAAATCCTACTTATTCTTTCACTCCCAGTTGGAGTGTCTCATTCTTTTTCTTTTTTGAGATGGAGCCTCGCTCTGTCGCCCAGGCTGGAGTGCAGTGGTGTGATCTCGGCTCATTGCAAGCTCCGCCTCCCGGGTTCACGCCATTCTCCTGCCTCAGCCTCCCGAGTAGCTGGGGCTACAGTCGCCCGCCACCACGCCCAACTAATTTTTTTTTATTTAGTAGAGATGGGGTTTCACCATGTTAGCCAGGTTGGTCTCAATCTCCTGACCTCGTGATCCACCTGCCTCAGCCTCCTCAAGTGCTGGGATTACAGGCATGGGCCACTGTGCCAGGCCTAGAGTGTCTTATTCTTAAGAAAACCTTTCCTGATAAGCCATACTAGGTTAGCCGCCCCTGTAACGCAGACTCTGGTGTGCTGTCTTAGTGTATGGTAAATTTTTATTTGTAGCACTTACCACACTTTGAGTTATTTGGGTAATTCCCTGATTATATTTGTCTCTTTCTTCTAGACTGGAAGTCCCATGTTAGCAGGAACTGGGTCTTTCCTGTTCACTGCTGCATCCCTAAATACATAGTTGAGAATTGGTGAATATAACCTGGGTTCAGTCCTCACTCTGGCATGACCTTGGGCTAGTGGCACTACCTTGGGCATGACCTTGGCTCTGGCTGAACAACGTTGGGCAAGTGAATTAAACTCTCATTGTTATTTTTAATTATAATAACAAACACTTTAATAACATTTTCTATATGCCAGGCCCCAACCTAGGTGGTTTTGCGTATAACAACCATTTACTATATATAACAACATTTTGGGGTAGGTACTGGTGTCGCCATTTTACAGATGAGAATATTGAGACCCAGTATGGAAGGCATACTTCTAAGATGGTCTCCAGTGATCCGCACCTCCTGGAATCTATGCTCTTTTTTGCCTTTTCCCCTCGTATGTGAACTAGACTAGCAACTTGCTTCTAGTCAATAGAATATGGCAAATATGATGGGATGTCACGTCCACGATTAGGTTACAGAAGACTGAATTTTGTCTTGCTAGCTGACTCTTTTGATTGCTTTCTCAGCTTGCAGGCTTTGATGAAGCAAGCTGCCATTTGTAGATGTTCATGTAGCAAGAGCCTGAAGGTGGCTTCCTACTAACAGCCTTGTAAGAACAGAGGCCCACAGTCCAACAACCCTCAGGCAGCTAAAGGATGCCAGATGCGGGTGAGCTTGAAGGTAGATCCTCACCCAGTCAACCAATGAGATGACCAAATCCCTGGTCCACACCTTGATTTAAGCCTGATAAGAAGATCCAGCTAAGCAATGCTCACATTCCTGACTTATAGAAGCTGTCAGATCATAAATGTGCATTGTTTTAAGCTACAAGGTTGTGGGGTTGTATGTTACACAGCAATTGGTGATTAAAACAAGAAAGATTAAGTCACTTGTCTAAGATTGCTCAGTAAGTAGAGAACCTGGATCTGAACTCAAAGAATTTTGTTCAGGAAAAGTTCACGCTATTAAGGACTATATTCTATTGCCTTACTATAATATGGTAAGGGATGCTTCTGGTACATACTTCAAATGCTTTTCTAGATATTAAATGCTACCATGGGTGTAGAAATGCCTGGCAGAGTCCATGACACATAGTAAGTGCTTAGTAGATGTCAGCTATAATTATTATTATCTTCATTGCTGTTTGCTACCTTCAAGACATGAGCAAGGAAAAGGGAAAACCCCATAAACATGAAGTCAGAAAAGACACTCGTAGTAGCCTCTTGAAAGAGCAGCCATTTCCCTTCATTAAGAACCATTCCAAGGAAGGTATTTAATAAAACATTCATGAGCTACCACTGCCTGAAAGGCTGAAATGGCAGCCCCCGCAGTGACCCACAACTTCAGGCAGATGTGCTTTCTTGGTCTCTCTTTCTCCTTTCTAGCATCATCAAGGAAGCCCCTGAGAGCAAGGAGGGAAAAAATAGTCTGAAACTAAGTAGATATGTTAGCTGGAAAGGAATAGGTTTGGGAATTCTAAACAACACTCCTGGGATACAGTTTTCCTCCAGAGTTACGGCACCACAAGCAGAACTGATTTGGGCTTTTAAACACAGCTTTGCTCCAGGTTTTTAGGGAGCCACAGGACAGAGGATATTTCTGGAGGCTGTACCAGGGGGAAAACTGTCAATATTATTCTGTGACCTTTCACCTTTCACAGAGTTCAGGACTGGTGATTCCAAGGGCTGAGACAGTGGGTGAGGATACCATGCCCTGATAATCTCTGACTTGGGGACCCAACAGAAGGGAGGAGAACATGTAACTGCGTTCAGAGATCTGTCATCTCCCCTCTCACGATGGGCACTGATGGTAGAAGAGTCATAACAGCCTAATATTCAAATGGAATTGGAATGCATCCTTTCCAAGAGCAGAAGAATGTGAAATATATTCTGGCTTCCTCTTTATCTTCCCCACTAGGAATTTGCATGAAGCTGAATTATCCATGTTTACATAAAGTCCTCTACTAGCTTTTCTCAGTTAATTTTTAGTATATCATGTCTGATTCTACTTTTCCTTTTTGTCTCCCCTGATGGAGACCTAGTTTTCTTCTTGGTAAGTGTGTATACTCTAAATAATTTAAGATTCTTGATATATGACTACTAGCCTTTAGGAAAGCACAGACACATTTACATTATAAGAATCTAAGAAATGCAGAATGTTTGAAGACACTGATGACTGGTCTGTTAGCAGCATAACTTGAAATGTCAAAATTTATATTCAGAGAAGTCAATGTTTGAATTCTTCCCTTATTTGTTATTGCTTCTACCTTTTCATTATATAGTGTGGGTTGTTGTGGTGACGGGCAACTGGAATATTGAGAGGCTCTTGGAGAAAATATTTTATCTATGTGAAATGATCTATTTCTAAGTCAAGTTGAGGATGGCAAATATTCTTCTATGGCCTAATCAGTCAAGAATCATAAGGTTAATAAAATACCTAAATGTTACTTGACTTATACAGCTTTGTCTTCTTTAAAGTGCTCGAGACTCAAAGGATTCAATGCTGTAGGACAGGGAGGGTCCTTCAAGTACACAGGGATTTATTTAGTAGGGCTTGGCAAACTATGCAAACCATAGTTAAATCTAGCTAGTCACTTTTTTGGTAAATAAAGTTCTATTGGAACACAGCTACATCTTTTTTTTTCATGTTAACTAAGATTGTTTTTGTGCTATAACAGCAGAGTAGTCATGACAGAGGCCATATGGCTTGCAAATCCTAAAATATTTACTATCTGGCTCTCTAACTAAATGTTTGCCAGCCCCTGATGGGGTCATAGCCATGAAAAAAGCATGGTCCTGCTGCAGTTGAAGTTGAGAAATATGAGTTTCAAAGACCTGAGTTCATATCTCATCGTCTTGACTAACTGGCTATGTGAACTTGAATGCACCTATGCCCTACCTTGGTCTTTCTCATTTGCACAATGCAAATACTTCTGTCCACAGCTGACATCCTACTCTAGGACAGGGTCTATGATTCTTTAACCTTTCTTTTATTTCCTCATTCATTCCCAAAAGAATGCTGCTGATATATATAGCAGGATCTGAGCACATTTGTTGAATGATGTGTTTCATCATAATTATATCACAGAGCTGTCATTAGGCTCAAATGGTGTATGGTGCACACAATGTGAGACATATAACATGCTCCAGGCACCAGAGGCTATTTTAGACAGATCCATTTCTGGCTTGAAAGCTAGGGTCAGAGAAAATAGGGATTAGTTCACATGTTCTCCTCGATCTTTGTGGCTGGATTTCCTTTGTTTCAGCTGGATTCTTTCAGTTGCAAGACACAGACTCCTTCAAGTTACCTTTTTAGAAAGCAGTTTATTATTAGGAGTTGTGAACTGTAATTAGAACTGGAAAGTTGTCAGCACCTACAGCTGTTCTAGGAACCAGTCTCTCTTTCATTCTCTCTCTCTTGTCCTCTCTAATTATGTGTTCAATTCTCCTTTCTCTCGATTATGTTTTCCCTCATATTCTTCTTTTTTGCTTATGTAGAAATTCGTTTTATTCATGATTTTGCCTGCCATGCCTCAAGGTGTCTTTTCATCCTCAGCCCTTATGCTATCTCAGTTTCCCAGCTTAATAATGCTCAGTACTCCAGAGGAATCTGATTGGCTAAAGAGATCTTTTCATCCCAGATGATACAGGTCCTAAGCCATTGGCCACAGGTTGGATCCATCATACTTGGGTCACAGAGTCCATACAATGCCCCAATTGGCTGCCAAGGTGAGAGGAGGTTGCTGAAGCAATAGGGGATGTGAGACAGTTTCCTTAAAAGGGTATGTGGGAATAAGCACTGACTGACATCCCTATTCCTCTCTTTGCTCCTTCTTGTTCCTTTTTATAGACTCTGCCTAATAATGGATTCAGAAACAGAACTTCTTACCTTTGTGGCATGTGAGTGTTGTCAATTAAAGGCAGAAGACAAATTTTACAAGCTTCCAATTTGTTTCCTGACTTATGGGCCATTGGAAAGTCACGGGATTTTCAGACACGGTATCCCTGCAATATCTATGAGGTTTCCTCTCCATGTCGCTTGTGATGTTGGGCCAGTCTATAAAGATAAGGGGTGGGGGGACTTGTGACTGAGCACCCAGGCCCCCTGGGAAATGAGACAGAGAAACTGGGTTCTAGGAGGACTTGTATCAGGAAGGCCTTTTGAGCTCTGTTAGTCATGCAGGATCTCTACCTCCCTATTGGAGGTTAAATTTGTTTGACCCTTTTATTTTACTGGAGGCTGAAGGGGAAAAACTGTTATCTAAAAGGCACAAGCATAGGCATGTTTATAGCAACACAATTCACAGTAGCAAAGATATGGAAGCAACCTAAGTGCCCATCAGCCAATGAGTGGATAAATAAAATGTGCCATATCTACACCACGGAATACTATTCAGCCATAAAAAGGAGCAAAATAATGTCTTTTACAGCAACTCAGATGGAGCTGGAGGCCATTTTTCTAAGTGAAATAACTTAGAAATGGAAAACCAAAGATCATATGTTCTCACTTACAAGTGGGAGCTAAGCTATGCAGATGCGAAGGCATGAGAATAATGTAATGAACTTTGTGGACTCAGGGGAAAGGCTGGGAAGAGAGTGAGGGATAAAAGGCTACACATTAGGTACACTGTACCCTGCTCAAGTGACAGATGCACTAAAATCTTAGAAAGTACCAATAAAAACTTGTCCATATAACCAAAAACCACCTGAACTCCCCCAAAACTATTGGAATTAAAATTTAAAAATATATATTTTACTTGAGGCTGAAGCCAATCAAAAGAGGCAAGGAATTTGTTTCCTTTGGCAGCTCTCTCCGGTCCGCTTTTCACCACCTCTAGGGCTTGTCATCCTCATGATTCTACACTGAAATTTCTCCCCCTCCTTTTTCTCACTAGGCATTACATTCGTTTGGGTTCTTTTCCTTGGAAGAGTCTAGGTAATAAGTGTGATAAATTACCTGTCACTGGAAGAGAGTTTGAAAGCCCAGGTGACGTTCACCTCTTGCCTTACCTCTTGCTCCTCAATTCAACAGCATCAATTAGAGATCCTGTAAGCTAATCGAGAAACAGATTCAGGCTAATTTAAGCAGAAAGTGAACTTATTAGAATGATATTAGAAGGATATTGGATCACAGAATCAATGAAAAGGCTGGAAAACCGAGTGCAGAAGAAGAAAGGAATGCTCTGATATTGGCAGTGTAAAGTGGACCACTTTCTTGAAAGGGTGTCACTCTGGAAGAAGTGGTGTCAACTGCCTTTTTCTCCTTATGACACTACACTCGAGATCCACAAAAGCTATATCAGGAAAGGGCTGATTGGTCACCCTTGGGCTATAGACTCTTGGGTGGGGGAGGAAAATTGCCTTGACTTTTGGTATCGTTAAGACTACACACATCAAAGGAGAGGAAATTCTCCCAAAAGAAACTGTAAAACTATTATGAAAGCCAGAGGCAATGGATGTGGGGCGGAGGTGGGGGGCATACCAAAAGCCAGCAAATGTTCTCTTCTCTAAATCAGAGACTGTAACAGTGGGGATCTCAAACAACAGAGGTGATGACAGAAGGATGGCAGAAGGCTGCCCCATTCAGATCACATCGTATCCGCATCGGATCGCATTTTGTCAGACACTTCACACATTTTAAGAATTGAGTGGTGTTCTTTGCTCCTAAGACAGTTTCTGTTCACTGAAGTCAGTCCAGCATGTAATCGGAGCAAATAGACATCTACAAGCTGTGGTTTGATGAGTTCTTAGGAGCACCCCCCAACACTATCCTTTTTGCCTCTGGTCACTTCTTGATGCCTGGAATCACACCACACTTGAACCATCTCTTTGGATTCAGTAGTGCAATCTCCAATCCCTGTATTCAAATGGCAGATGCCTCTAGGAAGAGCAGGATTATGAGTCCCTAACATCTGAGATTGGACACAGTTTTAGCTCAAAAGCATTAAATCAATTCAAGAGAACAAATATTGATCATCTACTGTATACCAGACACTATGATGTGTGCTGGCATTTAATGGCAAACAAGATAGGAGCCCCTGAACTCACTGACCTTATGAACTAGCAGAAAGGATAGACACATCAAAATGCAAGGATAATACAGTGATAAGAGCTTTGAGAGCATAGTTTCCTGGGGAAAAAGAGGGGAGTCAGAACAGAAGAGGCAGGAGAAGAAAAGGGGAGTTTTGTGACTTTTTTGGAGTGAAATGAAGCTCTCTCCAAAAAAGTTCACTGCCCTACCTTCTGCTAAGCACTCTCCAGGGTGCTGAAACACCTCAGCAAGGCTGTTTTTCATCTTCCGCTCCTATTGGAGCTCAGTGTAAGAATCTCAGTACAATCTCAGACCTGACACCTGCAATTAGCACTTTTGGCAGAGCCATGTGTTTAAAGACAAGTAAGAAAACCCTTGCTTATTCCAGAGGCTGCCTACCAGCGTGGGGTACGATGACCCAGGCTGTTTTACCCAGCTGTTTCCTCTATATCTTGCAATCAAAGATTACTTTAATATCTTTTTCCTTCTACCAGATCATTAATTCTCATTATTTTCGCATCTAAACATTTTTTCATGAGCATCAGACACTGGGTTTTAGAGCGAGTGGCTTCAAAGAATGAATCTGTCAAGGCTATGATATATGAGTTTAAATCATTTCTTGCCTGTATTTTTTAAAGGAACCCATTTCCCCCTTTTCATATTCCTCAAAGCACAAGGCTAATGTGGTTACAATAACAAAATTAGCTCATCACTTACTAACTGTTAATTTAATTTTTAATTGTCCATTAAATCAGGCTCTGAGCTGTTTATATTTTAATTTTTAATGTCAGGGAGTTAAATTGCTTTCCAAATGAGGGTTACAAGAGAAGGCTATTCCTGACTTTCAAAACAAGTGAAATCACGTGAAGTCATAAACATGATGCTGCTATTTTCTGGGGAACAAGGCAGAGTGTGGACAAAGCATGAGGAATTAAGATAATCATAAGTATTTATTGAATACTCACTATGTGCCAAACTCTGTGCTAAGTGCTTTAGATGCATTACCTCATTGATTCCTGAACAAATTATATGATGTAGCTTTTATTCTTATTGTCATTATATATATGGGAGAACTGAGGCTCAGAGAGAGTAAGACATGAACTTAAGATTCACAGCTAGTAACTGGTTGAGCAAGGAACTGATCCAGTCTCTCTTAATCAGATTCTAGTACTTTGAACTAGAATGCTATACTACCTTGTTTGAAGATGTTACACTGAGGAAAGGATGGGAAAAGACATGAGGGTGGGAAGATAGTGTAGAATAATGGGAAGAGTGAGACCTGAGAGGGATACTCATGGACTCCCCAAAGCCAACTCTCTGGGTCTCAGATTAAGAATTCCAGCCAGGCTCAGTGGCTCAAACCTGTAATCCCAGCACTTTGGGAGGCCAAGGCAGGAGGATCGCTTGAGCCCAGGAGTTTGAGATCAGCCTGGAAGAGATAGCGAGACCCTGTCTCCACAAAAACCAAATACATAATAGCCAGGTGTGGTGGTGCCTGTCTGTCATCCCAGTTACTTGGGAGGCTGAGGTGCGAGGATCACCTGAACCCAGGAGTTTGAGGCTGAAGCGGTCTGTGATTGCATGCTGTCACTCATGACAGAGCAAGACACTGTCAAAAACAAATTCAGGCAAGATAATCTAACAAGCCTATTTGGGCTATTGCATTCTCAAATTCTGTGACATTTCACCTGTAGCTAAATGCTATTACTAGCTGAAGTTCTCGTGGCCAGAGAAGAGGTTGGAGCTGTGGGCATCCCTGCTGTCGAAACCAGAGAAGCCAAAGCGATGCCTCCTCCTGGGTCCTTGCTCTAGTTTTTTGTGGGACAGAGAAGAATGGTGGAAGATGAGGTCCTATTGCCTAGCTAGTTGCGCAAACAGTGTTATGTAAGCCTGTGTGTGTGTATGTGTTTGTGTATGTGCGTGTGTGTGTGTGTGTGTGTGTGTGCTGAAATTCAACAATAAATACGGGATGTGGAAAGCCAGAAAAGTTTTTGCAGAGGAAAGAGGCAGAGTGGGCAAAACCTACATCAGTTTCTGAAACTATTATTTCTTTTGAGAGCACCTCTCAGGTAAACTTTGAGAGTATCTCTAAACATCCCTAGGAGGGGCAACAATTCAAGATAACTCACAACTTGGAATTAGATGAAGGCTAGCTGAAAACTAAATAAACAGCTTCTCTCTCTCTCTCTCTCCCCCTCTCTCTGTGTGTGTGTGTGTGTGTGTGTCTCTCTCTCTCTCTCTCTTTCTCTCCTCCCCCCTCCCATTTTCCTCCCTTTTTTCTTTCATGCTTCCTTTTTCTAACAAACACTGTGCATTCTCTAATTTAGGCACTGCATTCAATGCTGTGGATACAGTGGTGCAAAGAGTAGCTCTATTCCTGCGTATTGGGAATTTACAGTTTAGAAGTTACTCAAGAACAAGGTCAGGCACGGTGGCTCATGCTTGTAATCCCAGCACTTTGGGAGGCTGAGGCAGGTGAATTACTTGAGGTCAGGAGTTCGAGACGAGCTTGGCCAATGTGGTGAAACCCCATCTCTACAAAAAATACAAAAATTAGCTGGGCATGATGGTGTCTGCCTGTAATCCCAGTTCTTTGGGAGGCTGAGGTGGGAGAATTGCTTGAACCCAGGAGGCAGAGGCTGCAGTAAGCTGAGATTGCGTCACTGTACTCCAGCCTGGGAAACAGGGTCTTCGCCCTCTCATCCTGAGTGAGTCAAAACTGAAAGAGAAAGTATATCATTGCCAGAGAGATGTCATCAATTTCACAGCTTTTCCAAGATCTGATTCTTCCGTGACATCTTAGGAGCATCACAGCACAGAGGTGAAGCGTATGGACTCTGGTGGCAGACTGCAGGGGGTCAACCCTGTCTGCCCTCTTTCCTTCAAGCTCTTGGACTTTGGGTAAGTTACTTAACCTCTCTGTGCCTCAGTTTCTTTGTCTGTGAAATAGAGATAATAATAGTTTCCACCTCTGAAGGTTGTTTCGGCATTAAATACGTTGATATTTACAAAGTGCTTAGAAAAGTGTCTAGCATGTCATAAATGCTAGGCCAATGTCTGCTAACTAGATAACATTTCTTTTGCATATCCCTACATAGATTCTGGATTAACAGCCAAATGTACACGTAGCTGAATTCCTTTTGGACTTTCTTACATGCTGGAGGATCTAAAAATAAGAAGGAAGTAGGGCTTTCAAGCTAACTTCTGCTTTTCTTCCCTGACCCCTTATGAGCAGGCTCCAGCCACAACCAGCCTTGCTCTGTATCAGTAGCGCCCAAGGACATTTGTTTCTCAGAATTCTTGGAAACATTACTGGACAGTCAGGTTGCCTGGGTGACATGGATCATTTCCTCCTATGCTTGATACCCTTGGCCTGGATTTTACCTTCTGGGAATGAAATGTTTATGCCCTAAACCATGCCCTAAATGAAGAAGTTATATGTATGTAGCTTGTACATGTTCAGGAATATTAGTCTAGTGGCAAGCCTGCCTGGGACCCCAGATGTCTCCAGCTGTCTCTGTCCTTAGGAGAACATTAGGAAAGGTCTAAAGGAATAAAAGGACATAATAAAGCCAATATTCTGACCCTGTCTCCTAGAGCACTTTCAGGCCCATCCAATGGCTTCTGATAAACAAGTGAGCCCTAATAAGAAACAAGAGGAGCAGTCAATGACGCTTGGAAGTGTTGGCTAAATTCCCACTGTGATTAAATTTTATATTTTACCCTGGGCTCGGATGGTTTCCAGAGATCAGTTTGTGAAAACAGCTATATTGAGCCAACTCTGTTTTTCTAAATAACCAAAATTCAGAGCTCTCTTCTGAGTTGGCAAGGGCTGAGAGAAGAAAGGGCTCTCCTTGGTGAAAAACAAACCATCTTGGGGTCTGATACCATTTAGTTTTCCAGATTATTAACAGAAGATGTGCAGAAAAAGACATTTGCTCAAACCAGAATGATCTAAAAGGAGGACCATGGATTTAGGGCTGAGACATCCTGAGTTTGAGTGCTGGCTCTGCCATTTGTTAGGTGAGTGTCTTGGGCAAGTCGCTCATCTCTTTAAGCCTTATATTCCTCATCTGTAAAATGGGTATGTTAGTTAGCATAAGCTAGTTATGCTATGGTAACAAACAGCACCTCCACCCCCAAATCTTGGTGGCTTACAGCAACAAATATTTATTTCTCACTCATATCATATTCTGGCTGTAAAGCAGAGCTCAGCTATGGTTCTGTGGCTCCTTTCCATGTAGATTTTCATTCTGGGGTCCAGGATGCAGAAGCACCTGCTTGCTATCTTGGCTTTGAGACTAGGGGATAAAGGGTGATGGCAGAGTCATGCAAGATCTCTTAAGCTTTTGCTCGGATATACTCTGTAATCACCAGTGCTCATATTCTATTTGCCTTGGGGTTAGGAATGTTACACTTTTTCACAGAAAGGCAGTGTAAGTTACATGGAAGTTAGAGGGTCCTATACCAACTCTCTTACAGAGAAGACAGCAAATAATTTAGAACAATAATATAGCTTACCCCAGTGGAAATAATAATACTTCTTCTTCACAGGGTACTTATGAAACCCAAATGAAATCATGCATATGAAAGTTTATTACAAACTATAAAGTTCGCTGTTCATGCCACTCATTCTCTTTAATGCCAAGTTATCCATGGGTCTCATAAAGGCTGAATGGAGACATATTGTGTGTATATCTCTATTTGTATGGAAATCTATTTGTTTTCAAATATACTTCCCATTTATTTTGAGGTGATTATCTCAATATCAATTTCACTCCACATAGCCCTCCTTATAACAGCCCAGAATCCAAAGAGTTTAGTTTTGTATGAAGATGAGTGTTGAGCCCAATATTTCAGAAATTCGTGATAGAGAATTTTGGCATTGGCTGGCTTTGTGTCACTAAGAATGACAGACTCTCCTAAAGGGAACCAGGCTTTGTTAGTTGGAATTTGACCCTTCATTGCCAACTACTCATTGATAGACTCTTTGTTCTTACCACTGGAGAAGACATTTACAGAATCATGTCAGAGACTGGCACAAATCCCCATGGACAATTGAAGACCTGGAAAGTGGAGACCTGGAAATTTAAGAAGAGGATTGAGAAACATGATAACACTAGGAAAAAACTCATTTTGACCTATCAGAAGACTTCATTAGTTGATGAATTTACTCAATAAATTATATTGCCTGTCTGCTATCTGCTAGGCAGTTGGTATTCAAATAATTTGTTTATTCATTTGCTCATTTATTTATTTGACAAATATTTCATGAACATCTGCTGTGTGCCAGGCACTGTTGTAGGCACTGGGACTATATCAACGAATGGAACACTCAAAACTCTTGCCATTAGGGAGCTGATCTTCTGGGGATAGAGGATTCGGGATACACACAATGAATAAAACAAATAAACAAGGAAAATATGTGGTATAATGCCATACAATTAAGAAAATAAGAAAACAGGATAGGAAATGTTGAAAAGGGGGCTGAAACTTTAAATACAGTACCCAAAAAGGGCTGGCTGAAAGAGTGCTATTTGCAAAAAGACCTGGAGGAGACGAAGAAGGAAGCCTTGTGAAAGAACAATCTAGGCAGAAGGAATAGTGAATGTGTACTCTCTGAGGCAGGAGCATGCCCCTGGCATGCCTGAGGAACTGTAGGGAGGCCACTGGGACTGGTATGGCATGAGCTGGGAATAGAATAGTAGACGATGATTTGAGGAAGAAACAGGTGGCCATATCATATAAAGCCTTGTAGGCCATTTTAGAAACTTCAATCTTTTCCCAAGTAAATGAGAAGCCAAATGTAAGGTTTTGAGAAGAAGATTAACATGAACTCAATTACATTTTAAAAGGTTGCTGGCTGCCATTTTGCCATGGATTTAAGAGTGGCCAGGACAGAATCAAGGAGGTCTTGTTACAAGGCTGATGCAACAACATAAGTGGGAGATGATGGTGGCTTAGACAATATTAGTAAATGGTGGTGATATTGGGTAGTTAGATTTGGAGTATGTTCTAAAAGTTTTACAAGTACAGCTGCCAAAATTTGCACATGAATTAGATGTGAGTTGTGAGAAAAAGACAAGTAAAACAGAGCCCTTCTCTTCATGGGGTAATAGGCACCCAAACATACAACCATAAAGCAGATAGAAGTGTAGGGATAGAGGTACATACAATTCCTTCTGAGGTACCTAACATAGAACTGAAGAAGGTGGATTTTAATGGATGAGTGGGATGTTCCCAAGAGAAGAGGCTCTAAAAATGATGTTGTGGTTTGAATGTGCCCCTCCAAAACTCGTGTGTTGAAACTCAATGGCCAATATGATAGGATTAATAGGTGGGACATTTTAGAAGTGATTAGGTCAGGAGGGCTCTTTCCCCTCACTCATGAAGGGGTCTAGGTGTCCTCATGAAAAGGACTTGACAGAGGGAGTTTACTCTCTCTTGCCTTTTTGCCTTCTGCCATGTGAGGACACAGCAAGAAGGCCTTCACCAGATGCCAACACCTTGATCTTGAAGTTCCTTGCCTCCAGAACTGTGAGGAAATAAATTTCTGTTCTTTATAAATTACAGAGTCTGTGGTATTTTGACATAGCAACACAAATAGAGTTAGACAAATGGTATGTACAGACAAGTAGAAGCCACTCAATGTTGGTGAAGGGAAAACTGTGGTTTAGAGGGTGCTAAGCCATGAGGCTAGAACAGTGGTCAGAATCCAAACTTTGGAGGATTCTATAGGCTAACTTGAAGAACTAGGATCCCTGGTTGCAGATGTTACACTTTGGTCTTAGCAACAAGTGACCTGGTCAGATTTGAGTTCTCAAAGGGTCCTCTGCTGCAGTGTGAATAGTAGATTGGAGGTGGTGGCAAAAGGGGAGGCAGGGATGCAAGTAAGAAGGCGGAGTGATGCCTAACTCAAGGAAGAAGAATTGTGTTGAAAGACTTTGACATCCAGTTCTCAAAGAGATCACAGCCCTGAGAAGGAGCAGGATAGAGTTTTGAGGCAGGGCTCCAACGACTGTATGTACTGGCTATACCACTTCCTCCCATGTGGTAGAGGCTTCCTGCCCTTTTCAAGAACTTGCAATGAGGTTTTGCAGCATTCACGTGAATGTTGGAGAAAGTGACCATTTTGGAGGGCAAGGGACAGAAACCCAACTTAAGCTATAATAGCATGCAGCATGAAAGAATACTGGAGCAGTCCCATGTCCATTTCTTTCAGCTGCTTACCCACAATAAGAAAAGTATTAACTTTCTCCAAATATCTCTTCATAAAAAGCAAAGATAAGACATGGTTGGCTGTGTTTGGGTCACATGCCTACCCCTAGACCAATCATAGTAATTAGGAAAACATAGAATGTGATTGGCTTAGACTGCATCTTATGATAACCCCTGCGGACCTGGAAAAAGTGTATTTTCAAAGAGAAAGAGGGATGAGGAAGCTTACCGGGTAGACACAAAACAGCAGCATCCATATGGTTTGAAGAAAGCTCTCAGGAAGGATGTTGAGAGAGAAGAGATGACCTGTGATTGAGGAGTCAACACTAGCTCCACGGTTCCTCATCTCTTGGCTGACCACGTAGGCTGTATTAAAATCACGCAACTATCATTCAATTCCAAATTAAGCAATGAGCTCTCAAACTGTACAGGCTTTCTTAGGTAATTCTCTATGCCAGAATAACCTGCCCTTCTCAAACTTGGCCTCATCCTCAACATAAATGTCTTCTCCTTTATGAAATGTTTCTGTCATAATCAGGGCAGATTGATTCTCTCTCTCCTCTGTGTTCCTATGGCAGTTCATCATACCTCTGCTATAACATCTGGGATGTTGTATTGTACTTGGCTGCTTACTGTCTGTCTACAAGCTTTGCCTTCTAGACTGTAAACTCCTGCAAGATGATGACTATGCCTCATTCATCTTTGTATCCGAGTTCCATGAACAGTAACAGGCACATAATAGACACTCAAAAAAGATAGCTCAAAATGGTGATTTTCTTTTCGAGTGTTGGGACCGGGTTTGTACAAAGTCAGCATTACTTACTGGGCATGTAAGATGGAATGTTAAATATTCGGAGTGAATACATGGTGTCTGTCATCAACTCTTCTTTTGGAGAAATGCCTTGCCTCCTCTTCTCTGCTTAATTTATTTTCACCTGACTAATCATACCACTGCATACCCCTGGCCACAAAGATTGAATCAGACATGAGTCCATGACTCAAAATGGGTAAATTGGGGAAAATATTTTCTTTCTCTGTATCATATATTGCAAGCTTGAGATTTCTGTGGAGCAATATTGCTGTCAACTGCAAAAGCCAATAATGAAGCCAGACAAAGAAAAGCTGTTTCAATAGAAAAGGAGAGAGAATAGAGAGAACAGGAGGAAGGTGAAGGGAAGTTGAGGGAAAGAGTTAGCTGGATCCAGCTAGCCTAAAGTATATGCAATCCTAGGACTTAGAGTGACATGAACAAATAAGTACTCTTTTTGCTTAAGCTGAATTCATTTGGGTTTCTACCATTTGCAACTGAAAATGTCATAATTAATACAGTGTTACATCTGCTTCTTGGAGAGGCACAAGTCCTTTGGCAATATAAAAGGCTCTGTCAAGTCCTGCAGGAAGGAAACTGATGTTACCTTGTTTGTATTGAGCCAAGTATCTCCCAAATTTGTTTGATCACTAATTCCTTTTTTTCCAGTAACAAGTATTAATATCTTCAGGTCTACTACTTTTACATTTTGTGAAATATTGGCTAAAACATTGGCTACTTTAGATTAAGAGAACATACACTTAATAATGTAAAATGAAGTTAACTAGTGTTCACAAGGTGTAGATTCATAACTTAGATCAGCTTAATTGGGAGAGCTGATATCCTGAATTAGGGGAAATCCTCTGTCCCCAGAATTATTTGTAATGTTTGAGTTTATAATGCTAGTAATGAAGTAATAGTAGTATTAGTAATTATTACTGCTAATTAATTGCTACTCTAGTAATTAAAACAACAAATATTTGTCAAGCACTTACTATGTGCTGGACACAGTGCTAAGAAATTTACACAAATTATCTCATTTAGTCCTCATCTGTAAGGCTGGCATTGTTATATTTTACCCATGGAGCAAACAGGTCAGAAAAGTTGAATGACTTACCCAATGTCATAAAATCAGGATGTGAAGGGACCAGTGTTTGAACTGAGGTCTGGTTGATATTGGAACCCATGATCTTACCTTTGTCATTGCATGTTCATGCCTGTGAGCTTGAAAATAAGTCATCTAACTAGATACATTGGTCATCTCTGATAACTGTTGCTTAATTGGCACACATACATTTCCACCAAGGAACCTAGTCAAAGAAACTCCTCACATTTTAACATGCACATTTTACACTACTCACTGGCCAAAGCAACTCACATGGATTAAAAATAGGGGCTACTAACATTATATTATGATTTGTCTCCATGCTCTTTTAATAGACCTAGTGTTTGCAGCTCTATAGAGATGCAGAACAAATTAGAAATTTTGAAACATCAACAAACCCAGCTACTGTCTGAACACTGCTATTTGGAGGGTGAGGCTGTGTTATGAGCACAGGAACTGACATAGCTGGATTTCTTATCTGTCAATAGATGCTGATTTGCTAACATTGCACTATGACATTGCAGTAAAAGCCCCCACTTGCAGCACAAGAATCATCATTCAACCCTGACTCTGTTGAATGACCATCAGAGCTTAGTGTGACTGCTTCCTGGTGTGGGAAGGTCACTACCTGATACTACCAGTCACTACCAGCCACAGTGAGGAGCCAGGTGCACCTAGACAAGCAGAAAGGGAGGCCATGTGTGTATTAGGGATACGGCATTTAAAGGGAAGGACCCTGGATGAGAAGTCTAGGACTTGGAATCCTGGCTCTGTCATCTGCAAGTTGAGTGACTTTACTGAGTAATCACCTAATGTCTCTGGGCTGTAGATTTCTCCTCTGGAAATGGAGAAACAGCGTTTGCATTTGCCATCTGAGAAGGCACTTGTCAGAGTGATAAAAAATGTGTTATGCGAAAGCACTGTTTTTTTTTTTTTTTTGGAGACAGAGTTTTGCTCTGTCACCCAGGCTGGAGTGCAGTGCCACAATCTTGGCTCATTGCAACCTCCACCTCCCAGCCTCAAGTCATCCTCCTGCCTCAGGTTCCTGGGTAACTGGGACTACAGGCGCATGCCACCACACCTGGCTAATTATTGCATTTTTTTTTTTTTTAGTAGAAATGGGGTTTCACCATGTTGGCCAGCGTGGTCTTGAACTCCTGACCTCAAGCGATCCGCCTGTCTTGGCCTCCCAAAGTGCTGGGACTACAGGCATGAGCTACCGCGTCTGGCCTGTGAAAGCACTTTTAAAACTCTTAAGTGTCTATAAGAGACAAGGTGGTCACACACTACATTATTGATAACAGTTATCTGGGGGAAGGGCAGGGAGATGTGGTGAGGTGTTAAGAATGTTTAAAAAGACTAAAAAACATAAGATTTTTAAAGTCAGCTGTAAAAAATAAATCATAATATGATGCCATTTACATAATATATATATATGTGTGTGTGTGTGTACAAAAATATATGGGAGAATATTTTTCAAAATACTAGCCATTTTAGGTGGCATTTACCTTTTTCCATTTACTTTTCTATGCTCTCACTTTTACAACGGACATGGATTATTTATATGGCCAGGAACAAAAAAAGAAAGTAAAACACCTCTTTTCATTTGGGAGTTGCGGCAGACACAGAGATACATTGCTCAGATCTCCCTCAGAGAAAGCACTGGCTGCCGAGTTGTAAGAAGTGTGGTTAGCTAACAGCCTTCCACTGTTAACTCCTTCAGCATTTGAACCAAGGTCCTGTCCTTCGAGAGGGTAGCTCAAGCCAATGGCTAAACATGAGAAGTATAATAGGTCCCAGCTATTTCCATTCAAGGTAGACTCATCTTTAAAAAAAAAAAAACAACAGCTTTATTGAGATATAATTAATATATAAAAACATGCACATATTTAATATACAACTTGATGAATTTGGACATATGCATATACCCATGAAACCATCAGCACCATCAAGGTAATAGGCCTATCCAATACCTCCAAAAGTTTCCTTGTGTTCCACTGATTTCTCTTTCTTTTTTCTCCCTTGAGACTTAGTATATAACTCCATTAGAGCATGCATCACATTGTATTAGATTATCTGCTTTTGTGTTTGCCTCTATTTCACTAGGTGGTAAACGACTTAAGGGTAAGAACATGTTTTATTTGTATTTGTACCGCCAGCCCTCATTTATAGCTCAGAGTGTGGCACATAATAATTGTACAGTAAAATTTTGCTGGATGATTCTGACCTCATAAGTTTTATATATATGGGTGTAGTGGCTCACGGCTGTAATCCTAGCACTTTGGGAGGCCAAGGCAGGAGGATCACTTGAGGCCACGACTTCAAGAGCAGCCTTGGCAACATAGTGAGACCCCATCTCTACAAAAAGTAAAAAGAAAATAATTAGCCAGGCCTGGTGGTGTGCACCTGTAGCCTCAGCTGCTTGGGAGGCTGAGGCAGGAGAATCACTTGAGCTGAGGAGATCAAGGTTGCCATGATCATGCTACCACTCTCCAGCCTGGCTGACAAAGCACAACCCTGTCTCTAATAACAACAACAACAACAAACCATATACATGCCTTAGCAGAAGCTTGGAGTTTTTTTAAAGAGTGAAACCTAGCTTGAAGAGATAAAACTGTATTCGCTCATATAAATACAAAATTTGGATGAAAATATCTTCAGAAACAGCTGAATATACCCGTACAAATGAAATCATCTGCACTCAGTCTTTCTCTCCATCTTTCAGCCCTGTTTTGCTCTCTGTTGTCTTCATTCTCAGGTGGGCTCTCCAAGGACATATGCTGCCTTAAGTATATGTCCCTCCAGTCAACCAATCACAAGAGAAAAAGAAGAAATATTGTGTATTATCCCCTTTCACAGTACTATAAAGAACTGTCTGAGACTGGGTAATTTATAAAGAAAAGAGGTTTAATTGACTTACAGTTCAGCATAGTTGGGGAGGCCTCAGGAAACTTGTAATCACGGTGGAAGGCAAAGAGGAAGCAAGGTGCCTTCTTCACAAAGCGGCAGGAAGGAGAAGTGCAAGCAGAAGAAATGCCAGACACTTACAAAACCATCAGATCTTGTGAAAACTCACTCCCTATCATGAGAACAACACTGGGGGAAACCATCACATGATCCAATCACCTCCCTCGAAATCTCTCCCTAGACACATGGGGATTATGGGGATTACAATACAAGATGAGATTTGGGTGGGGACACAAAACCTAACCATATCATCTTTATTGATGGTCCCAGTAAAATTCCAGAGTCGAATCTCATTGGATCAGCCTGGGTCACATACCCATCTCTGAATCAATCATGATGGCCAGTGAGAATATGCTGACTGGCCACACCTGGGTCTTGCATTCATCCTTGGAAAGCAAAGGGGTATGAACCCTAACAGAATCACAGCCTGAGGATAGGAAAGAGGGTGGATTACCAATGCTCTCATCAGAAGAAGGGGAATGAATACAGGTCAGGCCAAACAACAGATGTCCGTGGTACATGTTAGGATTCCACACTGGGGATACCAGCAAAGAAAAGACAGGTGTGATCCACTGAGGAAAATGCTGCAGGCAAACACCAGATGCTGGAAGCCAGATAAACAGGGGAGTGAATCTTCTTTTTGCAAAATTAATCCAATAGTTTTCCCCATCCTTTTCTTATACAGTGCTCTATTACATTTTTGTGTTTACCTCCAAATTATCAAATGCATATCTGTATATGAAGACATATATTCCCATGCCTTGGGGAAGTAAGTAAGGTATTAAGTGAAATTGCTTTTAAAGTAAAGTCACTATTCTATAGTGACACCATGCCCTTTGTTTTCTGTCTGATTTACCTAGAAGGAATACAATGGGGACATGCAAATCCCACCCCTCAGCCCAGGAAGGGACAGGATAACTGACTCCATTGTAGCACAATATTTGTAAGATTAATCAAGAGAGGATTTGCATGATCAAAGTTCGAGACACTGAATTCAACAAAGTTCAGTAGGTGTCTTTCCTGTAGGACTTCTCAGATCCTTTAATATGCTAATCATCATTGTGATTTTCCAGGAGGGACACTGGGGATGGCAGAATTTCCCGACTTTATTTTTTTTTTCCCCCAGCACTGAACACCTTCTGAAAAGTGCATATCAGAGGGCATATGTTACGAAGAAAACATTTTGGGTTGGCTCTATAATACCATTATTTTAAACATTTTCAAAATTCTAATGATAGAATTTGATCATTATATAGAACTGTTAAAAACTAAAAATGACTTATACTTTGTATGTGGCAGACCATTGAACGTACATAGGCACACCTATTAAACAATACCTCTATTTTAAAAGAAATTTCATTGGGTTTATATGGGCATAAGCATAACCTCAAAAGGTGGAATATCCCTTCTTCTTGCCAGATTCCTTATCTGGGAATGTGTCATTAAATCTTTTCCAATCATACCCCAGCCTTATTAAGTTCCAATCTCCTCTTCATTCTCCTTCCCATCCCAAGACACTGATATTTCCATTCTTTGCCTTTTTCCTAACCTGTTCTTGCCTCCAGGCCTTTGCTCCTCAGTTTCCCCAGCCTGAATTGCCTTTATCTCCAGTCCATTATATCACATCAAATAGTCTACAATCCACTCCTCTCTCCTTCCCCACCTTGGCTCCTGTATGCCAGATTATGGTTGTGTGGGCAGGGGGCACAGCTACTGCAGAAGTGTCTAACTGTATGCATATGTGTTGGGATGGTTCATGCTTGGGAGTCAAATCCAGTTGCAGAAAGGTCAGGAAGAGAATGGCTCATAGGGCTCTGCTTCCTCCCTCATACTCCTTTCTCTGGCTGGGGAGACACCGAAACAGCCTGGGGAAGCAATGAGCTATAAGAGGAATGGATAGGTGATATGGTTTTGCTGTGTCCCCACCCAAATCTCACCTTGAATTGTAATAATCCCCATGTGTCAAGGTTGGGGGACAAGTGGAGATAATTGAATCATGGGGACAATTTCCCTCATACTGTTCTCATGGTAGTGAATACATCTCATGAGAACTGATGATTTCATACATGGAAGTTCCCCTGCACAAATTCTCTTGCCTGCCGCCATGTAAGACATGACTTTGCTCTTCATTTGCCTTCCGCCATGATTGTGAGGCCTCCCCTGCCATGTGGAACTGTGAGTCAATTAAATCTCTTCTCTTTATAAATTACCCAGTCTTGAGTTTGACTTTATTAGCAGGGTGAGAACAGACTAATACTATAGGGACTGCAAAGTATGTGAACTCTAGTCTTACTCTTCTGCCTCTTCCTGGATATGTGACTTGGGGTGAATTGTTTTCCTCTGTGGGCCTTCAGTTTTTCCCTCAGTAAAATGACAGGATTGGGATAGACCAGTGATTCCCATACCTAGTTGATCACTGGCATCATCTGGAAAGCTGGTTAAAAATATATTTTTTCTGGGCTCTAATCCCTGACTTTGGGTGATGACTGGGAATCTGAACTTTAACAAACTCATCCAGGTGTGGGTAACACTAGAATAGATTATTTCTAAGACCTTTTTTCCCAAACAAAGCATTGATAAATATCCTGTCCATCTTGGGGTAGTGGAAGTCTCTCTCACCATCCTCTCTACTACTGTGGTTCTGATGAAACTGTCAGTCACAGAACTCTATTGATGATCCAAACCTGTCCAATCATAGGACTACACTCCTCTGGTCACTGGAAAGGATCCACGAGAGTCAAGTGACCAAGAAAAGTCAATCAGAGCTTTTCCCTAGGACTTTTTGCTTGGAGCTGCAGGAGAAATATCCTATGGGCTAAGATCATGGAACTCAAGGGGTGTTATCCAGAGCTTTCAGGTGGCATATGCCCTGTCAAGTGGAGAAAGCCTTTCTGCAGCAGTAAAGGGTGAGGCTGAGCAGTGAAAAGTTGAAATAAGATGGATAGAGTCAGACAATCCTAGGAACCTTCAGTTTCTCATGTCCTGAGAACTTCCCTAATTTCTATGATCTGTTCTGTGAGTTACTCCCTATCCTGTGAACCAGTAAAGCCTTTTCCTGCTTACATCAACTAAGTTTGGTGTCTTTCACTTGCAACTGAGGATTCTGTGGCAAAATCAGGGTTATATCTGAGTCTGACTCCAAAGTCTGCACTTCTAACCACTGTCCTATCTTGTACTCTTCCATGGGAACAAACATAACAAATTTCACAGATGTCCCTTCATTCCCTGCAAAAAGTCCCATGCCCTGCAAACAGCTTCAATGATGTTTAAGGTCTTAACCCTGCTGCATGAATCTATTGCACTCTTTTCCTCCTCCTTTTTGCTCTTATAATACTTTTTTTTTTCAACTCTTTTGCTAATAGTCATTTACTGCAGTGGACCATAATTTCTCATATCTGCATTAAACTTTTGTTTAAACTTTTTTATTTTGTCTCCTCCATTAAATTATAACTTCCTGAGGGCGGAGAACATGAATTGTATCTTTTGAAAACAGATTTTTGGTTGGGTAAAGTAGTTTACCCCTGTAATCCCAGCACTTTGAGAGGCTGATGTGAGTGGATCACTTGAGTTCAAGACAAGCCTGGCCATTAAGGCGAAATCCCATCTCTACTACAACTACAAAAATTACCTGGATGTGGTGGCACACACCTGTAGTCCCAGTTGCTTGGGAGGCTGAGGCAGGAGAATTGCTTGAACCCGAGAGGTAGAGGTTGTAGTGAGCCGAGATCTCACCACTGCACTCCAGCCTGGGTGACAGAGTGAGACTCTGTCTCAAAAATTTATTAATTAATTAAAATAAAAAATAAATAAAAACAGATTCTTCATCATTATAAGCACAGGTGTGATCAAGAGCATTTTGAATAAGACACAAAGGCTTTGGTTCTAATCTGTTGCGCCAATTCGTGAATGGGATTTGAACCCAAGAAGGGAGGTCCTCAGAGCTTGTGTGAGTTTGTACTATGTCATCCAAAGCCACAGATGTGATAGATTGGGGACCCCAAGGAGAGAACACCCAGAGAAACCTGCCTGTTGATTTGGGATGATTTGAAGGAAGTCGTTTCCTCTGCAAAAGCAGCCACATCTTCCCAGCAGCAGGCAGGATTCCCCAAGGAAACAGAGACCTAATTTATACATCTGGCAGACAAGATGTTAGTGGAATTACTTAACCTTGATTCCCTTGCCTCACTTACCTAGAACATCGGGAGTGATGGAAGCTGCCTTCCCAAGATCCAGAGCTCAGACCCCCAAATGATGTGAGTCTCACAGCCATCCAGGGCCACTGCTCAGGGAGAATCACTCAGCCTGACTCTCTTCTCCAGTCAGAGATGAACCCTCATTCCGGGAGTCAGAAACAGAGACCCCAACAAACCAGGGACCTGGTCCCTGTCCTCAGCAAGTCTAGGATCTATTTGAGGACACAGTTCACATCTGCACATGAAAACCAATTTGGAATATTTATAAGGCTGCCCAGTATGCTGTGTAATCAAATAGTGCATGCTGAGTACTGATAAAGACACCCCAGTCTTAGAGCAGGAAGAAATCTTATACATTTGCCAGTCCGGGGTCTCTGGATGGTGGCTCATGGGCTGAATTTGACCTGTAGATGGGTATGTTTGAGTTATACCGTGGTTTTTTTTTCTTTTCTTTTTTTTCAATTTTACTACTCTTTAAACAGGCTTTTAAACTTGGAGAGAATTTATATAAAATACAGATTTGAGCTTCTCTTTAAAATTAGGTGATCTGGCAGCTTTGCAGGCTTACGTTCCTGCATGGTCACATCTGGCTAGCGCTAAGCAGAAAGTGCCCTCTCAAGAAAGAATACACTCTACAATTTGCCAGAGTCCTCACCAATCCCTACTGCCTCCCCGATTCTGAGGCTCAGTGTCATCTGTTATGTGTTGTTGCATGTGTGCTATTGTTTTTCTTATAGTTAAAAAAAAATCACTCTCTACACTCATTTCCTACCCAAGAGAGAACAACCTCAGGTTTATCAAGAGGATTGCACTTAGCTTGTTTCTCTTGCTTAAATAAACTTCCTTGTGCATTAAGCTCCTGAATGTGTGGTCCCTGGTTTCTCCCAAACCCTATATTTGAAGAAAATGAGGTTAAGAAAGAGGAAGAGACTGAAGTTTGGCATCATGGAATGAGCTCTGAGCTCAGTTCAAGTCAAGAGGACTGGAAGCCTTGGTCTAAAACCCATCAGTAAGCATGTGATGACTATATATACCCAGAAAGTTTGTAGGCTTACATTCTCTCTGAGCCTCAGTTGGTCCATCCATATAACAAGATTTCTTAGAAAAAAAGAATAACCATTCTATGGGGTTATTCTGAGGATTGAAAGATGTTAATCTATAAGTACTTTACAGACTATAAAAGTGTAAGGAACAAGAATAGTGTGCCTATCAGTGCTCTGAATGTTCTATTTTTATAGTTTGTGTTTAATTTGGGTCCCACAGCTCCTGCCATTGGTTTACCTAAATCCTTGCAATTCTGAAAAGAACTTTTAGTCTTTTAGACTTTTATTTGCTTCATCTTCTTTATGGGTAATAGAAAAGTTGTATTCTTGGATCTGCATCATCTGTGTTATTACTTACATACACAGATGTTTTTGATGCCTCTTCCAGGGAATATTTTTATAGATATTTCCTGAGTTATTGAATCAGAGGAAAAAGCAAATGATCTTTTTCTATGGCTCAAAATAAGAATAATAGGTGATAGTTCCTGAGCTGTTACTATGGGCCAGGCATCATACAAGACAGACTCTTCACATTCATTTGAACTTCACAGTGGCCATATGAGGTGTGTCTACCAGGAATTCATTGCCGAGTAACTAAGTAACTGAAATTTAGCAACTTAAAAATTGCAATAAATTTGTAGTGCCTCATATATAGTTTCTGTTGGTCAGGAATTCGGGAGTGATTTCACTGAGTGATTCTAGCTCAGGCTGTCTCATTAGGTTGACATCATCTGAAGGTTTGACTGGGGCTGGAGGATCCACTTTCAAGGTGTTTCACTCACATGGCTGGCAAGTTGGAGCTGGCTGTCGGCAGGAGGCCTCGGTTCCTTGCCATGTGGACCTCTCCATAGGCCTTCTTGCTGCTGACATAGTGGCTGGCTTCCCCCAGACTAAGTGATCCAAGAGAGTGAAGCTAAGGCTGTAGTGTCCCTTATGGAAATCTCAGAAGTCACACTCCATCATGGCAGCAACATCCTATTGGCTGTGTAGTTCAGCCCTATTCATTTTCAAAGAAGACTACTTAAGAACTGAACTTTCAGGAGAAGGAATTAATGGAGACTATCTTTGAGGCTGGCTAGCACAGTCTATTATTCTCATATTTAAAAGATGGAGTAACTAAGGTTTAGAAGGATTATGTAACTTGTCCAAGATCACATGGATAGTATTGGCAGAGCTGGGATTCAAATCCAAATTTGTCTATTTGAAAATATGCAAATGGAAGCCCTGAACCACTCAGCTCTACTGCATCCCAGATATTTTCAAAACTGTAAAGCACTGTGCAAATAATTCTACTATTTGATAGAACATTCCAGGAACAGGTATGATTTTATTGGTAAGTGAGAGATCATTCATTTACCTACTCATTCATTCATTTATCCATTTAACAAACATCCATGGAATGTTTCATTTTTGCTAGGATATGAGATAAATGACTTGGCTAAAATCACATAGCTGACAAATGGCAGAGTAGGTCACAAACCCAGGTCTGTATGACCCATAGTACTGTGTTCTTTCACCACCTAGGCGGTTGCTTTGAACTTATTTTATATGTCTTCAGAGCATCTTGGTGAAGTCCAGAGAAGTGAAGTGACTTCTCACAGTCTAAGAGAATAGGCTTTAGCAAATAACCAGATTTCTCCCTCAAAAGAGCTCTATGCCCTAGAGCAGAGAAACACTCAGACCTACAAGAAAAACTCAGCTGTTGTCATGATTCAGATCTTACATTGTTTGTTTAATGGGAATTAGGTCTGAATCTCAACATATTTGATATGGCTGGACGTTTTGTCCCCACCAAATCTCATGTTGAAATGTGACCTCCATTATTAGAGGTGGGGTCTAGTGGGAGGTGTTTGGGTCATGGGGGTGGATCCCTCATGAATGGCTTGGTACCTTCCTCATGGTGATGAGTGAGTTCTTTTTCTGAGTTCAAGCAAGATGTGGTTATTTAAAAGACTGTGGCACCTCCCTCTTCTCTCTTTTGCTACCTCTCTCACCATGTGACACACCTGCTCCCCCTTCACCTTCCACCATGATTGGAAGCTTCCTGAGGCCCTCACCAGGAGTGGCTTCTGGCGCCATGCTTCTTGTACAGTCTGCAGAACTATGGGCCAAATAAACCTCTTTCTTTTGTAATTTACGTAGTCTTAAGTACTTCTTTATAGCAATGCAAAATGGACTAACATAATGTTCCAGGCACTAAGCAAAAATATTATCATGTTAGTGTTTAATGGGTATAGAGTTTCAGTTTTGCAAGCTGAAAAGTATCCTGGAGATAGACAGTAGTGATGTTTGCACAACAATGTGAAGGTACTTAATATCACTAAACTGTACACTTAAAAATGGTTAAGATGGTAATTGTATGTTATGTGTGTTTTGCTACAATTTAAAAAATATATTGTTGCATTATCTAATTATGTCTTGAAGACAGCCCCAGATGACAACATGTCTTTTGGAAGAAGAAATCAAGGCTCAGAGATGCTAAGTCACTTGCTCAGTATCAAATAGCTGAGAACCAGAGCTGGAGAATTGAAACCTAAATCCTTTCTACTAAAATACATAGTGCCCTTTTCTCTTGCTCCTAGTTTTGCAGCCAAAGGGAGGCCAGGTAACCATTTCACCATTGCTAGGGCAGCAATTTATCAGTCACTGAACGCCTTGGGAGGCAATTGGCCTTTATGGTCTGCAATCAAGCTGGGGAGAAAGAGCTGAGGCTCTGGGCTCCTTGACCAGGGACCGCTGACTTCAGAGCAGCAGTCTGCAATGAGCTAGTTCTCACAAAAACACCCCAGGTGTGCCTTGGCTGCACAGCTGGTATAATTAGCTAGCCTGGGAACACCACAAAAGATATTTACAGGTCCAGCTGCTGTTCTCAAATATTTTCCTGCACCAGCTAGGCCAGATATTGTCAGTTTTTAAAACTCCCTGAGATTCTGGGATGATTTTTGTGTAATTCGTGTGTGGGAAGAGGTTGCATGTGGCAGTACCATTATGGGTCCAGGCAAGGGGCTGGGAGCTGACTCGGGGCTGTCCCAGTCTCCCTCCCTTGCCTTCCCAGCTCGGTGCTTGTACTTTCCACCTGCAGTCTCTTGCTGGGAAAAGTGACACTTTAATTCAGAACAAGTGAAAAGGAGGCTCCACTTGGCTTAATGAGAAGTGACCAGGGAACACATTGGATTAACCAAGGGAGATTGTAAAGTGCTGTGTAAATACCAACTGCTGGACCACTGTGGGTGGGAAGGCATTTGAGTCGGTCTGGAAGAGGTGCCAGCTTGCCGAGGTGAGGCTGAGTTAGCAGCTTTGCAACCTGCTGAAGTTTGGGACTTGGTAGGTGTTGTCTGAAACAGGCAGGCTCGTTCTGAAAAGAGTTTTCTAGCCTTTCTGGGCCCTGCAGGCGCTTCTTACTGATTTGCAGGAGTAGGAACCCTGATCAAGAAGGAGAAGAAGAAAATTTTATTTGGGGAAGACCTATCAGGAGCCAGGGCTTGTGCTGTGTGCTGTCACACAGAGGTGGCTAACAGCTTCAGAGCTGCACATGCCCACCTTTGAACCTTGCTTCTGTGTCTTGCTAAGTAACTGAACTTACATTTACCACTTAACCTCTCTGTGCCTCATGTTCATCATGTATAAAAGGGGGTTAATAACATCTACCTGATGAGTTTGTTGGGGGAATTGGAGAGGATTAGCCCTATGCCTCACACATAGTCAACACCCAGTGCATGGAATTTGTTATTTCCATTGTTTATATTGTCATCTCCTGGGGTCATGATTCCAATGTTTATGAGGAATAACCAGTCACCAGTAGATCTAGAGAGATGCATGCAAGGTGGGTAATTTTCAGTACTGATCACCTCTTTTTTTCTCCTACAGCAAGAGCCAGCAAACTTTTTCTGTAAAGGGTCGTATATTAAACATTTCTGGCTTTATGGGCCAGATGGTCTCTGTAGCAACTACTTGGCTCAAAAGCAGCTACAGGCTGGGTGCATTGGCTCACGCCCGTAATCCTAGCACTTTGGGAGGCCGAGGTGGGTGGATCACCTGAGGTTAGGAATTCGAGACCAGCCTGGCCACCATGGTGAAACCCCGTCTCTACTAAAAATACAAAAAGTATCTGGGCATGGTGGTGCATGCCTGTAATCCCAGCTACTTTGAAGGCTGAGGCAGGAGAATCGCTTGAACACGGGAGCCTGAGGTGGCAACAAGCCGAGATCACACCACTGCACTTCAGCCTGGGCAATAGAGTGAGACTCCATCTCAAAAAAAAAAAAAAAAAAAGGCCAGGCACGGTGGCTCAAGCCTGTAATCCCAGCACTTTGGGAGGCCGAGACGGGCGGATCACGAGGTCAGGAGATGGAGACCATCCTGGCTAACACGGTGAAAACCCATCTCTACTAAAAAATACAAAAAGTTAGCCAGGCGTGGTGGCGAGCGCCTGTAGTCCCAGCTACTCGGGAGGCTGAGGCAGGAGAATGACGTAAACCCGCAAGGCAGAGCTTGCAGTGAGCCGAGATCACGCCACTGGACTCCAGCCTGGACGACAGAGCGAGACTCCGTTCCCCCCACCACGCAAACAAACAAACAAACAAACAAAAAAGGAAGCCTGCTGGGTTTGGCCTGTAGGTCATAGTTTGCAGACTCCAGTCTTACAGTGATTTATTGGACTCTTAATACCTGATCACTTTTCATTTTGTTTTACAGCTAGTGGTAAATGTGCTTGATGTTTCATTTGAACATAAGCTCCTTGAAGTCAGCATGTGTTCCAGAATCTCTCTCTCTCTCTTTTTCTTTTCTTTTTTTTTTTTTTTAACAGTCAGGGTCTTGCTCTGTCACCCAGGCTGGAGTGCAGTGTTATGATCATAGCGCACTGCAACATCATCCCCCTGGACTCAAGTGATCCTTCCACTTTAGCCTACCAAGTAGCTAGGACTACAAGCATGTGCCACTGTACCCATTTAATTTGTTTTTTGATTTTTTTTGTAGAGGCAGGGTCTTGCTATGTTGCCCAGGCTGGTCTTCTTTGCTCAAGCAGTCCTCCCACCTCAGCCTCCCAAGGTGCTGGAATTACAGGCATGAGGCTCTGAACCTGGCCCGTAATTGGTTTTGTGTGTTTCTAATTTTCTCCAAATGAGGAACTCAATACATGCTTCCTCATTGGATTATCACTGTGGGAGGCTTCAGGACAGTGAAGTGGTTAAGATCACAGGAGTCAAAGTCATAAATGCCTAGGTTCAAATTTTGGTGACTTTGGTCAAATGACTTCACTTCTCTGAATCTCAGTTCTCCAACTATAAAAATGGAGATGCACAGTGTACCTATTCCACTGGGTTGTTGGAAAGATTGACTGAGATGATGAACGTAAGATTCTTAGCGATGTGTCTGGCAAGTAAGCAAATACTTAATAAGTGTTAGCAGAAGGGACAAATCCCTGAACCAGAACAAAGATACACCAGATACTCGATAAGTATTTGTGCAATGCCGTTTATGAAGCCTGGGGGCAAGTCTCTCTCTTTCTCTGGGCCTCAGTATCCTCATTTGTGGACTGGTGATAAGAAGATGTGCTGTGGGACCGGAGTGAAGATGTAGTGAGACAGTGTGGTTGAGAACACTTAGCAAATCATACAGGTTCTCTGATGACACAGCTACTTTTACGGGTATTGTCTGCAGTATCCTCTGTCTCCTTTTTATCTCCTTAGTAACCCCCAGCCCTCAGCTCTCCCTCCCCTAACTGTTTTTGACAACGGTTTATCTACCTTGGTGCTATTGACATTTTGGCCTGGAGATTTGTCTGTTGTTTGGGGCTGTCCTGTGCACTGTAGGATGCCGAGCAGCAACCCTGACCTTTACCCACTCGATGCCAGAAGCACCCTCTACCTCCACCAGTTGTGACAACCAAAACTGTCTTCAGACGTTCCCAAATACGCCTGGAGGGAGGTCAGAAATGCCCTCTGCTCTGGTTAAAAGCCATTCCTTTAGTACAAGCCTAATGCATATAGCAAGGCAAAATTTGGAAGGAGGAAGAGGTGTCTGGGGCCTTCGGTGCTGCAGAGATACATGGAGAAATGATTACTCCATCTGCAGAGACTTTGCAAAGTGTGGCCTCGGACAAGTGTCTTAACCTCAGACAAGTGTCTTAACCTCTGCAAGCCTCAGTTTCCTCATCTGTGCATTGGAGTAAAAATTCCCACACCCCAGGGCTTGTGGTGAGGACCCAGTGGAGGAGTATAACCACACTGAAGACTGAATAAATCATAACTATTCTTTTTATTGTGTCTTTTGTTATGGTTATTGAGGTATGATAAAGTTCCCCTCTGCTTCTTGAATTTCAGATTTCACTTCAGCATTCATAGCACAGTTTGCAAACTGAAATGAATAAACTGGATTTGACCTTCAGATATGTTTTATTTGGCCTTCAATGTGATTAAAAAATGTTTGAATTCTTAGCTTACATTTAAATGTTGGGAGATTTTTGCCTAGAATTCCAGATTTGGGGCTTTTCCTAAAGAAGTGGGGAATTGGCCAGGGCTGGAGCTGGTATGTGCCAACCCCTTTAGATAAGGTGCGTGCTCTCCTGTTCCTCCAAAGCCTCGCCAAGCTCATTTCAACTTAACTTTATGGCATTTTCCTTTTTGATTCCTACAGGTATTTGAGTTTGCAATCCCTCAAAATGTTTTTGGAGGATTTTTTTCCAAGGCCCTCGGAGTTGATGATTCTTATCCAAGTTTTTCTATTTCTTTCTTTAAAGCTGAGCTACTTGTGAGGTAAGGGTATATCACTTTCGACACTCCACCTAACCTCAATGTTCCTTTGACTTTCTGACTCTTGACAGGGAGCCAAGGTGGGACCATCTCCAAACCATCCCGTCAGTCTGGGGTGCTGTGCGGGGGTTTGAGTCTCTGCCACCCCCATCCTGTTATATGTTCCTATTTTCCTGACCCACGTCCTCCCCCAATCCAATCTTCCCCAGCAAAACCAGAACTGTCAGCTTCTCGACAACCGTTTATCAGACACGAGGAAATAACAGCTTTTAACCACACTTGAAGACTGTGATCAAATTCCAAACCATTTCCAGAAGTGCCCCTTGGGACCCAGGGGGAGACATGGTTTCCATGATAACAAACTCTTTGCTGTCTCCCATCTCTGGCCTCTCGGAAGGGAAGCAGATCTTACCTCCCTACGGTGCTAGAGGAAATTTAACTACAAAAGCTGGCAGAGGTGACATATACAGAAACAACAGCATCACCTTGGTGGGGACCTGTAATCAAATGTGCTGTCCACGACGGCAGATATAATGGAGAATCTTGCAGCCCCCTTCCCTCCAGACACGTCTTCCAGGTTTGCCTGGGCCAGCGTCCAAAATGGAGAGATGGGGGAGCTATGATTGGAAGAAAGACTCAAGTTCTTTCCCGACAGGATTATAGCCTCTCCTTCACACGATCTTGGGACTTAAGTACTTTCCTGAGAATTATTAAAAAACTAAGTAGACAAAAGAGAAAACAGGAAATGAAACTAGGAAAGGCTTGGGAGGTAGGGAAGAGGCTTCCTTCATTTAAAAAAGATGATACATGCAAATTACTTACAGGCTCTGATATCAAGAAAGCACTCCATATTTGTGATATTTATTATCCTCTGATTGGCTGTGCCTCAGAGGCTACAGTGATAACCATGTCAAACTTCTACTGAGTTCTTAATTTATGTTCATGATCATTTTAAATTCCCACAACAATCTTATCTGGGCATTGTTATGGCCATCTCAGAGATAAACTGAGTCTCAGAGTGGTTAAACTTGCTGAGGTCACAAAACCTATTAGCAGCAGAATTTGGTCCCAACTCCAGTCTGTCTAATTCCAAAGTCCACGGTCCTATTCTACCACATTACACTGTATGTCCTTATCATAGTCTGAGTAGAATCAGTGTTAAGTCTGTAGGGTAGTGTAGAAGAGCCTGTGAACTTCTGAAGTCAATGGCTATATCTACCTTATCTGTCGTTTTATCCCTCAAGCCTAGTGTAACACCCAGAAACATAGAAGGTGCTCAATAAATATTCATGGGATTAACGAAAGAGCAATGATTAATTCAAATAGATGTATTTTTATCGGTGGGCTTTCAGGCAGGGTAAAGAGATGTGTTTGTATTGTAATTGTCTGTTTAATTGTCTTTCTCTGCCTCTTAATTGTGAACACCTGTTTCTGTGATGGTGTCTGAATTCATTTGTTAGGGCTGCCATAACAGAATATCACAGACTGGGTGGCTTAAACAACATAAATCTATTTTCTCACAGTTTCGGAGGCTGGAAATCTGAGATCAAGGTAACAACAGTTTCATTTCTTCTGAGACCTTTCTCAGAAGTCAGATACTTACCTTGTAAGATGGTGATAAGTGCTAAAGAGAGAGCGAGAAGAAAAGCAGATATCTTTGGTAGAAACATGTTTCAAATTTGAATGTAAGATGATGTTATAAAAGCATGGGTCCCTGTCCAGTGATGAGATCTTGGAGGGAGGCCTCCGACTGTGGTGAACCACCACACTCCAGATCTACCTATACACACACCCACCCATCCACTCATCTGTCCACCTGTCATCTATCTGTCACTGATCCATCCATCGATCCCCTCATCCACCCCTCTATTCATCCATCCAAGTATTTTACTCCTTGACTGGAGACAGCCATCTTCTCACTGTGTGCTCACATGGTTATCTCTCTGCACTCGAATGGATCTGGTGTCTCTGTCTGTGTCCTAATCTTCTCTTCTTATAAGGACACCAGTCATTTTTAATTAAGGCCCACCCTAATGACCCCAACTTTAACTTAATTACTCTTTAAAGACCCTGTCTCCAAACACAGTCACATTCTGAGGTACTGTGGGTTAGGGCTTTTAAATTGGAATTAGGGAGATAGAGTATATAATTCAGCCCATAACAATGTCTGTTTTGTTCACTTTCATATTTCCAGAACTTCACAGAGGTTCAAGTACACACAGTTGGATAAGTAGGTTTAATTAATGAATGAAGGAAAGAATAGAAGACAGAAAAATGGATATAGAGGATGGACAGGTGTCATATGGATGGATGAATAGATGGGTGGATGAGGGGATAGATGGATGGACTGATGATAGACAGACGACAGGTAGACAGATGGGTGGATGGGTGTGTGTATGTATGGGTAGATCTGGAGTGTGATGGTTCACCGTAGTTGGAGGCCTCCCTTCAAGATCTCACCAATGGACAGGGACCTATGCTCGTGTAACACCATCTTACATTCAAATTCGAAACACGTTTCTACCAAAGATATCTGCTTTTTTTCTCTCTTTAGCACTTATTACCATCTTACAAGGTAAGTATTTTACTTACATATTTTGTTTATTGCCTGTCTCACTCAACTAAATCCATGAGGACAGGCAGGAGCTTTTTTCTCTCTTAAAGTTCAGTGTAAACATTTTTATTATTTGCCTATTTATTTATTAGAGACAGGGTCTCACTCTGTCACCCAGGCTGGCTGGAGTGCAGCGGCACAATCATAGCTCTCTGCAGCCTTGAATTCCTGGGCTCAACTCCTCCTGCCTCAGGCTCCTAAGTAGCTAGAACTGTAGGCATGCCCAGTTGCCTGTCTTTTTTACTGTTCTATTCTTAGAACCTAGAACAAATTAGTCACACAAGATGTATTCAGTAAATATTTGGTAAATGAATGCGTGAATAAGTTGACCTCCTCCTATGGCCCCCATCTGGATACTTCAAGAGCCTGTGGAAGACTTTCCTTTTCAAGAGGCCTTTTCTGACCACCCAGTTTGCAGTAATCCTCATGCTTCCCCAGAGGTGGGAAGTGTGTTGGGCTATTCTCATCAGGTACTAATTATGAGATCTTGGAGGGAGGCCTCCGACTATGGTGAACCACTACACTCCAGATATACCTATACACACACCCACCCATCCACTCATCTGTCCACCTGTCATCTGTCCATCATTGATCCATCCATCTATCCCCTCATCCACCCATCTACTCATCCATCCAAGTATTTTACTCCTTTACTTATTTACATCATTAATGTGCCTTAATTGGTAAAAAAGCTTGTATAACTACAAAATACAGATTCAACCCCACCCCAAAATGGACTAAATCTAAGTATCTAGGTGCAGGACCCTGGATAGTCCTCCCCCAGAATATTCTAAATTACATGGTTCTCTAATCAACTTTGAGAAACTGTGTAATGGAGAACCTGAGGTCATAACTGCTTGAGAATTTAGTCAAGTTTTCTGTCTTTATTTCTTGCAAACAGCCACCTGGTAACTTTCCCTCTATTTGTCATAGAAGGATTTGATTTCCTCTCATAGACATGTACAAACTATGTCACATGGAGACCTTTTCTGATTACTGACAGTGGAGTGGGAAAGGGAGTTGAGCCCCCACAGATTTTGAGAAAGTCCACATCCTTTGGTGCTTCTGTTACAAGGTATCAAGTGTGGGAGCTGTTACCTTATAACAGAAGTGAACAAGAGACCAGGTTCTCAGGGCAAAGGTTGCAGATCCAAGGCAAAGGCCCCAGGATCCAGCTGATTTATTTCCTTGCTTTTATTAACACATTCCCTCTCTTCCCCACCCCCTACCCATGGGTTTACAATGTGGGTGGTTGTGGTATTATGTTGGGAAGAGGTTAGGGAATCTTTCACTGGGGAAATAGCACTTTTTCTTCTTTGTTGTCTTAGATGTATTTGGAAACTGACTAGGAGCTCTTATTTCCCTCTTTCTCCTCCTCCTCTGTCTCTTCTTTTTCTGTCTCCTCTTCCTTCATCTCCTCCTTCTCCTTCTAACAGCTACCATATATTGAGCACTTAGCATAGGCCTGCCTCTATATCAAAAGTTTTACAAGTATTGTTTCATTGAATCCTTAGGACAATTTGAAGTACAACTATGACCTTCCCCACTTCCCTTTGTTGTTGTTGTTGTTGTTGTTTTGTTTATTGAGACTGAGTCTCGCTCTGTTGCCCAGGCTGGAGTGCAGTGACACAAACTTGGCTCACTGCAACCTCTGCCTCCCAGGTTCAAGTGATTCTCCTGCC
>NW_012121709.1:7314211-7469795 GCF_000951035.1 Colobus angolensis palliatus
TGCCTGCCACCTCGCCCAGCTAGTTTTTTGTATTTTTTAGTAGAGACGGGGTTTCACCGTGTTAGCCAGGATGGTCTCAATCTCCTGACCTTGTGATCCACCCGCCTCGGCCTCCCAAAGTGCTGGGATTACAGGCTTGAGCCACCGCGCCCGGCCGTTTTGTATTCTTAAGTAGAGATGGGGTTTCATCATGTTGGCCAGGCTGGTCTTGAACTCCTAACCTCAAGTGATCCACCCGCCTCGGCCTCCCAAGTTGGTGGGATTACAGGCCTGAGACATGGCACCTGCCCCCACTTTACTTTTAAGGAAGCTGAGGTTCTGAAAGGTGAAGTCACTTGCTTAAGGTTACACAGCTTGTTACAAGGCAGAAATGGGATTCAAATTCAGTTTGTCTGATGCTAAGCAAAGCTTATGCCTATAACTGTGACACAAAGACAAATAAATCCAAATGCCTACATGAGAGGCTTAGATGACAAGGAGTGGTGGAGACTGTGGCCAACTGAAGAATTCCTACCCTGGGTAAAGGAGGCTTCTGCTACCCATCTCCATCTGAATATTGCCAGGTGCATGGGGTTGGGGGCAGTCTTCTGATTTTTCAAGATTAGCTGGAAATCCAAATCTTTATGCAAAAATCTCTTGCATAAAGATTTTTTTCTCTTTTAAATGTCAGCAACTAATTGATTTTTTAATTGTGTAAGTCAAACATGCCTACAGATGGAATTTAGCTTGAAAACTACCAATCTGTGACCGCTGCTTGAAACAACCACTAGAGTGCAGCTCCCATGGGCATGGAGCTACAATCCATGACATCCCTCCATTGGCCCCAGATTCTGAGTCAGATTAATCTTTGTCTTCTTGTATGTTATCTGCTGACTCACAAAGAGCTATGGCTTCTGTAAAAGGAGAAGACCCAGATACTCTCAAAATAATATCTTGTAGAGCTGCATTGTCCAGTATAGCAGCCATCAGTTACACGTGGCTATTTATATTTAAATTAATTGAAATTAAATAAAGGATAACATCCCATTTCCTAATGTCACTAGCCACATTTCATGTGCTTTGTGGCCACTATGTCAGGCAGCACAAATCTAACACATTTTCATCATCACAGAATGCCTTACTGGATGGACAACCCTACTGAGAATCAAACTCTGGACCCATCCCTTTTCTCTGCCTTTTATCTCCCATAAAATACCTCTGCAGGCTGGGCACCATGGCTCGTGCCTGTAATTCCAGCACTGTAGGAGGCCTAGGTAGGTGGATCACGAGGTCAGGAGTTCAAGATCAGCCTGACCAATATGGTGAAACCCCATCTCCACTAAAAATACAAAAATTAGCTGGGCATGGTGGCACACACCTATAATCCCAGCTACTCGGGAGGCTGAGACAGCAGAATTGCTTGAACCCGGGAGGCGGGGGTTGCAGTGAGGTGAGATCATGCCACTGCACTCCAGCCTGGGTGACAGAGTGAGACTCTGTCTCAAAAACAAACAAACAAAAACACCTCTGCATGCCCCACCCTCCCAGGGAAATATCTGCTAGTGACAAAGTGACTCACCTGGAAAGAGAAAAGGAAATAATCTCATATATGTTAATGGGAGAAAGCTAGTTGATCAGTCCACCTTCCTCTCATAGTAAATATGGACATTATTAGTGTCCTTCTGGAGACTCTTGCCTGTGTCTCATTAGTTCAGACGAGTAATTCTTGGAAAGCATTTCAGAACAGACAGATGAGCAGCAAGCCCTTGGAAATGATTTTTGAGGGTGCACAGTGCCAGCTCTCTGCCCTTGGGAACTCCCACCCTCATGCTGTGTCTACTGCTGCTTCTGCAAGGACATCAGTGTAGTAAGTTAGTCCATGTTAGTCCTAGCTCAGTGATGGGAAGGAAAATTAAATGGAGGCTCTCAAATGCATCAAAGAGGAAAGAGTTCTTGGTGGGAATGTAGAACAGCTAATAAAAGAAGACAAGCTTGAAATTAATGATGATTCAAAAATGCCAGAGTTACCAAGGCTTTTTTAAGTAGTCAACGAGAAAGACAAAGTGCAGAAATTGGAACATTTACCAGACATGAAGAAATTGCAAGAATAGTTATCAGCCAAGAAGTAATTAGAAAAGACTTGGATGAGCTGGGGCATCTGCAAGGTTGGCAGAGGGTAAGGCATGGATATAAAGTGAAACTGCCAAATTGCCCCATGATTCAGGACCTGGGTGGGTGGGGAGCCAGAGTATTAGGGGAAAAGGAAGCCAGAGGAAGGGCTATGTTTGCAGAAAGTTTTCTTAGGATAGTTACCTGGAATTGTAACAAGAAGACTTAATGAAGAATTGAAGTGAGCAACATAGAGAAGTAAACCTTTTCAGGGTAGTACAAAACTAATCACAGGAGACACGAAAGACTCAGTCAGAAGGAGATCAAAGTGTCACCTTTATTATTGATTAAAAAAAAAAAAAGCCCTGCTGGAGGACACAGCTTGTGAATACTCTCCTGAACTGAATTTATCCCTCACTCCAACTTCACCCAGACCAGTAGGACAATGCCTGATCCTCTAACCTCAGAATGCACATTTTCTGCAGGCAAGTGGATCCCAAGAGAGTGATGACTTAGATGAGTACTTTCAGTTTATTCTTCCAGATGTGCCAGTCAAGTGGGGCAAGAGGTCAGGAATGTCACTCTATTGGAGGTCCCTCTATAGAGAAACATGAGGAATGGGGAATAAATTCCTCCAGTTCCATCCCCTCCCCCAACAACATCAGATTGTTTCAAGAAAATGGTATATTGAATATGAGAAAATAGAAATTGTGAAGTCATCAGAATTTGAGGAAAATATATAGGGCTGCCTGGAGTAATCAGTCTCTCTCTCTCTTGCACGTGCTATCTCCCCCTTACTCTTTTAATTCCTCATTACTAGATTTTTACGTGAATGGCCTTTATACTGAGGTCCTGACTCAATCAACTTCTTACTGCATCTGCTTTTCTTAGATTACCACATTGACTCTATGAGTTAGGTACTATTATCTCTCCATTTTACTGACAGGAAAACTGAGGCTTAGAGATATTAAATATCTTGTCTAAGTCACTCAGCTAGTAGGTGGAAGAGCCAGGATTTGAACCCAGGCTTGTGCCCTTGTCCACTCCACTCCACTGCTGCCTCAGGACAGACAGAGAACCTGACTGGTTCAGCCTCTTTTTTGTTTGTTTGTTTTCATACCAGACCATGAGAGAAATGTGTGGGTCCACAGGCATTTGGAGACTTGTCTTATTCATTGGCAACTAGAAGCCCCTCCCTTTCAGTGTGGCCTGTTACAGACACAATACAGGCGTTGGATGTATAATACAGACACAATACAGGCATTGGATTTATAATACAGACATAATACAGGCATTGGATGTATAATACACAATACAGGCATTGGATGTATAATACAGACACAATACAGGCAGTGGATTTATAATACTGACATAATACAGGCATTGGATGTATAATACAGACATAATACAGTCATTGGATGGTCGAGAGGGCAGCTCTAAAGTCAGACATATCAACATTCAAATTCAAGCTTAGCCAGTGACTTGCTATGTGATCTTGAGCAAGTCACTTCTACTCTTTGGGACTCAATTTCTTTGCCTATAAAAGGGCATTTTTCCCATTTATAAGAATTCAGTGAGCTACTGAGTGTTAATACTTAGCAGAGCAAATGTGGAATGAATGCATTTTGTTGTTGTTGCACAAGAGTCAGAACAAGGAAGGTTAAACTTTCCATTGTTTGCTCAATTATGACAAACCTCTTTGGGCTACTGTGTTTTCGCCTATGGTGTTCCTCTTACCTACATTGTTCTTCCCTACCCCCGCCAACTCCTCCAGTTCAATGACCTCCCACTTGTCCTTCAAGACCACTCACCTTTTTGGAGCTTCCTTAGACTCTCCCAAGCAGAATAAGATGCTGCTTGTACACATCTCTGCTAGGTCCTTCTTCCTTTTCCTATTAAATATTATGATGAGCTGGTAACTTGCCTCTCTTCCCAACTCCCAACTAGGCTAGAGCTTTTAAAAACTCTACTAGGTCTTTCTTCTTTTTCCTATTAGAGTTTTTTTGGTTTTGGCTTTGGTTTTGGCTTTTTTTTCTTTTTTTGAGATAGAGTCTTATTCTGTCACCCAGGCTGGAGTGCAATGGCATGATCTTGGCTCACTGCAACCTCTGCCATCTGGGTTGGAGCAATCCCCCTGCCTCAGCCTCCCAAGTAGCTAGGATTATAGGCATGCGCCACCACACCTGGCTAATTTATGTATTTTTAGTAGAGACAGGGTTTCGCCACGTTGGCCAGGCCGGTCTTGAACTCCTGATTTCAGGTGATCCACCCACCTTGGCCTCCCAGAGTGTTGGGCATGAGCCACAGTGCCCGGCCTAGAGTTCTTAAAGTATGATTTTACAATAATATCACAACTTGCCTGTCTCCCCAGTTTCCAACTAGGCTAGCTAGAGCTTTTCAAAACTAAAGAACCATGTCTGGTTCACCCGAGTGTTCCCTCATTTCACTTGGGCAACATGTTAAATGCTCAAAAAATGTTTGAGTAAATGGATATTTAATGTATTAGTTATCTATTTCTGGTTAACAAATCATCCTCTAAGACAACATACTTCTGATCTCACACTCTGTGGGTCAAAAGTCTGGGTATGTTTTAGCTGAGTCCTCTGGTTCTGGGTCTCTCACAAGACTCAGCTGGGAAAGATCCACTTCACAGACTCGCTTATGTGGTTGCTGGCAGGACACAGTTCCTTGTGGTTGCTGGACTGAGACCTCAATTCTCAGTTGAATTGTTGGCTAGAAGCCTTCATTGATTCTTTGTGATATGGGTGTCTCCACAGAGCATTTTACAACATGGAAGCTGCCTTCAACAGACTGAAAGCAAGAGAAAGGACAAGAAAGAGTGGCTGCCAAGAGAGTGCTAAACAGAAGAAAGTCATGTCTCTTGTAACCTCATCGTGGAAGTCACGTGCCATTACCTTTGTCATACCTTGTTCATTAGAAGCAAGTCACTATGTTCACCCTGTATCAGTGGGAAAGGATTGCCCAAGGTTGCAAATATCATAAGGCAGGGATCACTGGGAGCCACATTGGCAGCTGCGTGCCATGCTTAGCAAAGCAGAGGGTAACCAAAAGGAGAAAGAAGAAGGAAAGGAAATACCAAAGGGAGAGGATGAGGAGGGGACAAGGAAGAAGAAATAGTGTTATCCACACAATGGGTGGGTTCTAGCACTTGTTGGGTGATGGCCCAATGACCACAATGAAAGAGGATTTAGCAAGGGGACTTTATTACTTGCAGTAAATAAAGAAAACAGGGGTGATAGCTCCCAAAGCAGTGCCTTCCTGAGCTGGGGGCTGAGTCAGGTTTCATAAGGATAGGGTAATGAGATGTGATCTGATTGGACTTGCAATGAGGTGATGCCAAGAGGAATGATCTGACTGGCTTCCACCATGGGGTGATTCCAGAGCTCGATCTGATTGAATCTTGGATTCTGCTACGTGGTGTCCGTGTCTTAATTCAGTCCCTGCTCCTTGGTCTGAGCACTTAAGTTCCCCTTGTGGTTGCATACTTGGTTTATCCAGGCATGCTAATGTTATGTGACCTTCAATCTGGGAGTCCATGGCAGCTAAAAGGAAATGACTCTACAACTTTGTTACGTAACAGTTGACTCAGATTGATCTAGTGCAGTTGCAGTAAGAAGAAAGAAGAGAAAGGAAGCAGCAAGAAGGAGACCAGTCATAAAATACTACGTATTTGCTGTATTTCCAGTAAGGTGATTTGAGACAGATGCCATGACATGGCCCCACCCCATGGGTGTCTGTCAAGATGAGAAGCCAGAAAATATACATAAGGGATGATTATTGGCAACTCAGGGTCATGGGTGGGGAACACTACATGGTTCACCAAACCTTAAGTGTTATGAGATTAAGATTAGGGTGAACTTATTGGGCCTGGTGTTCTGAGAAAGCTGAAACTTGAACTGGGGCTTGTAACACGAGTATATTTGGGATAGAAAAACAGAGTGAGGAACAATGTGGGAGACTGCTTAGAGGTGAAAGACTTCTTAAAGAAAGGGGACTCCAAAATACCTGCCATGGAGGATTCTAGGAGGGCATCATTGGGATATGAGATTGCAGAAGCAGATGGAGATCAGGTTTTGAAGGCTCTTGAGAGTCTGTGAGATAATTTTGAACTCATTTGGTGGACAGCTAGGAGACTGTGAAGGTGGTTGAGTGGAGGCAGTGTGAGGCAGGGGTAAGCACAGAAATTTGGAATCAGGAACACTGGCTTTCCAATCCCTCTGCCACTTACCAGGTGTGAGAAGCTCTTTGGTCAATGTAAGTTCTCCAAGACTCAGTGTCTTCATCTGCAACATACTAATGTCTCCTTCATGGGTTTTTCTGAGGATTTAATAAATAATGTATGTAAAGTACTTAGTGTAGTGCCTGTCACACGATGAGCTCTCAATGACAATAATAAAGTTATTATTGTTACCATTATTATTATTTCTGAGTTGGGAATGGGACACATGGAGAGAGATGGAGAATTTTTTAAATGTCAAAGTCTTCCTCTTGGTGGCAGGACATTCATCTGGCCCCTTCCCTTGTCTCTTCTTGGTTGTACACCGTGACAGATGAGCAATAGGGACTTAAAGGTGACAGATGTGTCCATCTAGGACAAAGAGGGGAGGGCCAGAGGGAGGTAGGGTTGAGGAATGACCTCACAATGCCTGGAATCATGGTCAATGGAGCTGCAGAGGTTGAAGGAACTGTCTTCACAGAAATGTAATTCTGAGGTCAAGCCAAGGGCAGAGTTCCCAGAATTTGCTTGGGGCACTGGTCCCGCAGTTCTCATTTGGAGGGAGTGGCCTGATGTGGATTCTAAAGACTGGAGGGTCCTTGGAGGTCAATGGGATGGACATCCCTCCTTGTACTGTGTTGTTATTCCTTGAAGGAGGTTGCTGACTTGAGCAACTGGATTAGGGACAGTTGGGAGGGCCTCGGACTCAAGTAAATTAAGTTCCCGAGCTCTGTGATGGTGAGATTCAGTCCTAGGTGAGTTGGGAAGTAGAAAAAGTTTGTTTTCTTTTTAAATTCCTCGTTTTGCACCCCCAAACTCCTTTTTATTCAGATAAAATATCTTTCCAGCTCTGTCTCATGCTGTAATTCTTTCCTCTCTTCTTCTTCCAGTGAAAATTTACCAACCCTGGATTACATTCCCTGCAATTCTGCTTTTTATTCATTTCATAAAGCAGTGGCTCTCAGACTTGTGAATTTCAAGAACTAGTGCATTTTTCGTGTTGAAACTTCCACGTTGAAATATAGAGAGACAGTGATACAGGGACAGATACAGAGATATGGATGTAGCTCAATGTAGAGATTGCCAACTCCTTATTCTTTCAAATACCTTTAAAAATTGTTCCATAAATGACATGGTTTTTATAAAAAACACTCTAAACAAATAAGAATAGTCTCAAATAAAAGGCAATCCTTTAAATATAATAATTTTAGTGTTGTAAGAAACTCTCTTACATCGACTTTATTTTTTTGCACCACGGGCTATCATTTAGAAACTGCCATCATAGATAATTTATGCCAAGGTGTTAATGGCTTGATAACATGTTCATTTAGGAAATATCCAGCTCCTCCTATGTGTCAAGCCCTGTGTTAAATGCTGAACCTGTGGAGATGGAGAAAACTGGGTATCTTGAGGTCAAAAAATTTAGTCTGGTTGGGAAAACATTTATAAACAATGATGCTGATACCAATGCAATACCTCAGAGTGTGTGGGCTTTTCTAACAGTTTAGACAACATTCTTTAAGTGTTCAGGAGGGCAAGATGCAGAAAGCCTCATGACTAAGTAGGAGCTGAGGGAGGGCATTGCAGGCAGAAGGAACTGCCTGCTAGAGGGTGTATGTTAAGGGCTGTCATTTATCCAAGAGTTACAGTGTGCTGGGTGCTTTAATGTCACCTCATTTCAACTCACCAACAACTGTATAAGTTGGATATTGACTCTCATTTTATCACAAAGAAGGTTTAGGAGGGGGAAGTCACTTGCTGAAGATCATGTAGTAAGAGACAGACATGGGGTTTGAATCTAGCCCTTCCTGATGTTAAAACCTATGTATCAAACCACCCCAGTGATGTCCTCCAAAAGCTTTAAATGGCTCTCTGATCTTATCCATACCCACCTGTACTGCTGCATCCCCCATACTGCTTACAAGAAAATGAAACAGGAAATAAGAGACGGAGTTAAATTGTCAGTAGGTAGGGTTGCCAAACAAAATATAAGATGCTCGTTTAAATTTGAATTTCAGACAAACAATGAGTCCTTTTTTTTTTTGAGACAGAGTCTCACTCTGTTGCCCAAGCTGAAGGGCAGTGGCACGATCTCAGTTCACCACAAGCTCTGCCTCCCTGGTGCAAGTGATTCTCCTGCCTCAGCCTCCTGAGTAGCTGGGATTACAAGTGTGTGCCACCATGCCCGGCTAATTTTTGTATTTTTAGTAGAGACGGGATTTCACCATGTTGGCCAGGCTGGTCTGGAATTTATAACCTCAAGTGATCCTCCCACCTAGGCCTCCAAAACTACTGGGATTACAGCGTGAACCACCATGCCCAGCGGAGTACTTTTTGTTTTTTAGTATGAGGGTATTCCAAATGTTACATGGGATATACTACACTTTTAAAAATAATCCTAGTTCACCTGAAATCTAAATTTAACGGGTGTCCTATATTTTTATTTGCTACATCTGTCCACTTTTCAACAGGACAACACCTTTGCCTTTATATTCCAACCAGAACTTTCAAAACCTAAGAGTAATTTACACAAAAAAGTTTCTGCCGCCCACAAAAACCCAAGTTCTCACATTGCTGAATTTCAGTGAAGCAAGATGGATTTAGGTGAGACCCCTCCTCCAGACTCTCAAAAGTCTCTCTGAGCAGTTTATTCGTTTTGTTCAAGAGTATGACTTGCTGTATGGAGAATGTCATGGAACAGACTGGTTTCCAATGTCACGATATCCATGGAAGAAAAAGGTGGGAGAGCACACGAATTTTCAACCTTCCCAACTTGAGAATTCCACAGTCCCACGGGGGCTTTTCAGGATCTGTCATCTCCATCCCATTTTCTCTCCTAGTCTAAGAAGCTGAAGTCCAGCATTGCCTCCCAGCTTGAGAATCGCTTTGTAGGCACTGGCACACCTAACCCATTGAGAGCGGGGAGGGAGTGCACTTTCAGAACACTTAACAGTGACAGGAGCTTTCCTTTATTCTCTTCTCCCTGCTATTTGACAAACAAAAGAGTTGTTTAATCACAGAAAGCAGACAAGTAGAGTTTTTTTTTATCTTGAGCCATTCACTAACGGGATCAAATTTGGGTTGCCTTTGAAGAAATGAAAAAGAGTGGCTTCTTTTCCTTTTTCTTTCCTGTTCCATTAGCTTTGACAAAAAAAAGTCAGCAATTATTTGAAGAAAAAATGCTTACGGACATAGAAAGTTCCCTATTGGTTAGAGATGCAAAATCAAACCTTTGGGGTTCAATATTTTTTTTTCTTCTTCTTCTTTTTTGTTCTACTATGTTTTTGCAAGCCCTCTGATGCAGCGCTTCACATTTTTTGCCATCTGTCTTCCTGGGGCTGCCTAGAATGGGGGGTTCAACAGCTAGGTTAATCTAAAGGTTTCTTGGAAGTGTAGGCTAGTGTACAGCGAGAAGGAAATATAGTGACAGAAACTTTGCATATGTTGCCTCATGTAATCCTCACAATAATACTAACAGATAAATATTGTTCTCAGCACTTTATAGATAAGGAGACAGGCTCATGAAAGTTCAGGCTAGATGAGGTAACATGAAGATTTTGGGGAGTCTTGGCCTTCGGGTGAGAGATAGAACAAGGAGGCTGATTCTGCTAATTTGACATCCACTGAAATACTCCGTTGACTCACCCTAGTTGAACTCTTTGCCTTCAGAATTACTCATCCTTACTCTAACAATATTAAAACCCAAGCTGCTATTATAATGTGGGTAGTATTTTTTCTCTTCTCTTCACATGGGATGATGTAGAACAAACGAAAATCTTCCCACCTTCCTGACAGCTCAGAAAGAATAAGCAAAATAGAGCAACATGTTCATTGAAAAATAGATATCAGGTTCTCCATGAAAAAGAAAAAAAAAAAGGAGAGAATAACATATTGGTGCTGGTCAATGATGGGGTTCACTGACCACTTTGGAAAAGTCCCAGGATTCTAGCACATGAACTGCGCCTGCTCACTAAGTGATTGAAAACATCCACATAAAGCCACGAAGGCGGGTTTCGGAAACCTGCCCAGTACAGTCAATTCCCTTCTGCACTTCTCTTCCACCATACTATGGGCAACGACCTACTGGTCTACAAGGGTCATATCCTCAAATACAAAATGACAAGTTGGATCGGGAGTAAGGTTAAGGTTGAGGTGAAGACAATTCAGGTGGTAATGATCAGCTGTGTGAATCCACGTTTTTATTCAAATATTCATGTAATCACTCAGTAATATTTATTCAGACCCCACCATGTGCCTGAAACTGTTTAGTGTGTTGAGATTATAGCTATGAACAAGACAGATGTTATCTGCCCACAAGGAGTGTTTACTAGTAGATGAGGGGAGTGCAGATAGCTTTGAGTGATGAATTACGTTATGTATTATATAATTACAACATGTGACAGTTGTTTCAAACAAGCTCTGGGTGTGTGTAATGGGAGGGGGGCTGATGTCATGGGGGAGTCAAGCTAGTCTTTTTCTAAGGGGGCAGATTTTGAATTGAGATCTGAAGGATGAGTAAGAATTAGCTAGGTGAGATGTGGGTGGCAGTGGGGGTGAGAATGAACGTCCCAGGCAGAGACAACTGCTGTGTAAAGATTCAAGGGGGAAGAAAACAAAAGCGTGGTGAACTCTTCTTCTATCACCGCACCTTCTACTCCAGTGTTGTGATATTCTGTTGCCTGCACAGAATGAGCCTAACAATGGAGACTCCCAGGGGTTCTTATCTATTTGGGGATCTAAAGTCCCTTGGAGAGTCAGATGAAAATGCAATAGTTTTATCCCAGGATAATGCACATAGACATATAAGCACAACCTTTTCAGGGAGTTTATTGACCCCATAGACCTCGGGCTTCAAAACGAAGTACACGTGCATGAGTGGGACATTGGAGCCCCTTGTACTTCTCCAGACTCTTCTCTGGCTGCATCCCCATTTCCAACACTCAAGAACTGAGCTACTTCTGGGAAGAGACTCTGTTCTCTCTGACTGTTGTGTTAGCCGCCTATTCTCTCTCCTCTGCCTGAGACCCCCTCTGCTTCCAGCCACTCTTCTGGGGCTCACACTTATCTTTAAAGGCTCAGCTCAGCCATCGCTTCCTCCAAGAATTATTTCATAACTCCCTCAGACTGGGCCAAGGATCCCCCTCAAAGGCTTCCCCCACTAAAGTGACCCCTCTGAATTCTGTGTTTCACCTGTTTCATGGTTTGTCCCCCTCCTACTGGACTGTGAACTCCTTGAAGGCAGGGCCTGTGGTTATAACTAGACCCTCAGTGCCTAGTATAGACATTGTGCCCTAAGAGATGCTCAGTAAATATTTCCCGAACGAATGAATGGAGTGTGTTAATTCTTATCCCCAAACATTCACTTCCTAGTCCCAAAGCTTGGATTCCTACGTGACCCAAACCCCTCTGCAATGTGAGAATTGAGCCTCCAGCTGACTCCCCATCAAGGGTCTCTAGTTCACGATGATCGTTATTCTTAAGCCTTCTATTCCCATCTCTCTGGGCAACAGGAACTACTGTGAAGTTATTCGCATCAACTAAAGTCCACGCTACAGCAACAGGCCCTTTGCCTCTTGTAGAAAATTTTGTGGGCCTACTTCTGTTATTGGATCACTCCCTTTACTCCAGCACCCAGTGGACATCTTAAACATTAACGTCTAAGGACATTATTACTTCTTACTGACATCTACCACACACTTAATCCAGATCCGACCAGCCCTGGGGTAGTCTTTTTTAAAAACTTTGTTCCTCAAAGTGTGGTTTTGGCACCAGCACACCCTGGGAGCTGGCTAGAAATATGGAATCTCTGGCCCCACCTCTGGCCTGCTGAATCAGAAATTACATTTTAATAAGATTCCCAGGTGATTCTTGGAAAGCACTAGAACACACTGTTTCTCAAATTTGATGCTCCTTGGAATCATCTGGGGAACTTAAAAAAAGAAGGGGACAGGCATGATCTCAGATCAAGTGAATCAGACTCTTTGGGTGTGGAGCTCATGCATCAGTGACTTTAAAACTGCCTAGGTGATCGAATGCGCCACCAGGGTCCAGAAGCATTGGGATGAGATGATCTATCAGCATGAGCAGCATCAGCACCATTATGATATCAATTCCTATGAGATAGGTACTATTATTGCCCCATTTGACAGATATGTAAACTGAGGCTCAGAGAGAGGTTAACTCTTATGGTAAGTGACAAAGTTGATAAGTGGAAGAGCCAGGAATTTGCACCCAGGTTTGCAGCCTCCATCCCAAACCCACACTCTTCACAAGCAAGTTTTTCTACCTCCTGCTGTACTAAGGCTCGAGTTTATATCATGGGTAGGCATCTTATTCCTCCAAATTTTGCTTTTCAGCTATTTAGAAGCAAGCCTTTCTTTCCTAGGACTAGCCCAGAATTCTGAAGTCAGAACATTCTCATCAATTTTCATTGCTTCCTAACTTCTCCCAAGATGTAGGTGCCTTCCCTCAAGCACTTGAGCAAAAGTGTTCTAATTTTATTCCTATCCATTTCTGGACTTATTGCTTCCACACTACTCTGCCCACCCAGTCTCTTAGGTTGGCAGTTGTAGAGACATGAACATTTTTGTGCTTGGTCCAGTACTGGAAAAACTGCAGAAAATGAGACTCTCCTGCCCAGGGGATACCCAGCGCCTGTCACTGGCCTTGATCGTGACTCTCTGGTTTCTCCCGTCTATCTGTTATTATCCACTGAGATTGACAGAAAGTCCAGGAGTCCTGTTACAACTCTACTGCCTGCTCAATGCTGTGTGACCTGAGAAAGATCCTGCACCCACTCCAGGCTTCAATTTCTTGACAGTTAAAAAGAGGGTTCAGTTCTTCAAAATGTTAACCATAGAATTACCACATGATCCAACAATCTCACTCTTAAAAGAATTGGAAGCAGGGACTCAAACAGATATTTGTACACCAATGTTCAGAACAGCATTGTTTACAATGGTCAAAAGGTTGAAGCAACTCGAGTGTTCATCAACTAATATACAGATAGGCAGAATGTGGTATATCTATACAATGGAGTATTATTTAGCCACAGAAAGGAATTAAGTGCTGAGACATACTACGGTGTGGATGAATCTCAGAAACATTAATTTTGGTAAAGTAAGCCAGACACAAAAGCACAAATATTGTATGACTCCACTTATATGAAGCACCAAGAATTTAAAAAAATATATAGAAAGGGAACATAGAATACAGGTTACCAAGATCTGCGGCAGGGGCTGCTTGGAAGAGAGGGGAGTTATTATTTAATGATAGCTTGTTTTGGATAATGAAGAAGTTCTGGAAACGGAACTGTGATGACTGCACAATGTTATGAACATATTTAATGCCCTAGAGTTATACACTTAAAAATAATTAAAATGGTAAATTTTATGTCACATATATTTTGCCACAACAAAAGATGCAAGTATAAAGATTAAATAGGTGAATCTATAAGGTTAGTGATCCTGTAAAGTTAACTTCAACTTTCTAGGCCTAGGTAAGAAGCCACTCATTTTGCTATTCATTTCTATTTTTATTTTATTTTAATTTATTAATTACTTTTGAGATATGGTCTCACTGTTACCCAGGCTGGAGTGCAGTGGCATGAACACAACTCACTGCAGCCTCCACCTCCTGGGCTCAAACAATCCTCCCTCCTCAGCCTCCTGTGTATCTGGGACCACAGGCACACGCCACCATGCTGGAGTAAATGTTTTATTTTTTGTAGAGATAGGGTTTCATTTTGTTACCCAGACTGGTCTCAAATTCCTGGGCTTAAGTAATCCTCCAGCCTCAGCCTCCCAAATTGCTGGGATTACAGGCGTGAGCCATCATGCCCAGCTTTGTTTTAAATATACTTACTCAGTCCTCACACCGCCTCCTTCTGGGGCTGGCGGTATCACATCCAAGGCAGTGTTCCAAATGCTTACCTCTGTTCTAATGTGGGTCTTTCTCACCAATCTGTGGCAACGGGAGGAAAACACAGTATGGACAATGCTGGGAGCTTGTCAGCAAATGAGATTTAGTCCATTTAGGAGCAAAGTCTTTAATTCTGAGATAATGTCTTTCACTTCCCTACATTTTGGGTTTAAAATGTATTTCCTTTTGTGAAATGATCATGATAATTTACAACAGTTGATTCTCCCAAAAAATTGTCTATGCTTGACAGAAAAAGTGACAGCCTCTATTTATTTCATGTATTTACATTTAAAAAGTTATGCTTATTTGTGGAAACCCAATATCCAGGGACATTCGTTCTAACTTGGAAAGAGTAAATATCCTGAGAAGGATGGATGGACTGAGGGACAGAAAGTTCAATGATACTTTGAGCAATGGCCAAGGAGAAAGAGTTCATTAATAGTCTCTAAGTTTATGAGGCTCCCTGCAAATCAGACCTGCCTTCCTGCTCCCCACCCACCTTCTTCACCATTCTCCTTCCGTGGTTTGTCTTTATACACTTAATCTACTTGGGTTGCCTGCCTTCTACTTGCTGGTTTTGACCTCTGAGTTCATTTTGAGTCTACTTTCTGAATTACTTCTTCCCTTCTCCTTTTTACCTCACCTTATTGTCCTGAAAAAAAAAAAAAAAAAATTCAATGCCTGCCTCTTTCTGGAAGACATCCCAGGTAACCCACCTAGTCCAGAACTCCTCTCCTCTGAGTCCTCTCAGAGTCTATCTATTTTGATGACCATTGTGGGAATTCCATGGTGAGAGTTGCCGTGGACTTTGTGCTTCCTTTATTCACTGAGTTTGCTGACTGAAAGCACCTACTATGTGCAGAGTACTGTGCTGGGGGAGTGGGGATACATAGGGTGAGCAAGGCAGACTGTTTTCCTCCTTTGTCGAGTTACAATTTAGTAGAGGGAGACAGACAACAAACACATACTAAACAGGAAGATTGCAGGTGCAGATAAGAGCTATAAGAATAAACCAAGCTGATGGGAGAGGGAAGCAGAAGGACCACTTATTGTGGGGTGATCAGAGGAAGTACCATTTGAACTCAATAAAGAGGAGTTCATATTTTAAAAATCTGGAGGTAGAATGTTTCAGGCAAATCCAACAGCAAACACAAAGGCTTAGAAGCAGTAACAAGCTCAGCAATTTTGAGGAACACTTATGGAGCAAAAATCCAAGTGTCATGTCACTGCTCGTATTAAAATTCCTTCAAAGCACATTACACTAAAGATAAAATTTCAGTCACATCAGGCTTCTCACGACCTGGTTCCTCCTCTTCTCTCCAACCACACTTCTGACCACTCAACCATGAAATTCTGTACTCAGTGTTTTTCAAGCTTAAACTTGAATTAGAGCCACCTGGAGAGCCTGTCAAAACACAGATTGCTGGGTTCCATCTATAGTTTCTTTTGCTGTGCAGAAGCTCTTAAGTCAATAAGGCTATGGTAGCGCCTCAGAATTTGCATTGTTACCAAGTTCCCAGGAGACACTGATGCTGCCAGCCCCGACTGCACTTCAAGAAACACAGCATTACTGTAAGCCAAGTGAGTTCTGTTTTACCTCTGGGTCTTTGTACATGGAGAGCTCTCTCCCTGAGGTGCCTGCACCCTTTCCCTGCCTCTTTGGCTTGGATCACTCATACTTTGGGTCTTAATTTTCCCTGATTGCACCAACACAGAGAAGAATTCTTTGTTCGTGCATCTCCTCAGCCTTCTAAGTTTAGCCCTTAATATCACAGATTACTCCACCCACACCCTGGATTGGAGGCAGAGATCTTTTCCTACTGCTTTGTTGAAACCTCAACACTTGGTATAATGCCTGGCACTTAGTCTGTGCCCAATAAATTTTGTCAGTGTGTTATAATAATTAGAAAGGACACGTGATTTGAGTTACTTTTTTTAGCAGTCAGCTACACTCTGTCCGTGGTTTGGGGCCAGAGCCATATTAAGTGATCCACTTAATATTAACTCTGGCTTCACTCAACTCATGTGGAAACTCACCAATCTATCTTTCCAGGTCAATGCCATCTTCCTTTCTTATTTATAAGTTTCTGCAAGCAGGGAGTCTAGCCATCGTTTCTGAATTTCCCAACCTCCTCATCTCCCAGGAGACCCCATCCAGCCCCAGAATCACCTGGTCTTCCTGCCCTCTGGTCACTGTCACATTCTTTATGTTTCTCAGGCATAGGCTCTTTTTTTTTTTTTAATTATACTTTAAGTTCTGGAATACTCGTGCAGAACATACAGATTTGTTACATAGGTATACATGTGCCGTGTTGGTTTGCTGCACTCATCAACCCGTCATCTACATTAGGTATTTCTCCTAATGCTATCCCTCCCCTAGCCCCCCACCCCCCGACAGGCCCCAGTGTGTGATGTTCCCCTCCTTGTATCCATGGGTTCTCAATGTTCGACTCCCACTTATGAGTGAGAACATGCTGTGTTTGGTTTTCTGCTCCTGTGTTAGTTTGCTTAGAATGGTGATTTTTAGCTTCATCCATGTCCCTGCAAAGGACATGAATTCATCCTTTTTTTATGGCTGCATAATATTCCATGGTGCGTATGTGTCACATTTTCTTTATCCAGCCTATCATTGATGGACATTTGGATTGGTTCCAAGTCTTTGCTATTGTGAATAGTGCTGCAATAAACACACCTGTGCATGTGTCTTTATAGTAGCATGATTTATAATCCTTTGGGTATATACCCAGTAATGGGATTGCTGGGTCAAATGGTATTTCTGGTTCTAGATCCTTGAGGAATCACCACACCGTCTTCCACACTGGTTGAACTAATTTACATTCCCACCAACAGTGTAAAAGTGTTCCTATTTTGCCACATCCTCTCCAGCATCTGCTGTTTCCTGGCTTTTTAATGATTGCCATTCTAACTGGTGTGAGATGGTATCTCTTTGTAGTTTTGATTTGCATTTCTCTAATGATCACTGATGATGAGCTTTTTTAAATATGTTTTTTGGTCACATAAATGTCTTCTTTTGAAAAGTGTCTGTTCCTATCCTTTGCCCACTTTTTGATGGAGTTGTTTTTTTCTTGTACACTTGTTTAAGTTCCTTGTAGATTCTGGATATTAGCCCTCTGTCAGACAGATAGATTGCAAAAGGTTTCTCCCATTCTGTGGGTTGCCTGTTCACTCTGATGAGAGTTTCTTTTGATGTGCAGAAGCTCTTTAGTTTAATTAGATCCCATTTGTCAATTTTGGCTTATGTTGTATTGTTTTTTGTGTTTTAGTCATGAAGTCGTTGCCCATGCCTATGTCCTGAATGGGATTGTGTAGGTTTTCTTCTAGGGTTTTTAAAATTTTAGGTCTTATGTTTAAGTCTTTAATCCATCTTTAATTAATTTTTGTATAAGGTGTAAGGAAGGGGTCCAATTTCAGTTTTCTGTATATGGCTAACCAGTTTTCCTAACACCATTTATTGAATAGGGAATCCTTTCCCCATTTCTTATTTTTGTCAGGTTTGTCAAAGATCAGATGGTTGTAGATGTGTGGTGTTATTTCTGAGGCCTCTGTTCTGTTCCTTTGGTCTATATATCTGTTTTGGTACTAGTACCATGCTGTTTTGGTTACTGTAGCTTTGTAGTATAGTTTGAAGTCAGGTAGCATGATGCCTCCAGCTTTGTTCTTTTTGCTTTGTATTCTCTTGGCTATGTGGGCTCTTTTTTGGTTCCATATGAAATTTAAAGTAGTTTTTTCGACTTCTGTGAAGGAAGCCAATGATAGCTTGATGGGGATAGCACTGAATCTATAAATTACTTTGGGCAGTATGGTCATTTTTATGATATTGGTTCTTTCTATCCATGAGCATGGAATGTTTTTCCATTTGTTTGTGTCCTTTCTTATTTCCTTGAGCAGTGGTTTGTAGTTCTCCTTGAAGAGATCCTTGTAAGTTGTATTTCTAGGTATTTCATTCTCTTTGTGCAGTTGTGAATGGGTGTTCACTCATGATTTGGCTCTATTTGTCTATTATTGATGTATAGGAATGCTTGTGAGCTTTGCATATTGATTCTGTATACTGAGACTCTGCTGAAGTTGCTAATCAGCTTAAGGAGTTTAGGGCTGAGATGATGGGGTTTTCTGAATATATAATCATGTCATCTGCAGACAGAGACAATTTGACTCCCTCTCCTCTTATTTGAATACCCTTTATTTCTTTCTCTTGCTTGATTGCTCTGGCCAGAATTTCAAATACTATGTTGAATAGGAGTGGTGAGAGAGGGCATCCTTGTTTTGTGCCATTTTTCAAAGGGAATGCTTTCAGCTTTTCCCCATTCAGTAGGATATTAGCTACGGGTTTGTCATAAATGGCTCTTATTATTTTGAGATACGTTCCATCAATACTTAGTTCATTGAGAGTTTTTAGCATGAAGAGGTGTTGAATTTTATCAAAGGCCTTTTCTGAATCTATTGAGATAATCATGTGGTTTTTGTTATTGATTCTGTTTACGTGATGGATTATGTTTATTGATTTGCATATGTTGAACCAACCTTGCATCCCAGGGATAAAGCTGACTTGATCATGGTAGATAAGTTTTTTATGTGCTGCTGGATTCAGTTTGCCAGTATTTTATTGAAGATTTTTGCCTTGATGTTCATCAGGGATATTGGCCTGAAATTTTCTTTTTTTGTTGTGTTTCTGCCAGTTTTGGTATCAGGATGATGCTGGCCTCATAAAATGAGTTAGGGAGAAGTCCCTCCTTTTATATTGTTTGGAATAGTTTCAGAAGGAATGGTACCAACTTCTCTTTGTACCTCTGGTAGAATTCAGCTGTGAATCTGTCTGGTCCTGAGCTTGTTTTGGTTGGTAGGCTATTAATTATTGCCTCAATTTCAGAACTTGTTATTGGTCTATTCAGGGATTCGACTGCCTCCTGGTTTAGTCTTGGAAGGGTGTATGTGTCTAGGAATTTATCCATTTCTTCTAGATTTTCTAGTTTATTTACATAGAGGTGTTTATAGTATTATCTGATAGCAGTTTGTATTTCTGTGGGATCAGGGGTGATATCCCCTTTATCATATTTTATTGTGTCTATTGGATTCTTCTCTCTTTTCTTCTTTATTAATCTGGCGAGTAGTCTATTTTCTTAATCTTTTCAAAACACCAGCTCCTGTATTCATCGATTTTTTGAAGGGTTTTTCACATCTCTATCTCCTTTAGTCCTGCTGTAATCTTAATTATTTCTTGTTTTCTGCTAGCTTTTGAATTTGTTTGCTCTTGCTTCTCGAATTCTTTTAATTGTGATGTTAGGATGTCGATTTTAGATCTTTCCCACTTTCTCCTGTGGGTATTTAGTGCTATAAATTTCCCTCTTAACACTGCTCTAGCTGTGTCCCAGAGATTCTGGTGCGTTGTGTCAGATGTAGGTCCTTAAGACACCACAGACGCCTTCTACTCAGCATGACAAACAGCAAGTGGGATGGTTAGGAGCTGGACACTCAGCCAGAGAGCTCGGTTCAGTTGCACTGGATGTTGAATATAGCAATACTCCGATTTAACTTGGGAAATAGCTTCTCCTACGATCTCACTCCAGTGCCCACCCCCTCTGCATGACGTGGCCACTGCAACCACTTCTCTGGGACGCCAGCTATCCTATACCCAATATCCATCTGATGGGTCAGAGCCATGCCATATGAGTTTGTTTGTTTTATTTTGTTGAGACAGAGTCTCATTCTGCAGCCCAGGCTGGAGTGCAGTGGTGCAATCTTGGCTCGCTGCAACCTCCACCTTCCGGGTTTAAGCAATTCTTCTGCCTCAGCCTTCCGAGTAGCTGGGATTATAGGCACACACCACTGCACCCAGCTAATTTTTGTATTTTTAGTAGAGACAGGGTTTCACCATGTTGGCCAGGCTGGTCTTGAACTCCTGTCCTCAAGTGATCCTCCCACCTCTGCCTCCCAATGTGCTGGGATTACAGATGTGAGCCACTGCACCCGGCCCATACGAGTTGTTAAGTGCTTTGAATATTATTCCTGGATAAAAGCATGGGCTTTGGGCTCAGAAACACCAAGATTTAATTCCAGCTTTTCCATCTACCACCACTGCATGACCTTAAACAGACATTTTATCTTGCTGAGTCTCAGCTTCATCATACACAAAGGATGGATTCCAATAAGAGCTCCCTCACTGCGTTGGTATCAGAAGGGAACGAGATGACATTTGTACTTAGTTCCAATGCGAAGCACATAGGAATCATTCAACAAATGCTAATTTCTGCTGTTATTAAAATTATTGTTATGAACATTCTCAGGAAAGAAAAATACAAAGAAGCTACAGAATGTCATTCCTAAGAGGATCCTCAGGCCCAGAAATTGCAATGGTCAAGATGGAAAATGTATATGCATAAAAAAGCCTGGATGAAATTCAATTAGGAGTGGTGGGGTCTGTGGCAAAAGAAGAACATTTTCCTTACCTATAGTCATTCATGTTCTCTATTCTTAAATACATTGGGGCCATCAAACAAAAAACACATCCGTAAGCCAGGTTCATACTCTGGGCTGCCAGTTTGAGACCTCTGAGAGCCTAACCCTTTAATTGTACAGATGGCAAAACTGAGACCCAGACTTAGGAGTAAGAGTTGCCTAAGTTCAATGAGGACCAGAATGCTGGTCCTTCAAGCCTTCAATGCATTGCCCAACCTCTCTAAAGTCCCCCTTGAAGGAGATCAGATTGGGAGTTATGGCTTGTTGCTCATATTCCTGAATAATAGATCTAGGGAATCCTTCATAAAGTCTAATTGAAAGAGATACTTAAAAAACAGCATTTATCACCTTTCTAAAGACAAAATTCTATGGCACTTTTATTATAATCACGAATACATCCTCCTCCTCCCCCGCCATGGAAAAATAAAAGAGAAATGCACTCTAGATGTTCTGGCTGTCTGACCTCAGACAAGTCCCTTCACTTCTTACAGAGACTGCTTCAAAGGGTCACAGTGAGAATTAAATGCGAGTATGTACATAAAGCGCTCATACCAAAGAGAAAAGATTAAACACTCCAGAAGTTATTCTGGGTTTTTGGGTTGTCAGGAGCTTACATAGAATCTGGTCTGCCTGTAAGGCAAACCAAGTTTCCAGGAGGAAAATGATGCATTAACAGTCATGGTCACATCACAACACTGGCTATCGATTTGTTCACTAATTACTTCTGCAACATCCGATCTGGGGGCAAGGCAAAAGCGAGGGTGCTGCCGCAGAGAGCTTTCTCCCAAAGCCCCTGGATGCAGAAGACACTCGTTTTCAGTTCTGCCTCCACATCTTCTGCGTACAAGGGCATATGAACAGGCTTGATTTTCTCTTCCTTGTCCTTTTTTTTTTCTCCCAAACCAAAGGTCAGTTGCCTTTGTCTTCTGCTTCAAAGCATTCCAGGAGAGAATTCTGTACTCCTTTCAGTAGAAAAGAGTAACAGACAAGACAAAGCAAGCACATTCAAAAGTTGCAGCCTGTCTTTAAAGGCAGAAGGCACTTGGGGATATATATAATATAGACACACAACACACACAGACACACACACACACACAAATAAGACGAGCCATGACAGATAGATGCTTTTAGATACAAAACTGGATTCTTTTAGGCAAGTTTTTTTTTTCCACCTTCCTGTTTATAGGAACAGAGATTTGCACATCCATATTTGAATATTACAGCAGCTTCATACAACAGGTGAGATGCTCACAGTGTGCGTATGTCACATACATGTTGTTTGTAAGTAAAGGAACTAAGCTACGCACCTCTACACAAAAAGGCTGTCGAGTCAAATGCTAGAAGCACCCTTTCTAGCCTGGGCAAAGGAAATCTCAGGCTATTACAGACAGGTAACAGGGTGCACACAAATGTTAACGGCTCTAATACTGCTGTAGGGTCTCCATAGTATCTTTCTGTCACTGATGCTCTTATATACTACTTACACTTCTAAAAAATGGAATAATTCTGAATGAGGAATATTTTTAAGTGAAAAGATAAACCACAAAAAATGTTTAAAATTACCTGAGGAGAGGAAGGAAATAGGGTAGACAGGAAAGCATGTGTAGGTTTGTCTAAATATACCTTCTTAGTAGTTTTGACTTCAGAGCCATGTAAATATTTTACATTTTAAAGAAATAAAGTTATATTGAAAAATAATCCTTAAAAATCAAAAGTAAACAAATAAACTTCAATGCAATCCCATTCCAGTTGACTTTAATACACAGTCCTTTGAATATACATCCAAATAAGAGGCAAAAAAAACCACTTTTAACTGAATGCAGTAATCATATTATGGAGGCAGGATAAGTGTAGTTGTCCTAAAATACGTGTGTGTGTGCTGTGGGATAAAGAAATGAGTAATTATGTGGGTATCACTAAATGTAGATTGTGAGCATATCAGAAAAGAGACACAGAGGTACACTTTATGAGGTTAAAAAAAAAAAACCCTTAGCCCTTATTTTAACTAGAAATACAAGTTAAAACTCATGATATATTTTTGGTCTTAAAATAAAATTTCCTGGGTCTGTACACTAAAAAAATCCTAGAAACACTGACCAACTAATCCAGTAATGATGAGAAACTCTGACACCTGTTGAAAGGAATCATTGCATTTTGGAGAAATGGCTGATTTCCGGTCTGGGTCAGGAAATTTATAAGTTGAGCTTAGAACAGCTTGACATATCAGAAAGTGAGAAAGCCACTGAAAACCTTCCAGGTCATATCAAAGGATTCATGACCCAGTTGAATAGGCTCTCCTGGTTAAAGGTGGAACAATTAAAGCATCAATAAGAATAATAACAGCAATTTATTGAAGCACATACAATTTATTCAAATCTGAGTTCATTATAAGGATTAAAAATGGCAACAGCAAATAACCAATCAACTCAGTAGTACCTTTTAAGGATACTAGTAGCCCAACCCATTATTTTATAAACTAGAAAATAAAAGGGAAAGAATCGAATATCTATTCTGCCATTTCTATAGTAATGGTGCTCTAAAGTAACCAAATAGTTGATGAGAGATAGTTCGTTATAGAAGTATTCCAGCTAATACATTAAAGATAAATGATAGATTAGAATATCACTCTCTTGCAACCACCAGTAAATTAATAAATTAAGCAATGATCTTCGGTGTCAGCTAGCATCACAAGAAAAAAGAAAATCATACATTATTAACCTCCTGGTAGATTTTCTTTTGAACCTAAATCTGATTAAGCCTCTAGCTTACCGCCACTTAACAAAAAAAAAAAAGGATGCAGAGTAACATGTTATCAATGTCACAGACTTGCAAAATCAGCAAAATACAGATAATGGAAAACTCTGCTAGGCAAATAATCAAGTTTCTTATGAAAAATAAAGAAGACAGGTAGAATGTTTGTATGCATGTTGGCAGTGGCAGAGAACCTAGGAATTAAAAGATACTTAAGGAGATATATCACCCAACCATGAGGAATGGGCCTCATTTGAATTCCAATTCACACAAACAAGCCAATGAACAATAAGCAAACACTTAAAAGGAAATTGGAAATGGGGGATATTGACTGGATACTTGATGATATTCAGAAATTATTGTTAATTTTGTTTTGTGTGATGATATTGCAGTTATGCTTTTAAAAGGGGGTTCCTATTTTTTAAAGATGCACCTTATATTTACAACTGGGTATAATGCAATGTCTTAGATTTGCTTCAAAATAATTTAGTAGTGTGGAAAGTGGGTGAGGGTACCAATGAAACAAAATTGACTCTGTATTGATCAGTGTTGAAATTAGACAATGGGGACATAGGGGCTCATTATGCTAGTCTCTTTATTTTTATGTATGTTTTAAATTTTTTATAATAAAAAATTTTTTTAAAACTGATTTACCCCATTACTTAACAAATTTTAGCTAAAGAGGACATTTTAGAAATGAAAAACCAGTATCACATGCCAATGATGAAAAATAACTATAAAAATAAATTCAGTAAAAGCAAATCAAGGTTATTAAATTGTAGTTGTCCAAACCTCTGAATTTGAAGTCACTTTCTTGTTGAAAACTAAGTTCTAAGACAAGTTCAAGACATTTCAAGAAAATCAAGATGTGAATATTTACTTCTGGAGGTAACCCAATGGCTAGAAAAGAGAATTGAAAAAGAAGTAACTTTCTCACATTATGATCATGTATTCCAATGTTATTTGGTGTGCTTGATCTGCCTGGATATCACCTAAAACATGCTTGGGGCAGGGGGATACCACTAGGGTTCCAAGGCTCCTTACTTTGAGAAATAATGATATAAAATAATTGGCTTTTAAAACTGGGTGTAGTAATGTTGATTCTCTCATTTTGCATTTGAAAGAAAAATGAGCCTCATTTAAAAGGAAAATGAGACTCAGAGAGTATAATTTCACTGCATGCGGCACATTTTTTCATCGCTAATTCCAACATTCTGCCTCCATTTTTTTCATCCCTGTGTTCTCTGGGCTTCAGCCTCTCCCTTAAGTGCACCCAACTCTTTCCCAAGGTGTGGCTTTGTGCATACTGAACTCTTCTGAAATGCTGTCTCCCTTCTTCACTTGGCAAATGCCTCTTACTCTTAGTTGAAACTTAAATGCAACTGTCTTGGACAGACTTTACCTCTTTACATTCAGTAAATTCTCTTTACACTTAGTAAATTCTCCAGTTATCCAGTTTTACATCGTCTCCTTTGAGGCATGTTTTTTTTTTGTTTTGTTTTGTTTTGTTTTTTTACAATGTTTAACGTAACTACCACCACCCTCAACTGGACTGAAGAGTTCAGGAGAGGAGGACCCATTTTTGTCCCTGTCCAATTGCTATGCCTAATACATACTTGCACATTGAATGAAAGTCACTTCAGGATATAAAAATCATATTACAGGCAGTATATAAGAATGATGAAGGGCTCTGCAAGTCAGACTAACTGAATTCATATATTGGTTCCACCTTTTACTAACTGTGTGTCCCTGGGTAAGTTACTTAAACTCTCTGTGTTTCAGCTTATAAAATGTGGTTAATAGTACGGCCTAATCCATAGGGTTTTGGTTATTAACTCATTGAGCATTCAATTATTAACTCATTGGGCATTCAATGAGTTAATATTTGTAAAGTACTTAGAAAAATGCCTGGCATTGAGTACTGTGTAACTATATAAACATATATTGTTATAATTGCGTATTATTACTGTTATACATACTACATAGAATATACATAAAATACAGTGTTTTTCTCTCACCAATTCACAGTTCAGTGAATATATACAATATCAGTAAGCACAGTGTGAATACTATATTGTCATGTGTAATGTGAGTATAAAATCATGCCTCATTTCCTGCAGGACTGGGTAACTTGAACATTAGTATAGTTTCATACTCTATAGGGAATCTACTCATTACACCGGCATTTATTGAACTTCTACTAGGTGCCAATTCTATACTAGGCATTGGTGACTCAAATAAGAAATAGACATAGTCTGTTCTTTCAAGGATCACCCAGTCAATACTATGACAAGTAACTCTAAATAAATCATAAAGTATACCCATGACTCAAAGGAGGGCCAAGAGAGGAAGATTTTATTATGGGTATGGAAGGCTAGCAATGCATCTGTTAAGACTTCTGAGATAATGTGATTATGAAGTATCAAAGAAAGAATAGGGCATTTTCAAAAGGACAGAGATGTCAGAGGGGTTTATTTTGCATGATTTGGAGAGTTATGGAGTAGAATGGGGTATGTAGAGACACGATGAGCATTGTGAAATAACTGGAGGGTGAAGTTCAAGGACAGACAGAAGGCAAACACCAGATCATGAGAGTTGTAATGCAGAGGGGTTAGCACTAGCCCTACTAATTTGGGGGATTCAGTGCAAGGTTTTCAAGAGAAGGAAATTATGAGCCGGCCTTGAATTTGAAGGAAAAAAAAATTCCCTAGAGAGAATAAGTACAAAGGATGGGTTAGCAGAAGGTGAATTCTTGCAGCAGGAAGGCAGATTAGGTGGCTGGTACAATTGTTCTGGGGAGGAATGGTCCCTTTATTCCAGTGTTGATTTTGAGCATCTCTCTCCTTCTCCTCCCACTGAGATTCTTCAGTTTGGTTTTCTTTGACAAAATCAATATGGTAGCCTTAGAGACTCATGTCTTGTCCTGCCAACTACCTATACAATACCAGGTTGCCCATATTAGGGTAGTACCGGACAAGTACTCTTTACTGTTCTGCAGGAAGAAGGTGGAGGCTCTGAAAATAACATCCTTGGTAGCATAAATAGATATGCAGACCAAAGGGCAGATCTAGACATGGACACAATATATAGACAGGATGGATACATTTGTACACTCACCTAATGTTATACTTTTCTTATCCTGTTTCTGGAGGTCAGTATAGCCTATACTTTAGATTAAGACATATCTGAATTTGAAAGCAGACTCCTCTACTTGCTAGCTATGCAACTCTGGGCAAGTGATTCTACCACTCAGAGACTCAGTTTTCAAATCTGCAAAATTTGGATGATGACGGTTCCTTTATCATAGAGCTGTTGTGAGAATTAAGTGAGACAATGTTTATCAAGGGTTTAAGCACATGTTGTGACTAGAACATAGTAACATATATCTGATAAGTATAGCAATTATTATTGTCTGAGACAGCATTGAATCCATCTGTCTTGTAGAATCTTGAGATCTATGCAGTCAGAAGGAGGCTTTCTGGTTTATCCATATTAGTCCAGGAGTATATGAAGTAGTGCACATGTGTGTTCCAGAAGAGGAATGGACAATACACAACGGAGGTGGGATGGGATTCAGGTTAGACACAAGGTAAAACTTTTAAGAAGTGAGGATGAAAGGAAGAAGTCAAATTGGGAACGAAGAAGTCAAGAAGTCAGGACTGATAAACCTTGAGTAGTACAATCATATTTTTCTCCCCAAATAAAGAATCTTGTAATTTGGATGGTTTAGCACGATCTAGTTTAAAGACATAAAGACAGATGAATTGGTCTCATTATTATGTTTCCCATCATCTCAGTAATTATTTGAATCTTTCACTCTTCCCTGGACTTTTAGAAATGGGTACAGACTGTCAAGTTCTCTGACGCTAGTAAATAATGCTTGGCTCTATTGTACTCCAAGAAATCGTGGACACCAAAAGATTAAGAGATTTACCCAAGGTATCATGGTAATGTTAGTGAGGTGGGATTTGAACTGCCTCAGGAGAAGGGGTAGCTATTTCTCTGAGCTGGAGGTGCTGTATCTTTGGATCACTAGGGAGAATGATGCATAAGAATCTTCTTAGTTCCTGCTTTAGAGTGCCTGAGTTTGCAAATTTTAGAAACATTTCTCCCTGCTGTCCCCTTTTTCAAATGAAAGAACAATACCAATCAGGTAAACAAACATTCTCTAGACATGGATGGCAAATTGATTTTATCTGGAATGCCAAGGCCAACCTATTAGTAGTGGCTCTCTAGAAACTGTGTGTTGAGAAGGATTCTGAGGGTCAGTCTGAGAAAGAGTATTGTGAAGGATCAGTGACGTCTACCATCAGTAAAGCACAGAGGGTAAGAAATAATTGTGCCATAAGTTTATATTATTTAACTAGCATATTAATAAGTTCTTGTTTATGGGGTGGGCTGGCTTGCATCTGGGGAAACAGAAAGCAATACCATGAAGGAATGAGACACAAAATGGTTCTATTTTAATAAAGTGATGGAGGAACTGGAGTTCACGTTATATTGGACAAGCCAGACCTAAAGTAGAAGTCACTGTGATAAGATGGAAAGGGGACAAGTGTTAGTCAGTGAGGGCCCAGAAGGTGAATTAGGCTGTGAACTGCTTCAGGGAAGGGACTATGTCTGGTTTGTCCTTGAGCCCTCCATGCCTGGGACTGTGCCTGGTCAAGATGCAAGACTGGGCGTCAGTTAATGATTATTGAACTGAACATGGCCTGACTTAACACACTAATAGGTGATTATTCCAAGATTATCAGCAAGAAGAACTACCATGGAATGGTCACTTGCTATGAAGTGGACAATTTGTTAAGTCCTTTACAGGTAATATTTCATTTAATCATCCCAACCACCGTGTGATACCTCCATTTTTGCAAATGGGGAAACAAAGGCAGAGGTTAGTTATTAGCCCAAGCTCATCCAGCTAAAAAGTGGCAGAGCTAGGCTTCATATCCTAGTTTTCTCTAAATCCATAGGCTTGGCTTTTAACCACTTGAGTAATTGATATTTTTGAGTAAACTGTGTTTCAGACACCATTCTATAACCCGTATGTGTGTTAATTCCTTCAATCCTCACAGCTAGTTCATCTAAACATATTATTTATAATCTTTATAGAATCTTCATGAAACCCCGTCTCTAAAAATACAAAAAATTAGCTGGGCTGCGGTGGCAGGCACCTGCAATCCCAGCTACTAGGGAGGCTGAGACAAGAGAATGCCTTGAACCCGGGAGGCGGAGGTTGGTTGCAGTGAGCCAAGATCACGCCACTGCACTCCAGCCTGAGCAATGAAGCGAGACTCCATCTCAAAAACCAAAAAAATCTTCATAGCATTGATAAAGAAACTGTGACAAAGGCAAGTGAAGTCACTCCTCCAACATTACACAGCTAGGAAATGGCAGAGCTGGAAGTTGAAACCAGCCATTCTGGATTCCAGGTCCTGAACTGATTACTGCAGACTCCCAATTTAGGAGCCTCAACCCCCAGTGCTTCTAAATATGTGGCTCATTGTTATCTGATTTATTTTTAAAGGCAATTCCATCCTGATATGCATAGTATCCCACTCCGTCCTCCACTCCACCAAGCAAAACCAGAAACTGTATTTTTCACAGATTTCCTTTGCTTCCTACAGGATCATCCCGGGGAAGTCACTTGGTTATCCTCAACTTCTTCATCTTTAAAATAGAGTAAGATAGAATAGCAGGTCTACGTTTTTTAACTTTTGTTTTAAGTTCAGGGGTACAAGCGCAGGTTTGTTACATAGGGAAACTTGTGTCATGGGGGTTTGTTGAACAAATTATTTCATCACCCAGGTATTTAGCCTAGTACCCATTAGTTATTTCTCCTGATCCCTCCTCCCAACTTCCACCCTCCTAAAGACCCCAGTGTGTGTTGTTCCCATCTATGTGTTCATGTGTTCTCATCATTTAGCTCCCATTTATAAGTGAGAACATGTGGTATCAGGTTTTCTGTTTCTGTGTAGTTTGCTGAGGATAACGACTTCCAGCTCCACCCATGTCCCTGCAAAGGACGTGATATTCGTTTTATGACTGCATAGTATTCCATGGTGTAAATGTGCCACAATTTCTTTATCCAGTCTATCACTGATGGGCATTTAGTTTGATTCCATGTCTTTGCTATTGTGAATAGTGCTGCAGTGAACATACACATGTATGTGTCTTTATAAAAGAATGCACAGGTCTACTTTTAGTTCTTTGAGAAATCTTCACACTGTTTTCCTTAGTTGTTGTACAAATTTACATTCCCACAAACAATGTGTAAGTGTTCCCTTTTCTCTGTATCCTTGCCAATTTGTTTTTTTTTTTTTTTTTTTACTTTTTAATTACGGTCTCTTGGGGGTAAGGTACTATTTGGATGACAGGTATGTAAAAGCCCAGACTTCACCACTATACCATTCCTCCATGTAACCAAAAAACACTTGCACCCTTAAAGCTACTGAAGTAAGATAAATAAATAAAATGGAATAAGAGCAGTTTTCTCTCCCACCTCACCTGGCTACTATGGGATTTTAAAAAGGCAATGTCTTGCCAATGGGAGCTCTATCAACATTTTAGGGATTAGGAGCAGGCACACAGCTGGAAGATGTTGATTGATCTTGTGGGAGTAGGACCCCACCTACCTCTCTCCTGCAGGTGACTCAGTTCATACCCTAAATGTCATGACTAAGGTTAGTTTTAAAGATGCCAGGCTACTTAAGAAGCCAGCTCTAGATTGCATTGACAATGATACTAAATTCTGGGTGGGAAATGGGGGTCGAGCTCAATCGGGGAATGGGGGATTTGGGGCGCAAGGTAAGAGGGAGAGGGAGGGAAGGGGCTAGCCTAGTCTCCACTTTGCTCCACCTCCAACCTTCCCAGGCCTGACCCCATCTCTGGGCCCCTCTCCCCCAGCAACCAACTTAAGAAGCCAGCGAATGCACCTCTCGTCGTTGACCAGAAGGGGTCACTGCAGAGCGAGCAGCGCTCTCAGGCACTCAGATAAGCGGACGCAGGCATACGAACACACACGCTTCAAACGTAGATACTCTTTGGGACGGGTACTCATTTACTCCAAGAATCTTTCTTCTCCTGCCCCATCTTATCCTCTCTGTCGGCCTCTTCCTCTTCACCTCCTAGTTACCTCTTGTTCCCCTTCAGAGAATTTCTGGAGTTCCCATTGTTCCCCCGACCCCCTCGCCTCCCGCCCTACCCTGCCCTCATTGGGTCCCCATTGCTATCTGCATTAGCAAAGAGCAGGAGTTTATTCTCTCTGTGACTGGAACCCAGCACCAGGGGCTTGGAGGCCTTTAAGACTGAGTGAGGCCTCCTTCCAGGAATTTACAGCCTGGAAAGTGGAAGCGGGGGTGGGGCGGCGTTAGGTGGGAGACGGGGGAGTAGCAACTCGGCTAAGATTAAAAGTCTTCCAGGAAGGCAAGGGGTGAGGGGTTCCGCCACGATATCTTTTTTTATAATGAAAACCCTGGGGGGGAAACAAGAGTCATTCTAACCAGATTCTGTGTGTCTGGGGTTGATCTGGGATTCTAAACCTCCACTTGCTTGGGATTACGATTGAACTGCGAGGCAGTAAGAAGATGGGGAGGAGAGAACGAAAAGTAACTATCCCCCTGCTAATCCTCGAGATTTTCCTCTCCAACCCTCCCATTAAGCGCTTTCGTTTCCAAAACGTGCTCCTTTCCCGAGACTAGCGGCATTAGGAAAAGTGGCTGCAGGCGGATTCCCCAGGAGTGGATGGGGGTGGGGTGGGGCGGGAGGGGAACTCTTTCCTTTGGACGGGGTTGGCGGGGACGCTGGGCAGGCCGGCTGTGAGACACAAAAGAGGTACCCTTGACAGCTCCGCATGCACAGATGTAACGCTGCGCCCCTTGGCGGGCGGGGGCCCGGCTCGGCAGATGGCGAGAAGCCGAACTGGTGAGGGATTGTCGATCAAATGGCACTTTCTGGGTGGTGAAGACCTCGCTAACCCCTGGCTCAAAGAGGAACGCAGGGGACCCTCTACCGGCCTAGGCCGTCTCTCCCAAAAGTGAGGGTCCGGGGGAGGCCAGCTGGGGTGGATAGATTAAGTTTTTTACCCCCTTCCCCCCGCCCCGCCTCTCCCCGGCAGATGATCAGTTACAAGACTTGTGAAGGGGCTGGGGAGAAAGGTGGCCTGGCCCCAAGGGCACCCAAGAAAGGGCCGAGGAAGGCCGGCGATGATGGGAGAAGAGAGGGGCCTGGGAAGCAGGATCTCCTGCCTGGCGTAGATTGGGGTGCCAGGATGGCTTCTCAGAGGGGTCAGCGCTGCAACTCGGTCGCTACGGGGCCCTGGTGACAGGCGCACGCCCCGCCCTTTCTCCTCCCAAGACCTGCGGGCTTTTGTTATGCAGATGGCGGCAGGAGGCTGAGCCTGAGGAGGAGGGGGTTGGTGAGGAGGAGGAGAAACCGAGACGGGGGAGGAAAGTGCAGCTCGCGCGACCAGCCTCCTCTTCCAACGTCACATTGTGCGAGAGACAAAACCCGGGCGCGCCGGAGCTCACACGCGCACGCACACACATCCGACCCCGTCGCCTCTTCTCTCCTGGCGCTGCCCAGAAAACCAGCCCTCCCTTCCCTTCTTGGGGCGCAGAGGCTCAGTCAGCTCAGATCGCAGCCAGGAGCCGACCCAGAAGGGCGAAGAAAACCCGGCGGAGGAGCCTCCTTTCTCTGCTGCCTGCCCGGACTGGGGCGTCCCATCCCCCGCCCTGAACTCCGATCTCTCCCACCCCACCCCTCTCTGGGTTTCACCCGGACAGAGCCCGGAGCTAGGTGTCGCCCCCGTTTGGAATCCACGTTTCAGCACTTCGGACAGCGCCCCGGGCGCCCCGGCCCCTTTGGGTTGGCGATGGCGAGCGTTCAGCAAGGCGAGAAGCAGCTTTTTGAGAAGTTCTGGCGAGGAACCTTCAAAGCGGTGGCCACCCCCCGTCCCGAGAGCATCATTGTCGCCAGTATCACAGCCCGCAAGCCGCTGCCAAGGTAATGATCTCCTTCTTAAAAGGGGGGATCCCGAAGGTCCCCCTTTCTGGCCTGTGCCCTATAGCCCGGAGGGGTGGATGCAGGCAGTCGGGCCAGGGCGCCTGTCTTTTCCCGTCACTACTCGGCGGCTCCCGCTGAAACATGGGAACTCATTGCTTGTGTGAGGTGGAAGATGGTGAGAAGGGACAGGAATTCTTTGTGGGGGGAGCGACGCTCAATGGAACCCCGTAGCTCCTATTCAAGAGGTTTTGCTACCTGAGGGTGAGCGGTGCAGGTGGGATACGACTTGACTGAAAAACTTTTCTTGGTGTCACAGAGTCCAGAGGGCAGGTGGGCCAAAGAATGGTGGATTTGAGGAGTTTGGGGGGTGTTGTACCAGAAAAGGAGAATTAAGCCAGCTCAAGCAGCGTTCAGAGATAGCACACATTTCCATCCTCGGCTCGGAAGCTAGCGAGCTTTGAACATTTTTGACAAAAGCCCATATGCTGTTGCCTCAAATACACCCAAAACAGCACCCTCCTCCACGCCTTTCTGGCGGCTGCTGCCGCTGCTGCTGAATTCTCTCCTCTTCAGCATCCAAAACCAAGACTCTGAGCTCAGAAGTCAGGGAGGAGACTTCCAAGATCGTGAAGATGATCTTGGAAGAGTTTTATTTTGTTTTTCTTTTTTGTTTTTTTTCCAAAAAGAATCTGATTGCTTTGAACTCAGGGATGAGAACAGATCCTTGGATGGTGGTAGACATGGTGCTGATGGAAGAAAGAATAAGGAAAGAAATGAAAGAAAGAGGGGAACAGGAGGTGGGGTGAGAGGGAGAGGAGGTTGGGGGAAAATAGAAGCATTCCAAGACAGGGAAAAATCCAATTCTTTTCATAAATCATTCAATTTAGAGGAGTTTGAGAATGAAAGGAAGAAGGCTGTGCCCTCTGTCAGGGAAAATCAAGGCAGTATGAAAACTCATCTTTTGCTGGTGTTGGATGACTGGTCTAGTGGGAGAAAGGAAAGAAGTTGACCAGGGGGACCACTTGGAGGATTTATTAATCCTGGCAGTCTGCATTAGGGAGCAGATTGAAAACATGTCTGCAAAAGTGATTCGGACAGACTGAACGTCTGTTCTGGCACAACTGATTCTGAACTTTCCAGTGGGTGTGAGGTGGAAGACGTATGGGGAATTATGCCTGAAGAATCAAAGCCAGACTGGAGAAGTCTTCCTCTTCACCGTCTTGTAGAGGATCACACAGTTCTTTAGAGAAATGGGTGTCCCATTTTAGGAATGGGTGGACAAGCAACACAACAGGCCAGTAGCGTGTAGCAGGCTGCAAGCTGAAGCAGCACCAGCCAGTGTTTGCAGATGGGAAGGAGGGGACACCCACCCACCCACTGACACAGGCTGGAGAAGGGGAACAACAATACCAAATGCCATTAAAAGCTGATGCTTCCCTGCTTCGAAGGAGGTTCTTTGTATAGAGTTTTGACGTCAGTGGTTTTATCTTCCTGGGTTTCTGCTATCTATTCCACCTTTGGAATGTACCTACTGTTGGCTAATCAGGTGCTGCACAGGCCAAAGAAAATGCCCTTGTAGAAGGAACTAGAGGAAATTTCACTGGAAACTAGAAGTATGACATTTAGTCCAGAGTCTTCCATCTATTTTAGGGGTCCAGGGAGAGGAAAGTGGATTCCTAGTGGTGTTTTGATTGAAGAAAGCACACCTAATGTCCACCTTCCTTGGTACTTTCCACTTTTGTCTGTCTGTCTGTTACTTTCCTGCCCTTTTCTTGATCATATTTGCAATCACATGAATGGCGCACAAGGTCTTTCAACCCTCATGCTTTCTGCAGCTTTTTGCTAATTCTAATGTAATCCTTCTGAGACTTTTATAATACTCCACTCCCCCTCTGCAACCAGTATCATTTCACTCTTGGTGCCTTTTCATGTCGTGGGTCTTCTTTGCCATAGAAACCACCCCTGGGGTGAAAGCCTGAGCCATAAGCCCTCGATTTATGTCATGCTAGGAGAATCCTGTGTAATACTTCTGTAATAGGCGTGGCCTCTCTGTAGAACAGATTCCAGTTTTATAGCTGTTACTCCTGGTTTGGGATAGAGAGTGAGAAGGGAACATTTGTTTCCAAGTCCTCAGGAAAGGTTGGATTGGAGTTGTCTTTTAACAGACCAGATAAAACCTGAATCATCCCCATTCTCACCCAAGCCAGCCACATCCAGTGACATTCAATTTCTACTTCCTTTTCAACATTCTACACTTACTTAAGGGTGAAAGTACCATGTTTCCAAAGCTGAGTTCTCAGGAGAAAAGAAGGTAGAGGCATTGGTACAATATCAGCTGTGTTTTGGTGGCTTCCTCTAGAGGCAATCTGGGGACTTGGTCTCATCAGAAATGTTGTTTAGTTCCATGAGTCAAGCCCAGATCACAGTCGGCAGACCAGCACATGTAGCAGTCTGCAGGGGGATGGCAGAGAGTGAGTGGAGGAACCACTAGTCAGTCCTGTTGGTGACACACTTAATATTTATTTATAGATGAAGGCCACCCCCCTAAATAAACTTCCTCAGGATATTTTAAGTCTATCTCTGAAGGTAATTTAGCACCAGGATAGAAACATATATTCAATTCATTGATTTCATAGCAATATGCATACCTCATGCAACTGCAATCCAAGCAACCCCCTGCTTAGTCTCTCTTTCTCCTCTCCCCCTCTGTGAGGCATACTTGGTGAGGCAATATCTTTATAATGTATCAAATTGCAACCAGATGTCTGCCTCAAATGTCAGAACAGTATAGCAGAGTGGGAAGCAGTATATCATAGTTGTTAAGAGCTCAGACTTGAGCATAAGACAACCTGGATTCGTGTACTGGTTCTATCATTTACTAGCTGTGTATCCCGATCAAGTAGTTTACCACCCTGAGCTTGAAAATAGAAATAATAACAGTAGCCCCTCAGAGAGCAGGTTGTAAGGATTGAGTTAGGTAAAGCTCTACCCCTGTGTGTGGTACATGGTGTTGTTTAGTAGACGTTGACTCTGGAACAAAGCTTATAGTGGCCAAAAGGAAAGCAACAACTCCTCATCATTGGGTTCTCCATGCCTACCCATGTCTCCCCCAAGTAATGCTGACAATTTTTATTGGGATTTCAACTCCTGATGGACAACTACATTCAGATGAAATTAACACACATGAGGCAGGGTAGAGAGTGGTCCCATAATCCTCATCTCTGAGAAAAGGTTAGCTGCTTTCTGATCTGACTGTTTCAGTTAGGGAGTTGGGGATAATACATAATTATCCGGATTCAGAATTGAATGGTATAACATTTCCACGGAGCATTCTGTTGGTTTGTATAGAAAAGACCAGGTACTGTCAGTCTAAAGAAAGCTCAAACTCCTTGAAAAATCACAATTTTAATCCCATGGTTTCATCAAATCTACAGTGACTATGTGATTTATAGTTTATATCAAAATGTCTTTAAGAATGAAAGAGGGTGTCGTTAGTAATTATTCTAGGATGGAAGATCTAACAGAGATAATCCCAGGCAAACCAGGATGTAGAGTGGTCCTTGTCAAACTTTATCTACCAGCAGAAAGGGAACCAGCATGAATTGATAAGACATGTGAATCTCTAAAGTGTAGAGAGCCACCTCCCTTTTATCCCCACCCAAGAAGGGTGGTCATTTTGCCTGGCATTAACTTGATTCTCTTTCATAATTGCTTAGTCTAGAAAAGTTTGTACCTAAGAAGTTTCAGCTCGGTGAAAACCTAATGCTTAAGGCTAGATCAAACCACAATATGATTTCATATCACCATATTGACAAATAGCAGCGAAAGGCTTAATGAACATGTAAAAATCGTTTGAAATTAGCATACCAATTGTTTGTGGATGCATGAGTGTTGGTAAAGGACTAGAAAAGAGATCCCCTTAAATAGAATGCACATTTTCCTTACAATTCTTTTAGCAAGCTATTAATTTTCTTCGAAAATCCTTTCTACGCAGAATAGACCAGAGGCAGACTTCAGCCCAGGCCCTGTCCAAAAGGCCATAAATTCCAAACTATTGGAGATTTTACTGCATAAAGGGAAATTGTAAGGCAGAAAAAAAAAATGCCTTTGAACCATTTAATTCAAGACTCCCCTTGGTGCCAAGAGATCAGTTAGCATGTTTGTGCTGACTGGATCACCAGGAGCAGAGTGAGGGGCTGTTGAGAGGCGATTTTCTGGCAGCAGCCTGTGGTTAAGAGCCAATGTACTGAGGGTCACAGAAAATGCTTGCCCTGGCAGTGAATGAGCGTTTTTCTCTAGGAAGGGAGTGTTATTGTTTGGGTCAAATCTTTCTCCTTTTGAAAGGCGAAATTTGTTGAATGGGATGCAGGGGTTGGTTGCAGGGGTCATTTCTGACATTCTGCTGTGTTCACCTGGCAAATGTGCTATCTTAGAGAAGCAGGATGTGGTAGATGTTCAGTGAATGTTGGATGCATTAATTAGATGAGTGTGCATGGTTCAGACCCAGCAACAGATTAGCTCTCTCCCCACCCCACCTCCAATTCTGAGACACTGAGGCTTCTGATAAATGCAACTTGAAAGACACACACACTGCAAATAGATTTGACTCTCCCTGGTGTCAGAATGAGGTTCCCTAGATAGAGACATCTGTCTGGCTGGGCAAGTAGACATGTTAACTAGTACGGGGGCAGGAGGTTGGACTAAATGCCACTTGGATGTCCTTTCCAGGCCTGTGAGTCTCCATTACCTCCACCACTGCTCCAGGCCACCAAAAAAGGGAACATCCCTAAAACCCTAACTCCTTTAATAGGGAAGGAAGCCTGGGTCATGTGCCTTCTTCTCCACGAGCACTTCAGGTGTGCTGCAGAAGCACAATACATTTAAAAAAAAAAAAAAAAATCCTGTTTTTTTTTTTTTTTTTCAGAGTGGCTGGATTTACCTTACTGTGAAGTGGAAGAATTCACAGGGGCTTAGCAAAACTAGAGCTCTTTAATTGCTTGTTCTTAAGACTTTCGCTGAAGTGTGATATGAAGAATGATGAAGAGTTTGAACTCTGAAGTCAAATCTATCCAGGCTCAAATCTTTCTTTGCTACGTGCAAACTGCACGACCTGCTAGTCACTTCACCTCTTTGTGCCTCAGCCTCCCCACCTGTGAAATACTCCTCTATTGGGGTTGTAGTGAGGAGTGAATGAGATAATTTATGTAAAGAGCATGGCACTGTGCCTGATACAAACCCAGATCTCCATAAAGCAGATGCCCTTGTGTACTATGCCAGGGGTTACCCAACGAGATGCGGAGAGGGGGGATGCTAAAGCCCTTTACTACCTGAGCTGTGCTTGTTCAGTAGTGATGCTTGGGTTCTGTGGACTGGACTCCTGAGCACTCCAGTGCTCTGTATTCACTTTTAAATGTGGTTTTGGTGCTCCCTAAAGAGCCACTGGAGATTGGTAGAGCTGTTTAAAACATTTGACAGACTCCAAGGGCACACTAATCAGAGGAAGTGTTTTATTTTATTGGTTGCAAATGCTTACAGGCTATGAGACTTGGCAAGCAGCTTGACCTTCTCAATCTCAGTTTTCTCATCCGTAAAATGGGGCTAATAATAGCAGCTCCCTCCAAGAGCTGCTGTGAGGACTGGATGAGCTAATTTATGGAAAGTGCTACTTGGCACCCAGTCATGGCTCCATCAGTGTTGGCTCTTGCTATTAATAATAAATGATAGGTTTTTTCATTACTATTTGCCAGGCTCATTGGGGAGAAAAATGTTGAATGTCCTCCTGTGAGAGCCTCAGAGTTTAGTTGCAAAGGTAGATACAACGTAAGTACATATTTCATAAGGCAGATAGTCTTCTTAGGTTTTAAAATTTGTTTTTACACAGTAACTGCATATATTTGGGGGGTACATAGTGATGTTGTGATACATATAATGTACAGTGATCAGCTCAGTGTAATTAACATATCCATCATCTCAAACATTTATAATTTCTTTTATTAGAAACATTCAGTATTTTCCTTCTAGCTATTTGAAACTGTAAAACATACTATTGTCTTAAGTACGATAATGTAGAGAGAAATAAAGACAGAAGAATGTAAAAAAAAAAAAAAAACCAGCGGAGGGAGAGACGCTTAATGAAGCTTGGAGTCCCTTGCTTATAGTCACACAGTTATTTTTAGTTATCTGATCTGCAAAATGGGGATGATTCTATTTCATCAACTTTATCTACAAATGCAAGGGATGATCAGAAAAAATCAGACTTTGCCCCCAGCAGGGCCCCGAAGACCATTTCTTTTCCCAGGAGAAAAAGCAGGCTAAACTCTCTGAGAGGAACATTAACTGCTAGGGAATAGTCAATGCTAGTGGAGGGGAGCGTGGAAGGGAGCTGCTCATATAATATAAATTTTCTAGCTCAAGGTTGCAGTCTCTGGCGTGGGCTATTAGCCTTCTTGTCCTTCATGGACTAGCTCTGGCTAATAGGAAATCCAGTCTGCATTCCACGAACAACCACCAGTGATGGGGAGATTATAGCGAGCCTGCAACTGTTGAAGATAAAATTAATCACAGGGGAATGAATACACAAAGTGGAAGAAGCTGCACATTGGCTAAAAAAAATTAAGTTGTACTTTCATTCATTTATTCAGTCATTCAACATTTTTATTGAACCACTACTCAACGTAACAGTGAACGAACACGAGAACTCCCTATTCCCATGGAGGAGAAAGACAATGACTGAAGAACCAAATAAATAAATGAGAGCTGGTGATAATGCATTCTGTAAAGAAGAATAAAGCCAAAGAAAGGAATAGAGGGTAAGGGAAGGAGCTGCTTTGTTGGACAGCATGATCAGGGACCTGAATGGAGAGGTGAGCTGTGAGGGTAAGTGAGAGAAAATTGTTTGAGGCAGAGGGAACAGCAAGTGCAAAGGCCCTGAGGTAGAAGGATGCTTGGTGTATTTGAAAAATAGCAAGCAGGTCAGTGTGGCTGAAGCAGAGTGAGTGAATGGGAGAGTGACAGAAGAGGATTCCCAGGATGCAGGCAGAAAACAGATCAAGTGGGACCTTGTAAGCCAGTTTAGGAAATTCCGAGGTCCTACGCTGGGGGCAGGAGGTGGTCCCAGGGGGGTTCTTGCCTTAGGCAGAGTTCCAGGTCTGATCTGCTTCTCTTGACTCCTCTTTCCTGACTCTGATGCAGCCAGTGATGACTTTGAACAGCAGTATCAGAAGCATGGCTGGGCCCCTCCATGTGTTATGGACAAGCATGAAATTTACAGTCTCTTTGACTGTGATCAGTCAGATCAGGAAACTTTAAAGACGCTGTTTAGACTTCCAAATAGCAGTGACAGATTTTGTTCCCACAGTGCAAGGGTTTGGTCTCTCATATTCATGCATGCAATCCTAGACTATCCCTTGCACCCAGTAGCCCCCTCCACTGTACACTCTTGAAGCCACAGTCTGCTCTTTCTCTCTCTCTCTCTCCCTCTGTGTATCTCTCCCCGGCACCCATCTCCCTACACCTTCCAGCCCTCCACTCCATTTGAAATTTTGCTGAGGGAGCTCCCTTATGCTACAGCCAGTGTGCGGAGCTCCGTGAAATAAAACACTGAATTAAGATGTCATAGAGACAAAGCCAAAACAAATACAGGAACAATGCTGAACCCTAAAACAGTCATTAAGTAATTCATGTCTACATGTGTCTGTTCAAAACAAATATTAAGATCTTCCGGACGCAAATATTTCTCATTTGGAGAATCCCCTGGTTGCTGGATTCCCAGAGCTTAGATGCCGCTGTCGGACAGCTTTGCTGAGTACAAACACCAACAGATCACTGTTCTCTGGCTTCATTAAAAGTTAAGCTTAGGCAACTGAGCAGGAATTTAGAAGACAGTTGCCACTTCTGCAGAAAGAAAGGTGCCATTTGGGTCTGAAGCGTGCATCCTCATGGTGTGTGTGCATGCTCACTTGTGGTGGGAATGTGTGTGCTGAGAGCCTTGTGTTACTATGTGCCTCGCCCTGTGCTGAATACATTTCATCTCTTACCCAGTTCTATCCTTATAATAATTCCAGAATAGAGGTGTCTTCAAGACCCTATTTTACAGATGAGAAAACGGAGTCAGAGTAGACATGAGCTACTCACAGACACATGGCTGGTAAGAGTCAGAACTGGAATGAGAACCAGAGCTCTTAACCAACATGTTTATAGGATAAGACACTTTGCAGAGGAGGAAAAAATGATATGAGAGAGGGGAGGTAAGCCCTGGGAATCCAGCAACCAGAGGAGTCTCTAGATGAGAAACCTTTGCATCCGGAGGATCTTGCTATTTGTTTTGAACAGACACATGTAGATGTGAATTGCTTAATGACTGTGTCAGGCTTCGGCATTGTTCTATTTGGTGCGGCTTTGTCTCTACGTCATCTGAATTCAGTGTGTGCCCACGATCACACGGTGTGTAAGTGATGAAAGCAGGAGCTGAATTCAGGTCCGTCTGATTGCAAGTATATTCTTCTTTCCTGGCTGGACTTCCTGTCACTGTGGTTTGGGTTTTAAGGTTGGGGGTGTTTTTGTTTTGTTTTGCTCATCTTATTTTCCGTTCAATCAGCTTAGGTGATTGCCATTGTTATAATCCCATCTCATACCACCTGCAGCAATACTGCTTTCCTCTCTCTTTGCCCCTGTTATCCGTTATCCACACAGACCCAGAAGAACCTCTTTGAAAAGCACATCAGACCATGTAAGCCCTCTCTCACTCCATCTAAAGCCCTCTACCACTTTCTCATGTCTGTGTTTTTTTGGTTTGTTTTTGTTTTGAGATGGAGTCTTGCTCTGTCGCCCAAGCTGGAGTGCAGTGGTGTGAACTCAGCTCACTGCAACCTCTGCCTCCCAGGTTCAAGGAATTCTCCTGCCTCAGCCTCCCAAGTAGCTGGGATTATAGGCGCCCATCACCGCATCCAGCTAATTTTTGTGTTTCTTTTTTTTAGTAGAGACAGTGTTTCACCATGTCGGTCAGGCTGGTCTCGAACTCCTGACCTCAGGTGATCCACTCTCCTCAACCTCCCAAAGTACTGAGATTACAGACGTGAGCCACCATGCCTGGCCCCATGTTTAAGTATACAGAGCCAGCTCCCTGCCATGGCCTCTAGCCTATTCATGGTCCAGCTCCTGCCCACCTCCCTGAGACCATTTCTAAAATGCCACCTCTCACTTCCTCTGGTTTAGTTGTATCTTACTCCTTTTAGTTACTCACATTTCCCAGGCTCCTTCCTGCCATGGAGCCTTTGCACATGCTGCTAGGAAAGCTCTTCCTCTCCCCTGGTGCCTGATTTATACCTACTCCACTTTCCCGAACTCAGAGCAAATGCTATTTCTTTGGGGATCCTTCCACAATGCTGCATTCGAAGTCATATCCCTCATTACAGACATTATTTTCTCATCACCATTTTCAACATGTTTGTAATTGTATGTGGACTTGGGTGATCATTGGCTAACGCATGCCTCTCCTAACGGTTGAGGCATCATGAGGAGAGGGACTGTGACTACGAGCTCCTTGCTGAATGAATCTCTTTCCCCAGAGACACCGCAGGGGCCAAACACATGTTGGTAGAATGCATGAACTGTAGCAATTTCCCCTCAAATCACTTTCGCACCTAATAGTCCGAACCATATGGAATTGCCAGTATTCAAAACCAGCAATGTTATTTCCTCTGATTCATAGGAGAATTGTTTGAACCACTGGGGCTGGGGACCATGCCTGTCTCATTCCTTGTGGTATCCCAGCACCTAGTACAGTGGCTCAAGGTTGGTAATCTTTAAATATTTGTTGAATAAATTGTTAATGAGGACAATACAACCATAAGCACACTGTACAGATGAGAAAACTCAGAGACCTACAGAGGTGTAGTATTAGAATCGTAGAACTAACAGGACCTTAGGGATCACCCAATCTCATTTTACACGTGGAGGGCTGAGGGATAGGTTTGATAACATGCTTAATATATTGGAACCATAGTGTGCATGTGTAATTTGTAAACAAATACACATATTGGGGTTTTGTTCTCAGCATTTCTCACTGAGAGAGATATGAGATAAAAGAAACTTTGGGGTCCATTGATCTAATTCAGCTCCTCTTTTAGCAGAAAGCAACACGAAGCTTGCAAAAAGAGAGAGATTTGCCTAAGGTCTGTAGCCTGTAGGTGAGCTCTGGGTTCAGAGAAGTGATGTTTGCCCAGCGTCAGGGCTCTTGTTTGAACTTCTCTGCTGCGACCAGGTGATCAGACACTGGTTCTCTCTGGTGACCCCACCCACGCTGTGAGACATGACATCCCTCCCCCTCAGGGTCTCCTGCGGCACCTGCTGCCCACCCACTGGTCTGGGGATCCTGTCCATCCGCACCCAGCCTGTGCCTAGCAGAGCAGGTGAGCAGCTCTGGGTGTTTCTGGAATCAGATTTCAGAGCTTCCAGCTGATAAGGGGCTTTTGTTTGGCCAGTGTTTTGCCCCAGCCTCCTGTCCACAGCCAGGTGGCAGGTGATTCTGGGACCCAGCCCACACCTGGAAGGAGTAGGTATCTGAGCAGTGGTGCAGGATTTATCATATGGATGGTTGTTTGCTGCAGGATTGAGAGGCCATCATCATTATAGCACCTTTCAATGGTCAGTTCTCTATAATTCCTCATTGCCTCACTGTGGCACTTAGTCTACCGTCAGGATGAGAGAGCAGCCGGAGGGGACCTTCAGAATTCAAATATAGCATCTTCATTTGATAGATGGGGAGACTGAGGCACAGAAAGAGCACAGGGCATTCCACATTGCATCAGAAAATTAGTGCCAAAGCTGTAGCTAAAATATGGGCTGCTTGGCACCCAGTCCCAAGACACCACACTGCTCAGAGTTCCCTGGGGAAACAAGACAGAAAAATCAATGTATTCACATTTTACAAACGGACTAATGAGGCTCAGAGATGTGAAATGATTTTCCTAAAGTCACACCATGAAATAATGATATATCATTATTATTGTCACTGTTAAACAGTTACTATTGATCTTGTTTGATCCTCAGTAAGTACCAGTGTTATGTCCATTTTAAAGACGAAGAAACTGAGGCTTAAGTTCTTATAAAGACCTGGAATAAGCTCCAGATCTCTTGAATCCAAGTTCAGTGCCCTCGTGCCACTGTGGGGCAAGATTTCTGACCCCCAAGAGGTTGTGCACTGAGCGGGGATCACCAGGCAAGGGTGGGAACAGTGTGACTGTCTTGAATCACTGACCCAGGCTGCGCTGCCTTAAGCAATCCCATTCAATCCCTCTCATTTCTGTTCACCCACAGAGTGTGCCAGCATCGTGCCTTCTTCAACTGCTCTCTATATACTGTATCTTTTTCCTGCATGGAGAGTCTCTTAGAATGACATTCCTCTTAATGGCCTGGGGGGCATGGAGGGATTGGAGTGGACCCCCAAAATCGAAAGGGGAACCCAGAGATCAATAACCTTAGGAAGAAACACCATGTACCCCATTATGGAAGGGACAAGACTGAGGCAGAACAGGCCCCAAACTGCAGAGGGAAGAGTGCATGCGGGTCAGGAAACCTTTCCATGGTGGGTCCTGGTTGTATATGGCCCCCAAAGAAAAGACACCTTGACAGCTAGAAGAAGTAGGGGTGGTCTCAAGATTGCTATAGCTCAACCCTCCCTAACTCTTCATTTTACAGAAGGAACCTGGCACAGAGTAGTCAAGTCACTTGCCTAAAGTCTCACAAGCAATCAATGGCATTGACAATAGGTTCATTGTAGGGCACTTGTGGGTTTTTGGAAAGAGAAAAACTAGTATGATTGCTTTCTGCTGGGTGCTATAACACATGCCTGCAGCCCCAGCTACTCGAGAGGTTGACGCAGGAGGATCCATCCCTTGAGCCCAGGAGTTCTGGGCTGAAGTGTGCTATGCCAATGGGGTGTCTGCACTAAGTTTGGCATCAATATGGTGACCTCCCAGGAGCTGGAAACCACCAGGTTGCCTAAGGGAGGGTAAATCGGCCTAGGTCAGAAACAGCAGATCTAAACTCCCAGGCTAATCAGTAGTGGGATCATGCCTGTGAATAGCTACTGCATTCCAGCCTGGGCAACAGAGCAAGACCCTAACTCTAAAAAATATATTAAAAATAAATAAAAAATAAAAACGATTGCTTTTCACAGACCACTCCTGTCCACACCCCAGAACACCGGCTGTTCCACCTTGGCTCTATAGCATTTATGTCCTTTTAACAAATCAACTCTCAAACTGTCCCCACATGGTGGTCTGAATGCAGGAGCTGGAGCTAGAGGCCATGATCTAAGTGCTCCTAGATGCTTTCAATGTTTTCCAGGGAAGCTCAGGCTGAGGCTTCCACCACAGAGACTCCCAGCTTGTGACTTGGGCAAGATGCCATTTCAGCCATCTTGATGTTTACTATCCTTACTCCAGTTCTTAAAAGCCTTTTGCCTTTCCCCTCCCTGGAAAATAGTGTGCTCTGCATTCCCACCCCTCCTAATCCTCCAACCTAAGGAAAGCATGAACTCCCAGTCACCAAGCAAATGTTAGTTCTGACGCATGCCAAGGGAGAGGTGTTGTGTAGTTAGAAGAGTTCTGGCTTTGCAGGTAATGTGCTCGGGCTTGAATTCTACTCCATCACCTAGTAGCCATGTGACCTTCGGCAAATCCCTTCACTACCCCGAGCCTCAGTGCCCTCTTCTGTAGTACGGGAACAAAATTCTTAACTCGAGTGGTTGCTGATTTCTGGTATGACTGAGTATTTGCAATGGTTGCCTTTGGCCATTCAGGCTCATGTTCGAAAGCGAGTCAGGTTGATGGTGGTGGTGGAGTGAGAAAAGACACTGGGATTACACCCCTGATCAAGAAGGCTAAACCTCACAGTTCATGGGTTCCATTCTCTGTTATGCAGATGGAGAGAAAGCCTCAGAGAGGGAAAGACATTTGCCCAAAGTCGTATAGTGAATGGGAATCCAGGTCTCCTCACCCCTAGAGTTCACTTCTCTGCCTCGGTGACCTCATAAATGTCAATTTTTCAACTTCTTCATCTGTCAAAAGGATTAATAATAGTTACTAATAACAGTTTCTGACTACTTACTATATACCCAGCACTGAGAAAAGTGCTTTTTCTGCAATATGTCACTTAATCTGCTCAACCACCTTTTGAGGTAGATACTGTGACAATATCCATTTTGTAGATGAGAAAATTAAGGATCAGAGAGGTAAGTGATTTGTCTAACTTACACAACTACGTAATGTCAGAGCCAGAATTTGAATCCTGTGCTGCTAACTCTCACTAACTCTTACTGGGAACACCTGTTCTACCAATCTCCTGAGATAAGAGAGATGAGAAAACTTAGGAGCACCATATGGAAACTAGGAAATTCTTGACAAGCTGTTTACATCTTCCAATATGTGGCTCCATTCTGCTCCATCCCAGTGCCACAGTGGCACATCAGAGAGAATGTGGTTCAGTATGTCTGTCCACTTGCACTGCCCTATAGTTCTATTTTTGGAACTTGCCAGTTTGATGCTACATTAATGTAGAACCCTTTCTGGAAATAAGTTTCTCTAGGAATGAGAAAAAGACAAGGAGAATAAGTGTTTCTTGAGTGAGAAATTTGGGACTTCTAATTGCAGTGCTTACCCCAGGCTGACCCAGTTATGTGCAGCCATTATGCAATCATGGTTATTCTTCAGATGCACAATACTTTATGTTTGCTGAGAACTTGATTCATGCATCTACCCATCCGCCCATCCATTTATCATGCATTTACTCATCATCTATTCCTGCATCCATTTGTTTATCCACCACCACCTATTCATCCATCCATCCACCCTTTATCCATCCGTCAGTCAAGCAACAATTGAGGCACTTATTATTTCATTCAGCCATCCATCCATTTTCCAACGTTTTGTCTATTCATCCATTCTACAACTATTTTCTTTTTCCTTTTCCCGTTCATCTACCGGTCCATCTACCCATCCATCCACCTCTGCATCCAACCAACATTTATGGAGCATCTAATTTGTGCCTTTCTTCACCATTTCCCCGCCTTTATGGTAAAGTTAGATTTATTCATTTCATTCAACTGACAGTAGAAACTAACTACCAGCTCAAATTATTTTTTTCAAGACCATACAGGGATAAAGTTAAACCTGATCTTGCAGTCCTAGTTTCTCCAAAACACCTATAAAACACTGTGGGTCCAAAGAACCACAGGAATCTTGGGTTTGTTTTTCTTCTCTGAGGTCTTTTGCTGTGCACATTTAAATAATCATGCATATTCATTTATATCAGAAACAAAGGATCACAACAAATGCTGTGACCCTTTTTCACTTGTGCAAAAAGATTTCATATATGCAAAGCACAAAAAATAAAATTTTCTGTATTCTCGACTTGCTTGCATTTAGGTATGGGAGACATGTTTATGAATAGTGACTAGAAAGCAGGACAGGAGTTAATAGTATCAAAAAGAAAATTAAGGCCTAGGCAGGTAAAGTGACTTGCCCAAGGTCATAAAAGTTAATATAAATGCTGTGTAATTTAAAATAACTTCAATTCCTAAACTAAGCTCTCTGTTAGGCAATTTATAGACAGATTTCACTGAATCCGCACCCCAACTCTATGTAATAGGTATCATTGTCTCCATTTTAGGGATGGTAGATGTGAGACTCAGACAGTCTAAGCAACTTGGTCAAGGTTATCACTTTGTAAGGGTCAGAGTTAGCACAGGCATGCTTGCTTCCACAGTTTTCTCTTTCATAAAACTTTTCCCAGAGTCAAGATATGGAGTAGAAAATGTCATCTGTGAGGCCCAACTGTTCTCCTGCTTCCGAGTTTCTAGGTGATTACTTCAGTGGAAGTCCATCCCAAGATGGGTTCAGATAGAGGAAGGTTCTGCACAGAGATGAGGTGGACCTCAAGGGGCTGAATGGGGCAGTGGTGGAGTAGCGATGATCCCAGCCTGCACTGGGCAATCACTCAGAAGAATCAACCAGCCAGGAGGTGTCTTCTCAGCAAGAAGGTTATCCATGAAGAGGAAAAACCCTTCAAGACAAGGAAACAAGAGATATTAGTTAACCATATGTGCTCTTGATCACAGCTCTACTCAAAGATGGCACCCCAGAGGGGCATGAACTGAGTCACTGGAGATGAGGAAGGTGTTGGGAGGAGTGGGGTAAACATTCTCTAAGCACCAGATTTGGTAGGGATTTCCATTTCTTTATACTCACTTGTGGAGTGATTGAAAAGAGCCTTGTAATGTAAAGGAGAACACAAGCCCAGTGAGGTTGTTTTATTTACCCAGGGCTGCCCAACTTGGCAGAGCTCTGACTGTTGGCCATCAGTCCACACACGTTACTGTGGAAGCATCCATCATCCCTGCTATGTGGCACCTTTCTGGTCTTATGGGTCTCTCTCTCTCTCTCTCTCTCTCTCTCTCTCTCTCTCTTTCCCTTCTCTCCAGCCTGGAGGCAATCTCTTTCTATTCTGAAGAAATCTTTCTTCCTTTGTGTTTCTTCATGATTCTCTCCTCAGTCCATAAATCCCTTCCCCTAAGGGCTTTGACTTTTCCAAAAAGCAAAAGTGAAAACACTCTCATATTCTTTCTGTTTTCAGCCTGACACATGCCTCCCTGAGGCAATAAGAGTAGAACCCATGGCCTGCTTAAATGGTGAAAAAGAAAAGGGAAAAATATAGGGAGAGAAAAAAAAATTCACATAGATCAGGGTCTCAAAATATTGTCCCATTGTACATGCAACATTTCCTTTAAGCTGCTTAAGCTTCTGAGGTGGATACTGTCATTATCTCCAGTTTTCAGAGGAGGAAGCTGAAGTGTGGGGGACATTATGTGCCTTCTCCAAGGTGACACAGCTAGGAAGTGGATCCAGGATTCAAACTCAGGCTTGTAAGGCACTAATTGTCAAGTTTTTAACTACCACATCCTACTGACACACTACCTGTGTGGAAAAAATATGTATCAAAGCTTTTCCCTAAGGAAAATCGACTTGCCCAAGATTGTTTGGCAAGTCAATAGAATGGGAACCAAGCTTGCTGGTCAGAGGCACATCCATCAGGATCTACATTTAATGGACACTATCTGCATACATCTTGGTCTAAGGGTCACATAGCTTGGTCTCTGAGGAGGCTACATTCAACAACCAAAAAAAAAAAATGTTCAGAAAGGGAAGAGATATTTCTTAGAGTGCCAGCCAAGCTCCAGAACTGTGCAACTGAGTGGATAAGAGCAATATGGAAAAAAAAAAAAAATCACAGAGTGTCAACATCTCTTACTAATTGGCAGTGGTTGTCTGGAGCACTGTGTTGAAATGGACTCTAGGGCTATATCTGAGATCAGTAGCAAAGAGTGCTTGGATCAATTAGTAATGTCTGTCATTCTTGCAGGAATGGGAGGTTGTAGCATGCATACTATGTATTTATCTTTCCTGCACCTGGAAGGGGATGCTACAGCTTTTGGAAGAATCAGATCAAGTGCTAACTATTGAACATTTACTACACTGTTGGTGCCATGCTCATCACATTCACTATTTCATTTAATGTTATCACTGGATTCCCTCTCCTGACACATTTTGCAAAGGAGAAAACAGAATGTCAGAAAGGTGAAGTTACTTGCCCAAGGCTAAAGAAGCTGGTCCATGGCTAACCAGCTATGATAATTACTATGTAATACATAAACAATTAGGTTGATCAATAGAAATGTCAATAGAGAAACAATCCCAGAACCTGTTAATTGATGTTTGAATGTATATCTTTGGCCAGAGGGCTTTGGCTTGTTTATCTCTCTATTCCCAGTGACTAGCACAGCGCTCTGGACACAAGTGATGCCCAATTCGTATTTATTTAGAACTGTCAACAGGCACTGCGCAAGACAGTGGTTCGGAGTGTAAAGAGATTTTGTTATGCATATAATGGAAAAGTGTCTAGTTTAAGGTTGGGCATGACTAAGTACACAATAAATATTTGTATAATCCAAGAGTGATAGAGGAGTTGGCTACTGGGTGGGATCAGGAAGATAAAATGAAGACAATCTTGGTGAAGACAGGACAAAGGTATTCTTTATCCTATCTGGAAGGATGTGAGGGGCCCCAGAACCAGCCCCCACACCGCTGATTGCTAGGATACCAAGCGATGCAGGCACATTTCATGATACCATCAGGCAAGTCCAGGAGGGAGAGTCCTGCACCTGGGGAGCTATTTCTGGCCATGTGTTCTGCCAGCAGTGTGCTGGGCGGCTGCAGGAGCCGGATCTGCTGCTGGGGCTCTGGAACTCAGAGTCAGGACAATGCCAGCTTTGTCTTGCCAGGGGCACGTGAATGTCATGGCAGGAGGGGAAGGCAGCAGGGAGGGGTGGCCTCAGGGAGCCCAATCTTATTCCACCACATCTTTTCCCAGCTGTGTCCCGCCTGTGTTAAGTTTGAGGGTGATTTATGTTATCTGCAGCATTGGCATATTGCATTTTAAAGAGTCTCAAATTATGAAATCACTGTGAGATTGGAAGAATTATTTTTTTTCCATTTCATAGATGAAACAACTAAAACTAACACAGTTATCTATAATAACAACAGTAACAACAGTGTATGTTAGGCATTATACTAAGCATTTCGTATGCTGTAACTTATTAAAGCCTTAGAATGCCCTGTAAGACAGGGAATATTCTTATAGCTATTCTGCAGCTGAGGAAATTGAAGCTCAGAGAGGTCAAAACTTTATCAAACCCAGTCCCATCTGATTCCAGAGCCCACAGTCTATGCTACCTCTGCGTCAATCAACTAATGCACTTGTTAATTAATACTTTGCATGTATATAGTGTTTTAAATTTCCCAAACACTTTATGTATATTTCTGCCTTAGAGTGGTGCTCTAATACTAGGCACTAAGTAGAACAAGTACTATGTTTTGTTCACATCCTTTGACACGTCAAAAATAATGCCAGGAGCTGGGAAGGTACTTACTGCTCTGCACTGTACTTTGTACAGTATTATGACACATGATATTTTGTATTTTGTACAGAACACACTACACAATGTGATACTTTGTACAGTACAGCAAAGTAACCCCTGTAGTATACTATATTTCACTTCCCCAAGCCTCAACTTTGTCATCTATAAAATGGGGAAAATAACTTTTTCCCAAGGCCTGTGACCACTGGAGATGATCAATGGGAAAAGTGCCCAGCACACCTCACACATCAAAGGAGTGCAATACGCTGTAGCTGCCAGCCACACACCTCGGAGTCATTTTACAGAAGTGAGCAAATATTTCTCTTGCTGAAGGGAACAAGGTGACTGGCTAAAATAAGCCTACTCATCTGTAACTGAGGCATAACACAAGTTTATTCTTAGCATCCCCTTTGCACTCCCAGTCTCTGGAAAAGAAGGGACTCAGATCAAGGAGCCATGAACTTTCCAATACATTTGACACCAGTGGACCCTGTGTTTCTTGTGACTGGCTGTGTACTAAAGACCTCAGTGTTCTTGGTCTCCATTTAGGCAAGGTCAGACCAGAGCTTTAGTCAGAGTTGGTTTAAACTATTTCCAGGTGCAAGAGGCATCTCTGGGAAAAGAGGCAAAAGGGACAGAGAAAATATGTTTACCATCGGAACATAGATTTTGTGAGTACAAGTCATCTAGCCATGCACAGCCCTGTCCTTGGGCTATAATTATATTCGTTCTGAGTTTTCTCAAGAAACAGCTAGAAAGGGAGGCATTCTGCCAGAGCCTAACCTAAATGGAAGCTTATCACTCGTAGTCATGGGATCATTTGGCCAATGGGGGAACCTGGGAGGTAGGTGAGAATTTCATTTCCTCTCCTCTTTCCTATGAATCTCTCAGACCAGCACCATTTTTCTGCTAAGGAAAGTGGTCTCTGGCCATGAGGAAGTGTCTATTGTGTGCACATGCCATTTGGGCTCAAAGAATAAGCAGAATAGCACCATCTCAGATTGTTATAAAAAGGCCATTAAATGAGGGTGGTATAGTTAGGGTAGGCAAGATTAGCAGCTAAAACAGATGAGCTCTGGGATCTCAGTGGCTTCATTGAGACATTCATTTCTTGCTCTTGCTCTTGTCTTAGTCCTTCCTATGTTAGTTGAAGGAGAGATTGCTTCTCATGGCATACAGGGACCCACCCTTATGGCATGACTTCAAAGTTATGTGACACGGTGGTACAGCTAGAAGATGAGGAAAGTGAACAAAGTGGGAGAGGTCCCACCTACTCTTGACTGCCTCTGCTGGAAGTGACTCAACACTCCTCTTTAAATTTCATTGGTGAAAGCTTGTCACAAGGTCCCCTGGGTGCTAAGACAACTGGGAAGGGCAGTCTCATAGCATGTCTGAGTGGGAAGGGAAGGAAGTTTAGTACCAACCTCTCTCAAGGAAGGAATTGTCTTTCAGGCCAGGAATCACATATTAAGGTGAGCATCTTAGGCTTCTCTGAGAAGTTATTTCTCTACATGAATGGAAGAGGGCAGGAAAAATAACAGTTACTATTTATTGAACAATTGCTAAGGATCAGGCACTATGTTAACATTTCCCAAGCCTTACTATGTTTCATATATAAACCCTGTCATTCATGTATTGTTATTTCTGTATTATAGATAAGGAAAACCCCCATGAGAGAAAGTAACTTGATCAGCATCACACAGCTAGGTGGGAGTAGTGGCTTATGCCTGTAATCCCAGCACTTTGGGAGGGCGAGGCAGGCAGATTGCTTGAGCCCAGGAACTTGAAAGCAGCCTGGGCAACATGGCAAAACCCCACCTCTATAAAATAAGCAAAAATTAACCAGGTGTGATGGCTCACGTCTGTAGTCCCAGCTACCTGGGAGGCTGAGATAGGAGGATCCCTTGGGATCCTGGGAGGTGGAGGTTGCAGTGAGCTGTGATCACACGACTCCACTCCAGCCTGGGTGACAGAGTGAGACCCTGTCTAAAAACATATAAAAAAAAAAAAAAATCACACAGCTAGAAAATGCTGGAGCCATGATCTACTCTGATTCTGATTGTAGGTCTGATTCTATAGCCTGTGTTCTTACTCATTAGATCACACTGCCTGCGTGAAATACAGCTTTCAATGTGGCCCTGAGGGATTAAACATGACGATAGACGAAGTGCTTAGCCCAGTTGCCTGACATGCCATTAGTCCTCATTAGATGCTGATTACGAAAAGAAAACAAGCAAAAAAAAAAAAAAAATTCAGGTTTCTCTCTGATCTTTGAGGAGTTATCTGCTCTGATGGTTTTTTCCCTTGTAAACTGGTATCCCATTTATTCATTTGTACATTGAGTTAATGTATCTACTAAACATGTTCTATGGGCTTATAGTGCTAGGCACTTGGTTTGTGAAGATGAGCCAGATGTGGTCCCTCCACCCAAAGAACAGAGTGAGGGTGTGGGATGGAATCATTCTCTCCAAATTCTTCTGGATTCTGAGAAATGGCACTGGGGTTGTCAGAAACCTGGGGTCTGATGGGACAGTTGGGACAGGATGAAAATCTAATTGATTAGAAGTGTTTATTTTCCGTTTGTGGGGCGAACCAAGTAAGAAGGCATATAAAAGGAACTGTAATATTTTTATTTAGTTCTCTCCAGAAAGTTTTTCCTGTCTGATACCGCCTTATCTCTATCCAACTTACGGCCACAATAGGCACCATTACAGTTCTCGGCTACCCTATGTACCGTGTTTGGTGCAGGACTAACATATGATACTAGGAGAGCCAATCTCAGCCCTTCCCTGGGGCTAAGTACAGAGGAGAGTGACTATCACTAGGCTCTGGTGGTGACAAAGGTCATGCTGGACAGGAAGGATCACAGTAACACCCAGCATCTATTAGGTGCCTACACCAAGGCCAGTGTTTACACCATGCTGCTGAACGCTGCATTTGAATGAAATTGCTTTAACCTCACAACCACCCTTCAAGGCAGGTACCTTTTCATTATCCTTATTTTACAGTTGAGAAACCTGGAGCTCAGAGGGGTGACAACACTCATTCAAGGTCCCACAACTAGTAAGGGATCAAGCAGGGGTTTGAATCCCACACCCTGTGCTCACAGTCACCATACCATACTGCTACCAGTTATTTCTATGTAGCTACCTCTGGGTCCCAGCAAGGAAGGGCATATGGGAAGAAGGCTAGGCTTGGGCTGCAACCTATGTTCAAAGACCAGGGGCAAGTAGATTTAACCCAGCCATTTGGACTGTGCTGTCTCTACTCCCCCTCGTCCCCCGACACCAGCGTCATCCAATCTAAGACCCAAACTGAATAGCTCTGAGCCTTCACAGTTTCCGGCATATCCTGAGCCCCAGCCCCCAGGGCTCTGTAGCATCCTTGATTTTTGATTCTTTCAGGGACATGCTATAAAAGATTGAAGTCAGCAACTGCGTAGATTGCTGTCAAAAATGAGGGCAATTTTATACATGTTTTCAGTTCCTATTTCCCCTCCTTGCTTTCCTCCAAGGATTTGAGATTGTTAAGCAGGAGAGCTGGTAGAGGTTCCAAGGCGAGGTCACCAACTGGAAATGAGGCACCTGCCAGATAGAGAAAACTACACATGGCTAAGATACCACACCCAGATCAGCCTCAAAAGCAAGCCCTCCTAATGGGCAGCAGAAAGATCAGAGGGGCACTGGAAAGTCTTGTCACCCCCAGTTCCCCAAGGGCTTGCTGCAGTGGCTTGAGGTCAGTCCTTTCCATGTATCTCCTCCACCTTCATATCTCAGTGGAAACCTTAGACCTCTTATCTTCATGGCTTCTTTTTCTCCAAAGTTCTCTTAAGCAAACCATCATAGAGAAAATGCTGAATTATTCTTTTATTCTCTCTATAGATGATATTACTAAATTGTCATATGAAGAGAGGATCAGAATATGAAGGCAAAAAGTACAGGGAATAGAGTATGATAGAGATGTTTCAGGCTGTTAATTATTAATGAATTTTTAATTGATCAGTTATTTAATTAATAAATATATGTTCTAGTCTGGATTTCGGATGTTTGTGGGTTTTCTCAGGTTTTAAAAATGAGTCATGTGTTATGATCATCTTATTCTAAATATTCACCTTGGTACCAAACTCTATTTGAAAACTTGATCTTCTTTTTCTTAACGAGGGCCTCCAAAATTGTGTAAACTGCAGGTCCCACACCCCTGGTTATGCTCCTGGTTCTAAGATTCTGAGACCATAAGATTCATGGTTTATATATTCCCCGGATCCAAGGTTTGTCATCTCCTGATCCCTTTAGGGTCACTCCCAACCATTCTGCTCCTTGCGTCCTGTGGGATATTGTTCATTAGAACATCCAATTCCTAGACTTCACAATCCTGGAAGTTTTCTGTTTGTCTCCCAAACATTTGAAGACAAGGACTGTAAGGTCCAAAGGGTTTAGGAAAGTACAGTAGCTTCTGAAGGCAGCTGCTCCTGAGAGGGGGATGGGAGCCTACAGCAGAGAGCTTCTGAGGAGGCCTGGTTTTGTTCAGATTTCTCCATTCATTTGGTTTCCTCCATTTTCCATCCTGCGGTTCACAGGCGGATTGAGAGAAATAGCCTCTAGGTAGCAAAGGGTGGATCACAATAAGGGCTCCAACCCCCTTCTTTTACAGGCAAGGAAATTGATCAGAATATGGCAGCCCATTCAACAAGTCAGCCCTTTCAACAAGTCAGCCCAGCTGATAGCTAAGACTCCTTTTCTCTCCTCTCGGCTCCCCCAGACTCAGAAAAGAGGACAAGCACTGAGAAGGCACTTTACTTCCTGCCGAGAAAGAAGTGGGGAATGATTTTAAAGGCAGAAGCAAAGACGATGTCCAGTGTCTGAGAAATAAAAATCTCCGTTGCCACCAAACCACAGACCCTTCTTCCAGGATCCATTTTCCTTTGTTCCCTTGGTGGAACCTGAGGCTCCCCACTCCACTATTATTTCACTCAATTTCAGGTGCACCCAACTGGTTCACCCAGAAAAGATTAAAACAGGCTGCTAGCAGTATCACAGTTTCTGTGGCTTCAGATTTTGGTGTTTCTGATTGCACAAAAACCTATTTGAAATACACATAATAAAACTTTTACAACAGGCTCACTATAGGCCCCCAAACTCTGGCCGACTCTGAGGGAAAGGAGGAGAAGGGACAGTCAGGAACAGACTGTTCTGGAGCTCTCAGCTCAAAGCACTCAGGGATTAACACTTTCCTGTCCCAACCCTGGAGAGGATGGATTCTAGTCTGTCAAAACAGAAGGAGCCCCATTTTATAGACAGGGAAACTCAGCTGTCCCACAGCTTCTCTGAGACGATCAATGGAACAGTCTTTGAGGAGCGTGTGGTGCAGTGGTTCTCAAACGTGGAGGCTCATTGGAATCAACTGGGAATCTTTAAAAAAGTACTGACACCTGGGCCCCACTTCCAGACATTCTTATTTAATTTGGGAAGAGACCTGGACATTGGGATTTTCTTAACCGCTCCTTAGGTGATCCTAATGTGCACCACCGTGGGAAACTGCTGGTGTGGTGGAGAAGGGACAGGGAGGTGCATATTTACATCTCTGTCTACTGTTTCATAACTCTGTCCTTCAGCAATCACATGGGCTTCAGTCTCCTTCCCCTGTAAATTAAAGCTGACAGTGAAACCTACCTCATCCAGGGTCCAAGTGGGAATTAAATGAAATGATATGCATTAATTGTTTAAAGCAGCGCCTATCACAGAGTAATTGATCAATACGTGTTTGCATTATGGTTACTGATGTCACTGTTGTTACTTATCACTAATGTCATCATTTCAAGGTCTCGGGATGGGAAATGGGGGAATATAATTCCCACATCCATTGATGGTTAAATTAGGATTTGGGAGATCTGATTTCCTTTTTGACTGTTCTGACAACAAAAAAGCTGTGTGACCTTGGGCAAAGCTCTTAACCTCTCTGAGTTTAGTTACCACATCTTACCAGATGGGTCTCACAGCCCCTGGCCATCTATTGTCCAGGAAGCTGTGAGATTCCAATAAGATAATGGATTTGAATGAGATTTGAAAACAGGAATGCACCAGAGGAATTTGAGATATGATTATGACGCCCATTGCATCCCCCTTGTGCCCCGGCTGGCCCATCTGTTCTGAGAGCTTTCCATTCTCTCTCTGCCTCCTTTGGCCGCCAGTCCTGAGCTGCTCTATCTGACATTTGGGCAGTTTCCAGGGAGGATTCTGTCCCTCTTCCATCTGCCTCTCAACTTAACTCTTTCTCTCCCCTCTTTTGATCTCCCAGGATCTGATGCCAGGGCATGAGGCGATGGTGTGTGAGAAGAGACACTAGGGAGTGACTACTCCTTCTTTTCCTGGTGTCAGGAAGTGGCCAGTTATCTTGGATTTCCCACCGTGGAAAAGTTGAAAAGTCCCTATGAAACCTTTTAGATAGACCAGGAGATGAGGTAGAATGGGAGGTAGAGGCAGGATTTGAACCCAGCTTCCTGGACTCCCAGATAGTGTCCTTCTGCTCCCCACTCCACACTCCACTCCATTGCCCTGAGCTCTTGGGGATGGGCTCTGCAATACGGGATCCCTCCTGGCTCCTCAATTTCTCTTGGAGAAGTTACTGCCTATGGGAGAATATCAGGGCATGGGAGTTTGCTGCTTCCTTCAGGAGCCTGGGCTGTCTCCCAAGGAGAATTTGTGTCCTTGGCCAGGTCATAGAGCTTCTGCAAGACTCAGTTTCCTCTGCTATTAATGGGAAAACCCACCACTGCTTCTATTGGTCAAATGCGACCACAAGCAAGAAAGAGTTTGCAACCTCTATTGCCTGAAATGCCAATGCTCCTGCTGGAGATGGGCATGGAGGTGGGTTGAATCTGCCAGGCCGATCTCCCCTGGCTGGAGACCGAGGCCAAGGCAGAGGCATCTGGGCTGCTCCGAGCTGTGTGGGCTGGGAGGAGCCTGCAAGAAGGCAGGGCCTGCTTGGGATTGGCAGCTGCGGGCCAGCTGGCAGATGGTCTCCTAAGTGGGCCACCTCAGGGTCAGCTTTATGGATTTGCACATTAACCCTTCCCTCCCCAGCAGCCCCGTGGCTGCTGGTTCTTTTTGACTTTGGCCTAACTGAGCTGTAGACTACACCCTGGCCCACATCTTATCACTCCCCAGCCCTCTCTGAAGACACGAACCAGCCGTTGCTCACAGAGTGCAATTTAAAAGTGTGCAGAGTCAGATTCTGAAACCTCATGACACTCAGAGCTGGGCAAGATTGAGAAGAGAACATCCTTTTAATATTCATCACTTGTATTAATACCCAGTTTTGTAAATACTGATGTACAAAAAAAGAAAATATCACTGCACAGGATAACCAACATAAATATTTTGGAGTTTATCCTTCTAGACTCACTAACTTACTCTTACTTTATCTCTCTTTTTTCTCATCTCTCTCTCTCTCTCCCCCTTTACCAATATGAGATAATATTGGACATGTTTTTTTTATTCCACATTTTTTAACAAATTTAGCAATAGAGTCTGAGTACCTTGCCATGTAAATATCCATCCATCTCATCATTTTTATGCCTTTATAATGTTCTATTATAGGCATCTATCAAAAGAAATTCACCCATCTGCTATTGTTGGATGACACCATTAGATAATGAGGAAACAAACTCAGAGAGGTTCAGTGACTTGTCCAAGGTCACACAGCCTGGAAATAACAACTGGAACTTGAATTTTGGTCTTGGGACTTGAAATATGGTTCTCTTTTTTAGGTTAGAAGGAGTGAGGGTTTAGCAGCACTGCTCCTGTAAACCAATACGGACCAATCCCACTTCAAGAGGGGCTCAGATGAGTGTTGCTTTTTGATTGTTGTTTGGCTCGGTTCTGGGTTTGAATATCAGCCCCATCTTGATTGACTGTGTGCTTTTCAGTAGCCTGATTCGCCTGTTTAGTGGGGAGGCTTCTTTGGAGCCTCAATTAATGAGACGATTAAGATCTAACTTGTCAGGCCATTAAGGGAATTTGTTGAGAAGAAATTGTCCAGGTATGTGGCACATAGTGGGTGCTCAGTGGTGAGGCTAATACTCTTCCATTGCTGCTAGAATTTTTGGTGTTATAAGAATATGAATAGGCCTGGAGCAGTGGCTCATGCCTGTAATCCTGGCACTTTGGGAGGCTGAGGCGGGCAGATTGCTTGAGCCCAGGAGTTCAAGACACAACAAAAACCCCATCTCTATGAAAAATACAAAAATTATCCAGGTGTGGTGGTGCATGCCCGTAGTCCCAGCTACTTGGGAGGCTGAACCCAGGAAATCAAGGCTATAGTGAGCTGATATCGCACCACTGCACTCCAGCCACAGTGAGATCCTGTCTCAAAAAAACAAAACAAAAGAATGAAAAGATTAATGTTATCTAATATCTATTCATATTTTCTGATCTCTACTCTTATCTAATGTTATGTAACAGCTAATCACGTTAGAGCTCTAATGGTAGTAGTAGCCCCAGTCCTTAGCAAGTCTCTTTTCCATGCCTCAGTTTGCCCACCTATGAAAGTAGGCTACTGCCTTTGATTATTTCTGAAGGTGATTCTTCTCCTCACCTCCAGCTCCCGGTGAGAACGCATGTTTATCTCCTGATGGGCACAGGCCTGATCTTGAAACCCCTCCCTCATCAGCACTTTCTTTCCCCTCCCCCACCAGTCAGAGCCAACGGGCTGCCCCTTCCCCCACCAGCTCTCAGGCCTTTGACACTAATTGATACGGAGTTTCCCCCTCTAATCCTGCCTCTGCCTGGGGCCCTTGTTCCTAGGGCATCTGCTTGGTGAGAGGAGGAGGAGGCAGGGCCGACCGCCACCCGCCTGTCTACCATCTGGTCCCCTTCCCCTCCCTCCTCTCAGCGCCACCAAGGGAAATCTGTAATGAATCCGTGGCCCCCCGCCCAAAGGGGTGGGGTAAGACCGGTCACACGCTGGCGGTCTACACACACGCGTACACACATACTCACATACACACACTCACTCGCGCACGCAGCTTGTAGACACAATCATTAGCAAAGCTTTTGTGCGGCCCTCCCAGGCCCGCTCCAGCTGAACAGCTGCTGGGAGGGCTCCGGGGCGAGATGCTAACAGGAGGGGAACTTTAATTATCCCACCGAATGGCATCTTTGGCAGACCCCGGGGACTGGACGAGATGGGGAAGAGGGAGGAGAGTAGGGGAGAGAAAGACAATTAAACTAGAGAATCCCGGGCAAGAAAGGGATGGGATGCACAAGCCGATGGGGAAGAGATGGTAGAAGTTCACCTCTGCTCCCTGTCTCAGAGGGCCAGATCTCTCCCACCCAGGGGCGTCCTAAGACAAGACTTGGGAAAACGACAACTTTCTTCTCCTTTTCTGATTGGGGTTACTCCACATGACTTTCTCTGCCTCAGCCATCAGGGCTGCTTTCTAAAAGCTTGGCATCAAGAGCAAGGCTTTGAACTCTGCACACCTGGGTCTAATTTAGTTTTGCTCCTTGCCAGCTGTGTGACCTTGGGCCAACTACTTCACCTCTCTGAGGCTTGGAGGTCTTCTGTGTAGAATGGAGATCACAGCAATACCTACTCACTGGGTTGCCAAATCAGTTAATATCATAAATTCAAACAGCAAATGTCCACTGAGTGCCTGCTGTATACAGGCACTGTGCTAGGAGTCAGGGATACAAGAGAATGTATGATGGGGGGTGGGAGTGCAGACAATAAACAGGGGAACCAACTAACTACAGAAAGGGTATTGTGCTTAGGGCCCAAATACCAATTGCTTCAAGCAACTTTTTCAGATGTTCCCCCTTTGACTCCCGTCAGAATTATTTTTCCCCTTTCTTCCTTAATTCTGTAGCTGATGTTCATTACTGCTGTAACCAGCTCCCATAATATTCCACGAGTGTTTGCCAGCAGGAGTGTATTTTCGATGGGAAGTTCAGTGCTTGGCACATAGTAGGCTCTCAGAAAATATTTTCTTTTCCTGAGACAGAGTCTCACTCTGTCATCCAGGGCGGAGTGCAGTGGCACGATCTTGGCTCACTTCAACCTCCGCCTCCCAGGTTCAAGCAATTCTCCGGCCTCAGCCTCCCAAGTAGCCAGGACTACAGGTGCCCACCACCATGCCCGGCTAATTTTTGTATCTTTAGTAGAGACAGGGTTTTGCCATGTTGACCAGATTGGTTGTGAAAGCCTGGCCTCAAGTAATCCGCCCGCCTCAGCCTCCCAGAGTGCCGGGAGTTCAGGCATGAGCCACAGCGCCCAGCCTCAGGAAATACTTTCTGAGATGAATCATTGCAAACCACACATATATTAAGTGGTTGAAGATGAAAAGTGCCAGCCCTTACATGGGAGGCCAACAAGGGGTTTGTCCACTTTGAGAGTTCTCTTTGTTCAGTCAGGGTTTAAACTACACATTTTGTACTCTCCAGATCGGTTAAAACTAAAAACAGTGTGGTAATATCACATTTTGGCGAAGATATCGGGGAATAGACACACTCATACATTGCTGTTGGGAGTGTAAACTGTTGCAACCTTTTAGGAATATGATATTTCAGCATTTATCAAAAATTTCTAAAATTGTGCCTACTCCATGACCAGCTCTTGATGTCAATACTAAAGGAAAAAGGAGCTGAGTTCAAGAGTGTTTATTGCAGCCATGTTTTTTATCAAGAAGAATCTGCAAACAACCCAGATGCTCTTAATTAGGAAAATAGCTAAACAAATTATGAAATATGCAGAATTATGGAATACAATACAACAGTTGAAAAAAATGTAGTAAATTCATGTGTATTGACATAGATCTCTAAGAGATTGTGACAGGAAAAAGCAAACTGTGGGATGACATGCAAGTTGTAATGTTATTTTATATAATATGTGTAGAAAAAAGCATTCTTGCTATCTATATACAAAAGAACACTATGTACTGTATATAAGTACATATGTGTAGAAAAATACTTCAAAGGATGTACACTAAACTGTCAATGACAGCATCACATATGAAGAAGAGGAGGATATTTTAGCTTTATCTCTGTGACCACATATTTAATAAAAAATGTTTTCATCATTCACAAGCTTTCCTCCTGTGTTAGTTATGTATATAAACCTGAATTTGAAAAAAAAGGAAGAGTAGGTGGAAGACATATAAATGGCAAAAAGCAAATAAACAAAGTCCTATGAAGAAGATTAGATTTCCATAGTCAGGTTTTTCAACCTTGGCACTACTGACATTTAGGGCCAGCCAGATAATATTTCCATGTGGGGAGCTGTCCTGTGCACTGCAGAATGTTTAGCAGCATCTCTGGCCTCTACCCACTAGATGTCATTAGCACCACCCTCCCTTTAGGCTGTGACAATCAAACATGTCTCTAGACCTTGCCAAATGTCCCCCAGGGAGCAAAGATGCCACTAGTTGAGAATCACTGATCTAGAGATACATTTCCATCTACCCCTAGATGATCTAGTCAGAAAAATCTGAAATGCTGAAAACATTAGGACCATTAAGACAACGTTTGCAAATCAAGAGATGTCTAAGACTTTGGAAATTAAAAAATAAAATAAAAGCCACATTGGTTTGTGTCTCCTGCCTTCCCATGGGTTTGGGGAGTGCCAGAGCTGCACAGTGAAAGGAGGAACCTGTGATTGGAGTCTGACAGTGCTAAACTCCCTGAGTCTGTCCCTCTGCAAGCATTTAGAACTGTCCTGATATCTAGTTAAGTGCTCAGTAAATGGTAGCCATCATGCTCTTGGTGACAATGTTTATAAATTGTATATTAGACAGTGTCCTGATATAAATCAATAATTTTTACATGGAAAAAGAGGACCAGAGCTTTTCTTTTTCACCTCCCTGGGATCATCATCTGGGAATTCAGATGTGTGCCCTGAAGTGAAAGACCACCATTCATTCATTGGTGCAGCAAGGGTTTATAATTTGCTAACCAAGGGCCACTTCCTTAAGATAGGGATGAATGAGTCCTATCCATGGGGGGATGGAAACACTGCATCTTGACCTAGTATCTGAACTGGACCCACTTGGTTGTCTTTTTCATCAAGGTTGCCATGATGTATCTCCCAAGAGGATATCCCCTGACTTAGCAACATTCCTCAGAGACAAAGCTTTCTGTGAGCTCTGTGGATTCTTCTCTTCTGGCCACATTCCCTGCCCCCATACTCAGTCTTTCCCCACTTTGGAATTGTAGGGCAAATTGATAACAATCATAAGAACACAGTTTTCTCTTGCTGTTCTTATTCTTCTACTTGTCTGTTCTTTTCTTTCTCAACTAACAAACTCCCCCAGGATGATCTTTGTCTGCCACTGAGTCCCACTCTCTTTCTTCAAAGGCACTTCTGCTCACTGAGCCGACTTCTTCCTTCAGCCACATGTGGGCTCCATCCTTGTTCTTTAACCCATGATTCTTTGATACTTCTCTGCAAAGACCCTACAATGTTCCTTTATTTTTGTGTGGTCAGATACTTCTCACCTGTGCATTTCTGCTTTTCTTGTCCCTATTGATACTTCCTCTTTTTGGTGATTTTCTCTGTTGATATTTACTACATCTCCATTGACTCCTACCCAAGAGATAGACACACCCAATTACCTTCTAAACCTTAGGGAAGGCGCCAAAGAAAAATCTCACCAGGTGTTTTACATCAACCTGGGAGGTAATGCTATTTACTCTCAGCACGCACTAGGCCACAGGTGGAATTAACAGAAGGAAAGGTGAATGCTGGATCACCCTTTAGCATCTCCAGATATGCCTTCACAGTGGGGAAACATCATTCTTGTTTCCTTAGCTAAGTAAGTGACATGATCTTCAAGAGTACTAGATCAATGTTTGCACATGAGTAACAAGCAAAATTTTGGAGTCAATCAGGCTGTTTCCTTTCTGTACCGTTTTACCCCTTCTGTAGCATAAAGAACATCAACAACAACAAATCTGTAGCATTTCCAGTTCAGTGATGAGAAAATCAGGCCCAGAGAGGCTGAGCAATTAACTCAGTGTAACACAGCCAAAACAGAATATGAACCAGGGTTAAGATTCAAATGATCTGATTTTCAGATTTTAAGTTCAGTACTGAATGATCTGCTTTCTTCTAAATAATTTGTAAATGAGTTTTAATCATAAAAGTTACACATGACAATGGTTTATAAAGAGTACTGCAGAAGTACCAAAAAAACCCAAAAGTTCCTTCATCTTAACTTTGTATTCCTTTCTTTTAGACACAACTACTATTGTGCTTTCTTTTATTATTATTATTATTATTATACTTTAAGTTCTAGGGTACATGTGCACAACGTGCAGGTTTGTTACATATGTATACTTGTGCCTTGTTGATGTGGTGACCCATCAACTCGTCAGCACCCATCAACTCGTCATTTACATCAGGTATAACTCCCAATGCAATCCTTCCCCATAATAGGCCCCGGTGTGTGATGTTCCCCTTCCCAAGTCCAAGTGATCTCATTGTTCAGTTCCCACCTATGAGTGAGAACATGTGGTGTTTGGTTTTCTGTTCTTGTGATAGTTTGCTCAGAATGATGGTTTCCAGCTGCATCCATGTCCCTACAAAGGACACAAACTCATCCTTTTTTATGGCTGCATAGTATTCCATGGTGTATATGTGCCACATTTTCTTAATCCAGTCTGTCACTGATGGACATTTGGGTTGATTCCAAGTCTTTGCTATTGTGAATAGTGCCGCAATGAACATACGTGTGCATGTGTCTTTATAGCAGCATGATTTATAATCTTTTGGGTATATACCCAGTAATGGGATGACTGGGTCATATGGTACTTCTAGTTCTAGATCCTTGAGGAATCGCCATACTGTTTTCCATGATGGTTGAACTAGTTTACAATCCCACCAACAGTGTAAAAGTGTTCCTATTTCCCCACATCTATTGTGCTTTCTAATGTATTTTTTCAGAAATATTTTATATGAAAATACAATGTACTATGCTGGGAAACTTGCCTTTTCTTCTTAACTTTGTATTTTGGATTTTTAAAAGATATGGCTACATTTAGAACTACCCTGTTATTTTTTTAATGACTGCATCATATTTGATTATATAGATGCATCATTTATTTAATCAATATCCTATTGATTTATAATCAGGTTGTTTTCAGGATTTTTGCTATAACAAACAATACTACAGTAAACATTTTGGTACATTTATTTTGGCCCACCTTGAAGAGTATATCTATACTATAAATTCCTAGAAATGGAATTGTCAGAAATGTCCAGAAAATGATACTGTCTCATTGCCCACCCCAAAGTGTGCATGCTACCCTCCCCTTCTTCCCAACCCGCGGTATAAGAATCATTTTATTTGACCATTACTTGATCATTACTTGATAAGTTGGGGAATTATCAAGGTCTTTCATCTATCTCATTCTGAGAGTTAGAAAGTAGTGTATACTTGTTTTTATTTCTCTTTCTTTAATGAGTGAGGGCACACGTCTTTTCATGTTTGTTGACAATTTTATATTTTTGCTATCATTACCTTTTCATGTCTTTCATCCATTTAATAGAAATAATTCTTTTTTTTAAATTGTAAGAGCTCTTTGCATATTAAAGGAATTATTCTTCTGTCATGTGTATTGCCTCAAACTCTGTTTCCAATGAGTACAGAGATTTAGAACAGACAAAAAAAATTATAGGTAGCTTTTGGAGAAGGGATAGGAATTAAAATGGGATTTTATCTCCCTCCCCAATCCACTCCCCCCACCCCTCTACCAAGAATGACTTGCTGTAACAGATGGAGAGCTATGAGTCAGAACAGGTATGAGGCTCTAATCTCTCTTCCTGCTGGACCTGGGTTCAAAGGAAGGCAGGTATTAGAGGAAAGAAAAACTGTCTGCAAGGAGGCTTGGGCTATTTCCCAGATCCAAGCTGCAGTTGGCAACCTGATCCCCATTCCCAAAATGCCACTCCATGTTTTTAAAGACTAGACACAAGGTAGCATATGGCCTACAGGAACCCTGCAATTTTTAAATTTAGGAAGGCACAGGAAGTGAGGAGGTGAGAAGGGAGGTACAGTGGGCTCCTCTGGGGCTGTTTAGCTTCAGAGGGTTGGGAAGGGATGGGCTTTTTCTGCTTCATAAGAGACCAGCTCATCCCTGGCCACTGAAACCATGGGAGTATATTATGACTACATACAATTCTGTTAAAGTGAAGGTACTCTGCAACCCAACTACACCCCTTCTAGCTTGGAGAAACCCTCAGATGTGCCCAAATGATGTTCAAGAAACTTTTGATGAATTGAGTGATTGGACTGATGTTTATGGAAGCATTGCTGTAACTGTGAGAAATTAAAAACAACTGAAGTATCCAACAAAAGGGGAATTAATAAATGCTAGATTGTGATCTGCCAATAAGAGGGAATGCAATGAAGCAGACAAAATGAATGAGGCTGAACTAGAAGTGTGGATATGAGAAGTTGACCAAGGTGTTTGTTGAGTGAAAAATGGTAGCTGCAGGTAGATATGGAGAGAGTATAACACTAAGGACTCCAGGATCATCCTCTGCCTCCCCAGCACATAATCAATCCACCAACAGGTCTATCACTTATAAATAAAGCCAGAATCCCTTTTTCTGTAACTCCAGTGATACTGAATTAGTCAGAGCAGCCATCACCTCTCAACCAGACTTACAGGGACTGTCTTCCAAAAACTCCACTGCTGTTAACATTGTTTACTCCCCTCCAAGCTGCGCTGAATGCAATAGCCACAGTAATCAATTATAAACCAAACCAGTCCCACCCACATCGCTCCTCTGCCCAAAACCTGTGCTGCTATGCTCTAAATAAAATCTCAAGCTCCTGTCAAAGCCCCCCCTCCCACTTTCCTTCCTCCTTTGGCTTCACTCACCCTTCTACATGCTGCTGCCTTTTCTTTTTAACTTTGTATTTTGAATTTTTAAAATATATGACTGCATTTAGAACTACCCTGTTATTTTCTTAATGACTGCATCGTATTTGATTGTATAGGTGCATCATTTAATTAACATCCTATTGATTTATAATCAGGTTGTTTTCAGGATTTTTGCTATAACAAACAATACTCAAATTCCTCAGACACACCATCCTCATCCCAGGCTTAGAGTCCTCACACTTCACCCTGGACTGTCCTTCCCCCTGATTTGTGCATGGTCAAGTCCTCCTCGTTCTTCATATTTCAGCACAATTATTGCATTCTTGGAAAGGCCATCTCTGACGACCTGTAGTGGTCATCAGACCATGTAAATTCATGCCCACCAAGAACCTTTGAATGTGGTCTTATTTGGAAACGTCGTCATTGCAGATGTCATTAGTTAAGATGAGGTCACACTAGAATAGGATGGGCACTTAATCCAATACAGCTGGTGTCCTTATGATGAGAGAAGACACAGATGCAGAGGGAAGACGAAGGAGAAGACAGAGGTTGGAATGATGCTGCCACAAACCTAGGAATGCCAGAGCCACCAGAAGCTGGAAGAAGCAAAGCAGAATCTTTCCCTAGAGTCTTTGGGGGAAGCGTGGTCCTAACAACACCTTGATTTTGGATTTCTAGCCTCCATAGCTGTGAGAAAATATATGTCAGTTGTTTTAAGCCACTCAGCATGTGGTACTTTATTATGGCAGTCCTAGGAAATGAACACACTCCCCCCAGCCCCCATTCAGTAACCACCTTTCACATCACACTCTATGCGGGGACTCTTCTTGAAAATGAACAAGGTGTGGTATTTGCCCTCCAGAGTTCAGGATTCAATTAGATGTAATTGTTTTTGAAAAAGAAAAAATAGACTGTTGCACTTCCCCGGAAGAACTGTTTTCTAATAAAGAATTATGAAAACCATATAATGTAGACTTTGTATTTTCCCTTTGTCTACCAGGAGACTCAAATACAAATTTATGGTTCAACCCTCGTCACCCTGGGAAAGGTTAGACCTTGCAGATCCCTGTTCCATGTTCTCCTCCATCACCTTGGCTACTGAGTGCCATTTATTTTTTCTTAATTCTGACTTTGCATTGTTTGTTTGTATTTTTACCTCTTTTACTATGTTTTGAGGGGCTTATTGGTAGCTTTCATTTTTCCTTTACAATATCATACTATGGAAGTGCTTGGGAAAGGCAGGATAGCACACTGCAGACAAGGCAGGCTGACTCTGAACCCCAGCTCTGCCAGTTTCTGTTGTGCAACCTTAGTCAAGTCACTTCATGTTTCTGTACCTCAGTTTTCTCGTCTATAGAATAGGGATTAAATACTACCTACTTCATAGGATTGTTGTCATAATTAAATGAGATGATATTTATAAATACTATGGGGTCTGCAATATGAAAAGTACTATCATGCTTGTTAAATAAATAGCAAACTTTAATATCTGCATGGATTATAGGACTTTTTAAGGTGGGGCTCATATTACCACAGCCTAGTCTATACATCCCCTGAGGTTGTTTTATTCCATTTTTAATCTCCAGCTTCTATGATTGGCACAGGGTGGCTGATTGATAAATCTTCCTTGGATGAGTGAATGAATGAAACCTATCAAGTACATGGTGGTAGAAAAGTCACTCTCCCTTTTTGGACTTTACTCTTCCCATCTTGAAACTGACACACCCTTATACTTTCTTCCAGTTCTAAAATTCCCCAACGCTATGCATGGAAAGGCACATCAGCATCCCGTTTCCTTGGGCTAGGCATTTCCTTTTTTCTGGATATTTACCTCTGGAGCTTTGACTAAGCCTCCTCAAGACTGTGGGCTCATGTGTCTGGGCTGAGGACTCAGCATATACTAAGTGGGCAGATGGATGCTGCACTCCGTGGGCTGAGGAAGATGGGAAGCAGGAGGAAGCTGGGGAGGAGTGTAAGGGGGTAGAAGGAGTGGGAGCAGGGGAGGAGACATGGGTGGGTGTAGCTATGCAGATGAAAGTGGAAGACTAGCATCTTGGGGACGTGAAGAGGAACAACAAAGAGTGGAGTCCATGGCAGGGGGCAGTCGAGAATGAAGGTTTCTGGCATCCTTTGGGGAGGGGTTCATCTCATCTTTGCTCTAGCAGAGACCCCCCCCTCACTCACTTTGAATCTTCTATAGACTCATTACACCACAGTGAACTCATTCTGCTTCACTCCTCTCAGCTTATCTGCTCCCATCCACCTGCATGCTGGTAGTTCCACACTGCCCATCTTCTAAATTCAGGCTGACCTGAGTTCAATTCTGGTTGTATCACATATGGGATATGTTGACTTGGGTAAGTTACTTAACCCATCTGAACCCCAACTTCCTCATCCCTAACATGGGGCAGAATAATTTAGCAGGATCATTGTGAATATTAAATAAAACAATCTCAATAAAAGGCTCAGTACAGTGTTGTTGTCAAGCAAAAGGGGCTCACTGCCCCCATGTGCTATGAGCCAATACTATGACACTGGGTTTTTGAGAAAAGAAAAGCTTTACATTGAAAGTCAACTCCCAAGGAGACAGGAGTCAAACTCAAATCTGTCTCTCTGTGCTGGCTTTAAGGCAATATTTGCATTAGAAAAGCCTACGAGGATAGATTCTGAAACTAGTAGGTGATTGGTGGAAGAAAAGAGGGGTTTTGGAAAGTCCTTGGGCATACACAGTTATCTCTGTGTACTACTTCATGGGTTGCATGTGCAAATTTGAGGGGAGTTAGTATGAAATATGCTGAGGAAATTCAGCATGAACTCCAGTCGGCCATCTTGGTTCCAACTGACTTCAGCCACTTTTTTTAAAAATCTCATTAATGAAGGAAGTTTCAGTGTTTCAGCAAGTTGTTCCTTTTCTTAACTGACATCTTGCAAACTCAAGAATTTTTTTTGTTAGTCATTGATTTCTTTAACTCTTTGGGTCACAGTTTCAGTGTTAGGATGTAGTATGAGTTCAAAACATTCCAGCTGTTGCAATTATTACAAGAAAAAGAGAAGAGAGAGAGAGGTAGAGAGAAAAGCATTTTTTCAAATACCTGAAGAACAAGAACAGGAAGAAATGGGTTTAATTGAGAATGCTGGGTGGCCACTCGTATTGAGAAAGAGTCCAATGGCTGGTACTCTAGAGTAATGGAAAGAATTACTCTACCTAATTTGTTTTGTTGTAAGTTAGAAATTTTGTATCCTCAGTTTTGTAAAAAGTAGGGTATCCCTAATCTCAAGTACCCTAGGAATCATAAAGACACCACTGAAAATTCTAGGGAATCAGTTCTGCAATCACTCACCCCCAGGAGTGGCTGAAGTTTGTGAGTCTCCCTTCAGAATGATTCGGTTGCAAAAATCTCAAACTTAATGAAGCTCAAATGGAAAGAAAGAGATTTATCCCAGGGAACTTTCCCAGAACTGAACTTCTCCAGAATGACAGGTATGGTCCCCAACCCTTCAAAACCTTCCTGGTCTGCTCCCCAGAGCTGACAGACTGAATCTTCTTGCCACAATGCCACCTTTCCTGCCGACAGGATCTGGTCGGTAAAGGTGATGTGTAAATCAATGTGACATAAATCAAATTCTAATTCAAATGCTCTGGGGGCCAGCTACTTAAATATTTAATGGAAGCTTTAAAAAGTTGAGCCCCAAATCCTTTGTGCAATGTGAACAATCAAATCCTAATCAAAGACATGTCAACCATCCCTGGGTTGAAATAATGGGTGTTCAGCAGATGGGGGCTGCCTACAAATCTGAGCCTGCTGCCTCATTTCCTCTAGTCAACATGGGTAGAAAGGGGATTTCAGTAAGTCCCTGAAGCTTTCCAGGGCTTGAATTCCTGCCCCTCCGCCCGCCACCCCCCACACCGAGCATTTCCCCTCCACCCACTCACTCCAGCTGTGTTTGTTTTAATTTTTTGCTCTCAGCCTGAGACCTCAGACAACAGCAGTTCCTTGCCTTCTCTGTTGGCAACTGCTCATGCACCCTGTTACCTTCCGAAATTACATAGTTTATTAACTTGTTACCCTAACCTACACCACCCTTCATAAGAACTCCCTTCTCTGCCCATGAACATCGCGCCACAGTGTCCCTGGAATTAAACTGCTTCTCTGAGAAATGAAACCGTTGCCCAGCCCAACATCTCCTTTCCTGCTATTTTATTTGAGGAGTAGTGTTCTGTGGTTATTGATCACTTGAGAGGTAGAAGGAGGATGTTTGAAGGGAAAGGAAACATCAAGAAAACTTACAGAGTGGCAGGGAAGCCTGAGAGATCTCATAAACTAGTGATTTTGAAGCCTTCATGGGGACTCAGATGCTTTGAGAAGCTGGAAAGCTCAGGACAGTTTCTCCCCACCCCACAAAAAAAATCACACACATGCAACAGCACCCAGGCTGCTGCTTAACCGTACAGCACCTTTGTAGGAATTAGGGAAGGGGGTTGCTTTCTCTGGGCAGCAAAGTGTGGTCAATGGAGTAGGGTAAACTCCAGCCCTCACTTACCTTCTCAACAGGGCATCCTTGTGCGGATCACAACTTGCACCACCGGGGTGGTGGTGCTGCATGGACCCCTCACAAGTTCCCCCCTCTCTGACTTAGTTCATATCCCCTTTGTCATACTGATGGGACCCTGAAGCCCAGAGGGGGGAAGTGACACTCTCAAGGTTGCGAAGTGTGTTATTTGTCCTTGCTATTTTATTTCCCTGTACCCTACACAGACCCTCTCACCTGCCTCCTCATTAAATAGCCCGTTGATTATGCTCACTGTACTAAAAGGCAATACGACCAGTATGGTAGATAAAAATCTGTTGTCTAAACATCTAAATTAAATCCTTGTAGAAGATGCTTATATCCAAGTGTTGGTAAACCCAGTGGCCCCCGGGCAGGGAGGAGCTATTCGTCTTATCAGTAACTGTCTGGGTAGAATGATCCATTTCAAACAGCGCAAGGAATGAAATCATGAAAAGGATAAGAGTCCTGACGAAGGGGGAGTGAGTCGGAGCTGGTGGCATTGAAAAGGTATAGCTCAGAGCCAGCAGGCTGTCCTGAAGAGGATCATTCAGGTGTGTTAAAGACAGGCCCGGTGTGAAAGTGCAAATGAATCGCTCAAAATAGATGAGATTTCTCTCCGTGGTAATTGCAAAAGGAGCTGGCGAGAGGTTTTGTATCGAAATCACAGAAAGGAAAGAGCTGGAGAAATAAAGAGGATTTTATTTTGGAACCGAGAATGAGGCAGGACTTTTACAAAGAAAGCTGGGAGTGGGTGTTCCCTTCCAATGAGAGAAAAGCCCTATGGGTAGACAGGAAAATGAGATGCCTTCTCGCCCGTAGAGGGTGCTGTAGAGGCAGCGGGAAAGTGAGTCCTAGAGATGGTGGAGAGGAGGCGCTGTGTTCTACTGGTTGCCTGGGTGACTTTACCTGTGATTCGTTTTTCTGAGTCTTAGTTTCCTCAAAACCCAGACAAAACACGTCTAGACATCAGGAAAGTCAGGGAAAGGAGGTGAGAGAATCACTGGAAGTGAGTGCGAGATGGGTGAGGGGGTGCTTCTGGACATTGGGAATATTTTGTTTTCCAATCTGGTAGAAATTGATCGAGTTCTACCTTGATCATTTGGACACTCTTCTGTAAGTATATTCCAGCTTATTTAAAAGTTTACTTAAGAAAAAAAAAAAAAAAAGAAGTGATCCTATGGTCATAGTGTCTCAGAAGAGATGGAACCTGTAGTTCAAGGCAGAAGATAAAACCATATGGAAAAGAGGCAGAATGACTAACAGAAGAGATTGGCTGACTTGAAGCTATGGAAGGCTGTGCTTTCATCAGGGTATGGGTTCAGAGAATAAGAACACGTAGGACTCCTTGAGTCAGATAGGCAAGCAGGAACTTGAGCAGACTAGAACTTTCCAAAGACCCAACATGTCTGTGTGCACACGGGTATGCACCAACTACCCCCATTATTATTGCCAGATGTGCATTTTGAGGAGGTACCTTCTCATAGATGGCTGAAAATTCCAGCTTTTGCCCCCTCCCACTGGGGACCCCACCCCTGAACTAACGTTAGCAGAAATAGATGTGCTTGCAACTTCATCAAAAGAAAAGAATGCTTGCTGAGGATGAGGCTTCCAGCTTCATCCTTGTCTCTGCCAAGGACATGATCTTGTTCCTTTTTGTGATTGCATAGTATTCCATAGTGTATATGTGTTACATTTTCTTTATCTAGTCTATCATTGATGGGCATTTGGGTTGATTCCATGTCTTTGCTATTGTGAATAGTGCTGCAGTAAGCATACATGTACATGTAACCTTATAAAAGAATGACTTATATTCCTTTGTATATATACCCAGTAATGGGATTGCTGGGTCAAATGGTATTTCTTATTCTAGATCCTTGACACAGGGAGGTGAAAAACACACATTGGGGCCTGTTGGGGAGGTGGGGGGAGGGCAAAGCATCAGGATAAATAGTTAATACATGTGGGGCTTAATACCTAGGTGATGGGTTGATAGGTGCAGCAAACCATCGTGGTGCATGTTTACCTATGTAACAAACCTGCACATTCTGCACATATCTTAAAACAAAATAAAATTAAAAAAAGAAAGAGGAAAGTGCTTATTTTCTTTCTCTGATAGACAAGCCTACACATGACTATGATGATTTCACATTTTTTGGTTACTTAAAACAAACAAACAAAAACCTTTTGTCAAGATCCACTCTGCTGAGCACTGGTCTAGATGCTAAGGATCCAATCACAACCGTGGTTATTACCCAGTGGGGCCAAAATTCTAGGTAGTGATTTAAGGCAAAGAGATGATCTCCACCAGCCTTCCTTCACAGGGAGATCATCCCCAAAGCAGCAATAGAAATGTAAGCCAGATGCCAAGAAGAACTTCCTGACTGCAATGTTAGTTGACTGTCTACCTGATGTGAAGGAAGGAAGCTTTACTAGACATAGATTTCATGTACCCTGGAGCTGAGTTTCTAGCTATATCTTACCTAACATTGGCAGAGGGATTGTGCAGTTTTGTCCCATGGTCATATATATCTCAGTGTTATCGCATATATCTCAAAGTGAGCATGGTCACATGTATCTCAAACTGAGGCCCAGAGAACCTTTACCAGTTGAAGTGTTTTCAGCTGCAATTTCCAGAAAACACAATAATCAGGGAAATGCATTCTCCTACTTCATAGAAGTCCAGAGGCAGGGTTGGTTAATTCAGCAACGCAACTAGACTTCAGGTTTGGCTCTGCCATTCTCCGGGTGTTAATGATGTCTCCCCTCACCACTGCAAGAGGGCTGCAGTGTCTCCAGCTATTGAATGCAGACACAATGAGCAGAGCATCTTTTTTTGTGTCTTTTTGAGAACAAAGAAAGCCCTCCCTTGAAGCCCCCCAGAATTATACTCCACACTTTTACCTACGCCCGTCATGATAAGAAGAATGTACTTTCCATGGCTGGCTTCCATCAGTTCATTCTCTGGGGCTGAGGGAGAGCTCGGTCTCCTCTGATGAGGTACACTGTCTTTCCCCCAATTCAAATGCTTGAACAGGAGCAGGATTGTGGTTAGCAATTCCTTGCTCCCCTCGCAGAGGAAAGTATCTGCTGGGTGGATAATGATGTGTCTCAGTGACAAATTAGAAACCATGAACTAATCCCTAGGTCACAAAATGGAGATGAAACTGGGTGATTTTGCATAGAGGTGAGCACTGGGAACAGCTTAGTGCCTGAGTGAGACAGTTAGTTCTGTTTATCTTTTCTTCCTCCTCTACCTCGTTTCCTTTAGTGAGGGTGACTGTGGAAGCCAAGCTCCCAAAAAACACAGCGTTTCCTTTGGTCCCTATCAAGAGCCAAATGATAAAGAAAGAGGTTGCAGGGCTCTAGTCACGTGGCTAAGGGCTATTTGTTGTGTCCTAGGCCAGCAGAGCTTGAGCAGTCCTTACCATCAGGCTCTGGTCTCCCGAAAACAGCCAGTGTGACCTTCCCAACATGCAAACCAGATTATGTCACACAGCTGCTTAAAACCTTCCAACATCTTTTCATTACTCTCAGGAGAAAACTCCAAATTCTTATCTTGCTATCCAAGGTCTTGAATGATCTGGTCACTGCCTGCACCTTCTACATAAACTCATCCCATTTTCCCTCCTATTTCTTTGTTCCTGCCTCAATGAGCCCTTTCCTTGTCTTCATTGTTTCAGACCCCAACACATAATAGGCGCTCAATACATATTCCAATAGATAAATACTGTTCCTCAGCCAAATATCTTACTTACCCCTTCCCCTAAACCCCACATTTTAATTAACTCCTTCTCATGCGTTGACCTTAACAAGACTTTCTCTTCTTGCAGATGAGACCCTTCCTATAATTCTCTCTCATTGTACTCTTAGCTTTTCTGCATGTTACCTATCACATTTATTTTTATTTATTGATGTGATTATTTGTTGAATGCCTACTTTCCCCATCTATCCATGTTTTTCAAGAGGACTGTTTGACTTTCTCTCTTGTCCTCAGCTATATATGCAGTGTTTAAACCCAGCTCCTGGCCCATCACGGGGGCTCAAAAATTGTACCTAAAGTCCCAAGAAGGAGGTGCTCTGCCTGACATCATCCAACATGTTGAGGCTGACAAGGGCCAGAACTCAAACTCTGCTGACCCCCAGAGTCCAAGTTTTTCCCCAGAGTCCAGCCTGTCCTCACCCAAGCTCACTGCTAGCTTGCAGCATATCTCTGTGTTACCAAAGGTGCCCTCTCTGTGTTGTTGAATTCTTGCCAATGAAGCCTCACTGCAGGGCACACAGGGTGGTAGAGAGAATGTGGGCTGGGTTTTAGCCCCTACAAGCCCCCTAGTCTAGGTGCCTTTGTGTAACTCATCAACACACACACATAGAAGCCCTGTGTAACTCATCATCACACACACATAGAAGCCCTGTGTAACTCTTCATCACACACACATAGAAGCCCTGTGTAACTCTTCATCACACACACATAGAAGCCCTGTGTAACTCATCATCACACACACATAGAAGCCCTGCTGTTCATAAGCCCACTCTGTGTGTCTATTCTACTCAACACATCTCCTGTATGTCCTGGGTGCCCCCTCCCCTAACAGGCAGCTTGTCAGCTTTGATCTTTTAATCCAGGATTCTCCAGAGCATGATTGACGTGCATTTAAACTGAGCTTCCCTGGGGCTGAGAACTGCTCCTATCTAAACCCAAGGATGGCCATGCCGGCCAGGCCTCTAAGCTTGATCTTAGTGCCTTAGGATCTTTTCCAATCTCTTTACGTCCAACCCAGGCTGATGCTGGGAGTGAGTGTAACATGAATGCTTTTCAGGACACTCTATCCTGAAAAACAAGGATTCTCTATGTCTCCCCTAGCCATGTATGGGGACAATAGGAGGAGAAGGAGACCATCAGGCCACAAGCACTTACTGTGTGCCAGGGCCTGTTCTGGGGATTGGGCAAATGGGGAGTAAGAGGATACGGTGCTACCTTACATAGAGCCTCATTCTATGTGGGGAAGCCCTCAAGTCAGAAATTGCAGCATAGATGGATGGGTGCTTTGATGGAGGTTGGAAGAGTGTTCTGGGCATTCAGTGCAGAGACACGTAACCCTGGTGGGTGGGTGTTAGGGGGTGTGTGTGTGTGTTTGTGTGTAAGGAAAGGGAGAATAAAGAATCCCAGGAGAAAGAACACTTACATTGAGATGTTAGCCAAACATGGAGCATAGGGGGCAATGGTATTGGGGCAGAGAATCAGGCAATGCAAACACCAGTATGTAAGGGGAGGATGTCTGCATTTCAGGGGGTTTGGAGTATATGGTGCAAGGAGTATGCATGGGACATGAGGCTGGACAGTCAGGCAGAGTCCAGATCATGGAGGTTTGTTAATCCAGGACTGCTTAGATGTGAGTGTCAAGACAAGATTGCTCACATATGGATTTTTTTTTTTTTTTTTTTTTTTTTTTTTTTTTTTTTTTTGAGATGGAGTTTCGCTCTTGTTGCCCAGGCTGGAGTGCAATGGCATGATCTTGGTTCACTACAACCTCTGCCTCCTGGGTTGAAGCGATTCTCCTGCCTCAGCCTCCCAAGTAACTAGAATTATAGGCATGTGCCACCATGCCCAGCTAATTTTGTATTTTTTAGTAGAGACAGGGTTTTTCCATGTTGGTCAGGCTGGTCTCAAACTCCTGACCTCAGGTGATCTGCCCGCCTTGGCCTCCAAAAGTACTGGGATCACAGGCATGAGCCACTGTGCCTGGCCTCATATATGGATTTTACTAGGGGAACTGCCCAAAGGAGAAATGGGGAGGGAGGCTGAGAAAGCATCAGACCTCCATGCAAATGATCAGACCTTGAGCCAAGGAGAAAGGGGAGGAAGAAAGATTGGGCAAAAGTGTCTTAGCCTGCTGTGTAGTTTGAGAAAGGTTTGGCAAGGCATTTTGGAAGACCTTAAACCAAAGTTGGCCATCAGGGGAGTCCTGTGTGTCCCTGCCTTAGAGTCATGGCCACCGAGCCATTGGCTGGAAGCAACCCGTAGGAGGTTTGACCTTCCACAAGGTCAGGGCTCCACGTTGGAGGTCCTCGTGCCCTCTGTGGTTGAAGATCCGGGTGGTAGATTCTCCTGGCTGCCACATCTGGGTTTGGTTTTATTCTAGGGAGAATGGGAAGCCACAGAAGATTTTAAGCAATTTATGTTATGAAAAAAATCACTCTGTGGCTGTGGAGGAGATAAGTAGGAAGAGTTCAATAATGAAATTAAAAAAGAAATTGTGAGATGGAGCTGCTAGAGAGGTTCAGGAAAGAGAGAATGTTGACCTAGACTCGGAAAGTGATAGGATCACGTAGAGAAATGGACAATTTGAAGTTATATTAAGGAGGCAAATTGCACAGAACTTGTTGCCTGTGTGTGAGTGGTAAGAAAAAGGACTCGAAGAGGAAGTAACAGAGGACAAGGACCACATCTGTAAATGTCACTTGTGTGCTAGACAAAATGTAGGTACAATGATCTCATTTTATCACCACAATGATCCTTTTTCTAAATTAATTAAATTTTTTAATTTTAATTTTTATTTATTTGTTTATATTTGAGATGGAGTCTTGCTCTGTCACCCAGGCTAGTGTGCAATGGCGTGCCCTCAGCTCACCACAACCTCCGCCTCCCAGGTTCAAGTGATTCTCGTGCCTCAGCCTCTTGAGTAGCAGGGATTACCAGCGTACACCACCTCACCTGGCTAATTTTTCATATTTTTCGTAGAGACAGGGTTTCAACAGAGGTTAGACAGAGATTAGCCAGGCTGACCTCAAGTGATCTGCCCGCCTCAGCCTCCCAAGGTGCTGGGATTACAGGCGTGAACCACTTTGCCAGGCCCACAATGATCCTTTAAATTTGGTTCTAGGCATAGCATTGGAGAACCCCCAGTTTATCCACAACACCTCAGGTGATCAGTATAAACTAACCATGCTAATCCCATTCTCACACCTGCAAATGTTTTAGGAATGAGAGAAGTCTGCTGGAGAGGCTTTGGGGAAATATTTCTCCTTCTGAAGAAGGAGTCACATTTAGATGGTTCCTTTATTCCTCTGGACATTGATGTCTGGGTGTGATGCCTGGGACTGCCTGGCATCTTGGAATCCCGAGGGGAGCAGCTGAGAGCACAGCCCTACATTAAGAACAGGAGAGAAAAAGAGATGGGAGGAGTCTGGGCCCCAAATGACATCATGGAGCACCAACTAAACCAACACTGGACCACCCACCCACCCAACCAGACTCCTGGGAATTGAGATCCTGTATTTCTTTATGGTTTGCACCAATGCGAGTTAGGGCTTTCTGTTTCTAAACTCATATTAAAGTATCACCCCATTTTGTAGACAAAAATGAAATCTTAAAGTCACAGAATGGGTAGGTGGCAGAGGAGGGACACAATCTTAGGTCTTCCTGAAAGATCACGTCCCTTTTTCAATGGCAATTTTCTTTCATGATGTCAACTCAAGTCACCTGACCATGAGAATGTTAGTGATCTTATCTTATAAGATATTAATATATGATGCAATGAGAGTCAGATCTACAAGCATTCATTGTGCCCTTGCTGTATACCCTGCATGCTGCAAATGAGCTACATATAAGCCCTGCTCATGAAGAGTTTATGATATAACTGAGGTGAGATGAACACAATTGGAGACTATAATAATAGATAACTCAGGGGGCACTCATTATTCATTAGACAGTGGGAAAGTATTCTACATGTCTTGTTAGGCTTTACTCCCCACAACAAACAACAGAGTATTTATTATTACTATCCCTGTCTCCATATTACAGGTATGTAGGCACAAAAAGGATATGAACTCTCCCGAGACCACAAAGCTGGTATAAATGGAATTTAAAGCAGTCTGAGTCTGACTTCGGAGCCTGTACTTTTATAACCACTATGTTCGTTTGCATCCCCATATAGAGATTAATTAATGCAAGACAGCATCAACCCAAGTGGAGTATGCACAGGATAATAATAGCAAAGATTCTTAAACATATACATGCAGGTGCTTTGCATGTGTTGTTGCTAGTCCTTAGTGGGTCTCAAACTTCAGCATGAAGAGGAATCACCTGGAGGGCTTGTTAAAGCACAGATTGCTGGGCACCACCCCTAGACTTTCCAGCAGATTTGGGGTGGTGGTCTTAGGGTTTGCATTTCTGACAAGTTCTCAGGTGATATTTGTTCTAGGGATCACATTTTGAGAGCCACTGCCTTAAAATAACTCTGCGAAGGAAGGGTGATTACCCCCATTAAACAGATGTGAACAGTGGCTTAGCATAGGCAGCTGATATGGTTTGGCTGTGTCCCCACCCAAATCTTACCTTGAATTGCAGCTCCCACAATTCCCATGTGTTGTGCGAGAGGCCCGGTGGGAGGTAATTGAATCGTGGGGGCAGGTCTTTCCCGTGCTAGTCTCATGACAGTGAATAAGCCTCACGAGATCTGATGGTTTTATAAAGGGCAGTTCCCCTGCACAAGTCTGTTCCCCTTCTCTTGTCTGCCACCATGGGAGACATGGCTTTCACCTTCTGCCACGATTGTGAGGCCTCCCCAGCAACATGGAACTTGAGTGCATTAAACCTCTTTCTTTTGTAAATTCCTCAGTCTTGGGCACATCTTTATCAGCAGCACGAAAACGGACTACTACAGCAACTCATCTGTACATACCTACAATGGACAAATTCCAGAGCCAGGATTTGAACCTGGGTCACCCTGGCTCCAAAGTCCATGCTGTGTTTATTGTACCATGCTGTCCCCAGATATAAATGCACCACAAATTTGGGAGGAGAGACAACAGTGGGCTGCACATGCAGGAGAGACTTTTTGGAAAAGGCCTTGAAGGAAAATAAATTTGAATCGGTGATCCCAGGCTATAGGCAAGATGCAAGAAACACTGGACTTGCCAAGTTATAGCTGATAGACACTTTGCCAGGGGTTTCTATGTAGCAGGAGGGATTTTGGTGAGGACACACAGTCGGGATTGCTCCATAACAGGGAGCAGGAGAATAGCAGGGATCTTAGAGACAGGAAGGGACAACAAAGAATGCCACCACTGCAAAAAGTACACAGGTGGGAAAATACTATGCCCTATATGCAAAGGTGAGAAATAACTTACAATATCCTTTTTCATGAGAGGGATGGGTAGGCATTACACCAACCCCATTCCCTCAAGGAAGAAGGAGGAGCATGGCTTACATATACTCCCACCAGAACCTGCTCCCTTATTCCCATTCTAATTTCCTTAATCAAAGCAAAGGACAAGGACAGTGATTTCTCCTTTGTCTCTGAGTGGAAAATGATACTATTCTAAGAGTGATTGAAGGCACTGGGTATGTTAAGCCCTGATGAAGACATGAAGATGCAAGCATGTGAGCAAACAGAGGAGAGAAGGTTTGTGCTGTGTGATTGTCAGGATAAGAAGTTGGACCGATAGGTAAAAATTCCAAGCTAATAATGTGCTAGAAATTCTTCATGTCATCCATTCAACAAGCATTGAGTCATTCAACAACCACTGAGGCATTCAACAACCAGTCATTAGGAGCCCTCTGTGTGCCAGGGACTGTCATAGATGTCTGGTGAGTCAAACAGAAGTGATCCTTGTCTTCCTGGTTGGCCTAAATCCATCTTGTTACAACCTAGACTTACTTTGAAGTCGAAGTATTTTAAGACCTTTCTCAGTGAAAGAAAATCTAGAGTCACCAACTTACTCTTCTCCTACACGTTTGTTTCTTCCTGCAGTGATAAAACATGTTTTGATGGTGATGGGACTTGCCAAATATGCCAAAATCACATCACACAGATCCCTTTCTCCTCCAGGTAATGGCAGCCTTGGATTAAATGCAGACATGGCATGGTCAGAGACACAGTAGGCAGACAGCACCAGGTAAATCTGGTAGGAGCGAATTCTAATGTAGGGGAATAGGTTTCTCGGTGAGGATGACCTTCCAGCTAATGGCCCATCCCTGGGGACCCATGCAGCTGTCCCAAGGCATTTCTGGAGTCTGAGAGAGAAAATCCGTCAGCCATTCTTGACTAAGCTGGGGAACATTTCAGCTTTCTGATAGGGTCATTAGCTGGGTAACAGATGAAACGGAACAGCAACAGAAGGGCAGAGGTAACTGAAATGAGGGAGAAAAATGCATAGTGATTTTCCACATTCTTTCAGCACACATGTTTTCCTCAAAATTCCCTCTACTGTCCAGCATTATGAAATGTCAGGAACCAAGGGATTTGGAGAGAGCAACTCAAAGAACCAAGGGTATGACACAGGATAGGAAGAACCTCCCCACAAGGGAGGATAACAGATTTCCATAAGGCAGAGAAGTAATTCGGTAGAGCTGTTGATGATATCACAGGGCACCTCTAAACACACTCTCAGGGATTCTGTAAGCCCAGGAAATCAGGCAGAGTGATTTGTGAGCAACAAGGGACAGTGTTCCAAACAGAGAGTTCCAAACAGTGTTCTAAACAGAGAGCTCAGGAATTTATTCCATTGTTGACTTGTATTAATTAATCTTGCTTTTTGATTACAAAAAGAGATGTCTGTTGTAGGGAGTACAGAAAAAAAGAATATAAAAATTATCCCAAATTCTATAATTTGAAGGTAAACATTGTTCCCTTTTTATTGGTATATCTGCAGTCTTTTCTCTATGCATATCTGTATATTTCTCTTGCAAAATTGCAATCATATTTTCATTGTTTTAGAAACCATTTTTCTCACTTAACAATATATCATGAAATTTTATGATGTTCCCCCATATTGTATTTTTCATAAATACTATTTTCATGTCCATATCATATGAATGCATTAGGTTGAAACACATAAAATTTGTGCTATTTGACCTTTTTTAACCTGCAAAAATGATTTTGTATGGTTCACCTATATTATAATTGATTTCCCCAGCCTTATATTCATTGATATTTAAGCTGTTTCCAAATGTTCTTAATTATTTAAAAATTTGCAGTGAAGGTCTTTGTGTTTAGATCTTTGCACACATCCATGATTATTTTCTTCTGGTAAATCCTTATGCACTGGTTATGTATTGCCGGGTAATAAGTTTCCACAAATTTAGCAGTTTAAGCAACACGCATTTTATGTTACAGTTTCCATGGATCAGGTTAAGCTGGTTGCTCTGCTTCAAAGTTTCTCTTAGGGCTGCAACCTAGGTGCAGGTGAGCACTGGGTCTCCTCTGAAGACTCAACTGGGGAAGGGTCTGCTTTCAAGTTCTTTCAGTTGGTTGTTAGTAGGATTCAGTTTCTTGATGGCTGTTAATCTGAGACCTCCCCCAATTCCTTGCCAAGTGGGCTCCTTCATAGAACAGCTCACAGAATGGCAGCTGTCTTCATTAAAGCTAGCAATGGAAAGAGTCAGATAGTAAGATGAATATTGCAATCTTATGTAACTTAACTACAGACATGATAGCCCATCACCCTTGCCATATTCTATTGGTTAGAAGGAAGCCCTAGGTCTTGCCCACACTCAAGAGGAGGAGATTATACAAGAATGCGAACACCAGGAAGAAGGGATTATTAGGGATCATCTTGGAGTATGCCCACTACATTCTAGAAGTGGAATTGCTGGACAAAATGATGTGAAAATTTTTAGGGTTTTGAGATTTACTGATAAATTGACCCCTGGGATAGCCACAGAAGTTCATCTTCCCACTAGGAGTGAATGAAAAAACCTAGCTGCCTAAAGTGACATCGTATTTAAAGTCTTTTCAATTTGCTAGGAAAACCATGATATCCTGTTTTTATTTGCATTTCTTTGAGAGCTCATTTATTTCTTCCTTTGCAAATTGCTAATTCATAATTTTTGCCTATTAAAAAAAGCGTTCAAAGTTTTAAAAGAATAAAGATTTTATTAACCATTTGTCTTTAATGCATATCTTAGATATTTTTTTCTGATTTTACCATTTGTTTTAAAGTCTTGATGGCAAAATTTACAAAAATATTTAATTTTTAAATGGTCAAACCCAGCAATATTTTACTTTATAATTTCTTCTTTTGCTTTTTTTCCTGAAAAAAACCATCACCCCCAAATTAGATAGATTACTATCTAAAGTTCATTTTTTAATAGCAATTAGTAATTTTGTTGTTTCATTATTTATCTGTAACTCTTTAATCCACAGTTCATCTTTTCCTCACTCTTCTCACCTGAGCAATGAGTGGTGGTGTAATAACATCTCATGTGTGTATCCTGGCTGGGAATGAGGGGTCCCCTCCCAAGAAGGGGTATTAGAATCTGTCTTGTTGGTATGGAAGGGAAGGATGGTGTGTGGAAATACCAACCGTGTTATTTCAGTTTTCTGCATTAATTAGAACTTCTGAGGGAAATTGTAAAATAAAAAAGACAATAATGAGTGTCTTTTTCAAGAATGTCCCCAGTGTTTTGCCACTAAGCATGGTGTTCCATGTAATATATATTCTTAATCAAATCTGTTTCTTATGCAGAGACATTTCAAATACATCTGTAATGAGTGTTGACTTTGGAGTGGACAGTATTAATTTAAAAGATCCCAGTATTTTTTCTTATTTGACTTTTTGGAATAAATCTCATTGGTTGTGGCCCATTTCTCTCTTTAAAAACTTCTATTTTCCATCTGGTAATAGTTTATTAATAATTTTGACACTTGTATTTAAAGTGAGATTCATTGCTTATTTATCAAGATTAGGGTTATGCTAATCTCAAATACTTTGGGAAGCTTTCTCCTTTCTCTATGTCTTGATATAATTTATGAAGTATGATATTGCTGGTTCTTGGAGGTTGGAAAGATCTTACTCTAGAGTGACCAAGGCCCAAGACTTTTAACAGAGTTAACCATGTAACAATCCTTCAGATTCTTTATCATTAATCGTCTCACCAATTTTCTGTCTCTTATGTTAATATGGTAATTTATGTTTCCCCTATAAATTGTCCATTTTGTTGAGAATTTAAAATTTATCAGCTAAAAGTTATAATAGTCCCATATTAAATCTAACTTCTGATCTGTAATTATATTCCTAACGATATGTATCCTTTGGTTCTTGCTTTATCCTTGGTTAGATATGATGAATCACCTATTTTTTTGTTGACTTTTTTCAAGATCCAGTTTTTATACGTATATATCCATCCCATTAGCTTTCAATTTTTAAAAACTTCATTAATGTCTTCACTTTTTTTATTATTCCTTCCTCCTCTGTTTTAATTTTTTTTATGAAAATGTTCACACTAAAAATTAGGGCAAATAATATAATGTATGCTTCCTTACAGATCCATGAGCAATATACAGCAAATACCAACATTTTGCCACATTTGCTTCATCTTTTTTCTCTTTTCTTTGTATTATTTGCTGAAATGTTTTAAATAAAACCCTAGAGATTATGTTATTTCACCCCTACATACCTCAGAGTGCATCTCTAAAAAATACTTTTCTCAGCCGGGTGTGGTGACTCACACCTGTAATCCCAGCACTTTGGGAGACTGAGGCAGGCAGATCACGAGGTCAACAGATCAAGGCCATCCTGGCCCACATGGTGAAATCCCATCTCTACTAAAAATACAAAATTAGCTGAGCATGGTGGCGTGTGCCTATAGTCCCAGATACTCCAGAGGCTGAGGCAGGAGAATCGCTTGAACCCGAGAGGTGGAGGTTGCAGTGAGGGGAGAATACTCCACTGTACTCCAGCCTGGTGACAGAATGGGACTCCATGTCAAAAAAAAAAAAATACTTTTCTCACCTTCTTAGACATGTTTTGTGTTTCTTTCTCCACCTTACTGGATTGATTTTTCTTGGTTTATTGATTTTTCATTCTTTCTTTTATAATAAGAAAGCATTTAACCCTATGAATTTGCTACTGAGTATAGAATTAGCAGCACATATTAATAAACTTGATATATAATTTTCCCAATGTCGATATGTTTGAAGTTGGCTACAGTTAAAGTTTTCAGTCTTGTTCTAGTAACTATATAGAAGAAACACACACACTCATATATAGCCTTCTGGTGTTTTTGCTTAAGTATTTTGGAAACGACTCTAACATTAGTTTGTTTCACAGGTTGGGTTGTCTGGACAATAGGGTCTGAGATGGAAATTAGCATGCAGGAGACTTAGGAGCAAGGGGCCTTGGGGTCAAGTGACACTTGTGGAAGGAAAGGAAAGGGGGTAGGACTGGACAGAGGGAGAAGTTGAGCTGCAACGAGATCTCAGTGGAGGACTCAGCCCACCCCACAGAGATCTTTTCAAGTTGTCTGGAGCTGAGAACAAGAGGACAGGCCTTTATTCCCCACACCAATCATTGAATACAGGCTGCCCCAGGAAGGGGACATGGCTTTGGGCTCTTCACTGGGAACAGACTCTGGAGAGGGCTGACAGTTGAGTGCTGTCTGCTGGAAGGACTCTCAGTGGCTGGGAGGGTCCACTCTTCCTTGTTGAAGATGAATCTGGGTGGGGCATCCCAGTCTCCATCACAGTTGCAGAATTTCTAAGTTTGGGGATTTGTTTGTTTAGTGTTCAAGAATCATGTTTATTCTTCCGCAGTCTAAAAATCTAATGCATGCATATTACTCAAACTCACTAATTTTACCTACTTGGTTTATTGAAGAATGTTAAAGTAGTCCAATAAAATTATGATTTGGCTGTTTCTCCTTGTATTTTGATTTTTCATAGTTTTTCCTTTATACATTTTGAAGCTGTGCCATTCAATACAGAAATGTCGTTATGGCTTGAATCTGCTGCCCCTGCAAAGCACCCTCTCTGAATATTGTTTTCTCTTGCCTTGAATTCTTTGTTTGTGGACATTTTCATCCCTGGTTCTTTTGGTGTGCCTGATAGATCTTTAGCTATACTTGTATTCCTAATCATTTTTTTTTTTTTTTTTTTTTGAGATGGAGTCTTGCTCTGTCGCCCGGGCTGGAGTGCAGTGGCCGGATCTCAGCTCACTGCAGGCTCCGCCTCCCGGGTTTACGCCATTCTCCTGCCTCAGCCTCCCAAGTAGCTGGGACTACAGGAGCCCGCCACCTCGCCCGGCTAGTTTTTTGTATTTTTTAGTAGAGACGGGGTTTCACAGTGTTAGCCAGGATGGTCTCGATCTCCTGACCTCGTGATCCGCCCGTCTCGGCCTCCCAAAGTGCTGGGATTACAGGCTTGAGCCACCGCGCCCAGCCTCCTAATCATTTTTTGTCATTTTAAAGGTGTGTCCCTTACAAAAAGCATAAAATAGACTTGGTTTTTATTTTTTACTCACAACTGAGAATTTTGGTGGTTGGAACTGAAATTTAGCCCCTTTATAATTACAGTCATAACCAATATAACATCTTGTTTTATGAAGCAAAATTTTCAGGCTTCTTTAAATTTTACTTCATTCCCTGTCTCTCACTATATGAACTATATAATTCTTTATTTTGATTAATTTATTACTTGACCACAGTATATTCTTGAATAATTTATTTCAGAGTGTATAAATTAAAAATTTAACTCTTGCATTTAAAATAATGTGGCTTTTCTCCTCTTCAGTTGGAATATTACCTTCATTAACTGTGTAATTCTTGGGTCACAATTTTTTCCCGTGAAAACTGCACTGTTTGTATTGTAGAGAAGAAATTTGGGGCCTGCCTAGTTTTCTGTTTCTTAGCAGTAGTAATTCTCCCCTGCTTTGCTGATAGAATTGCTTCTTTGTAATTGAAACTGAAGAAGTTTGATGAATGTATTTAAGGGTCTGTTGCTTCTCAACATTTTTTCCTTGAGCTTAGTAGGTGCATTTAGTTTGCATATAGAAGTAATTATTCAGCCAAGCAAAGTTTTCTTCACTATTTCCTGGTACTCTTGCCTCTCCTTCCCACTCTACAATTTTGGGTGTTGTGAATCCATGTTCTGTATGTTTTATTTTTCCTTTTTCATTTCCATGTTTCTAAGTTTTCTTAACCTTATTTTTATTTTTTAAAAATTGATCCTTTATTATTTTCAATATACTATTTAATGCTTCTGTTGCAATTTTATTTTTAATTAGGTCGTTTTTTATTTCTGTGGCATTTTCCAGATTTCATAGGTGCCCCTCTCTGATTATCCCCTCTGGTTACAGAGATGTGATACCCTGTTTCCATCTTATCAGGAACATTTCTAAACCTTTCTGCTTGTAGTAACTCTATATTGTTAAGTCTCCTTCTTTATCCCCTTCTTCCATACTTTGAGTCTTTTCATATGGCTAAATGTCTTTATCTGCTGGCCCCTGGCTTACAGAGTGAAGTCCTTGCTTCTAATAAATTGGAGGCCTACATGTATTCTAAGAGGGGTTTAGTTGATTTCTGATTGGATATTTCAGGCCACATGAAGGGAAAAGGGAAAATTCTTATTGTCATTTTCCTTTTCCTTTTCAAAGAGTCAGCTGCTTGAAGAGATAAGAGAGATAGACGGAGCCAACGATATCTTTGGCAAGGAGTTTTGCCTGCATGGAAAAATTTCTTTTTCTTATTTGTGAAGAAGCTAGAAGTGGTGTCAGACTTCAGTCAGCAAAGTCTCAGCAGTGTCCCACATCTTCACACTTCAAGCGCTCTATGAACCAGTGCCACAGGCTCCACTTTGCTTTTCAAAGATACCAGTGGATTCCAAAATTTGATCTCAACGTCTTTGATAGCCCACTCTGGCTCCCAGGCAGGTGTTTGTAAGGCTCAGCCAGGGTCTCTTCCATTGATTCCAGGGCCATTGTTCTGAGCATACGGTGGCTTGCAGCTGAGTTTGGGCCTCCTTCCACACTCACTCTGACAACCCCATACCCTGCTGCTATTTTCCAGTGTGTCTTTGGCTGTGGGTTTCCCTTCCTCAGCTTCCAGCAGAAACAGTGTCTTGAGGTTGAATAAAGGAATAAGACAGGTTTCCCTCTATGTGTGCACTTCACTCATCATCTCAGTGGCAGTTTGAGGACCACCAGGAGAGGGAGATAGATGACACCCCTGAGGAGTTCTTGTTTGCCAGTTAGATTTCAAATAATGTCCCACGGAATAAAGGTCCAGGTTTAAGGGAGAAGGAAAGGGGAAAAGATACAGTGAGCGCAGAAAAGACAAGGAAAGAAAGAAGACCCTGGACAGAAAGGAAAACGGTCCCGCCAAGTGTTCTGTGATGCCCATATGTGCCTTATGAAAGCACCCACTGCTTGAGCCAGCTGTGTGCAGGGTTCCTAGGGCAGTCCCACCACCCCAGCTCGTGCTTCAGGGATATGATGATGTTAAGGGTGCTGTTCCGGGTGGGCTCCTTGTCCATTCTCTTCATTTCAGCCACTCACGCTTCTGGGGAAAGAGGACACACAAAGAAATTTCTGTCCCATTCCGGAAAAGTCTTAGAAATGGATTGTGGTGGAAACAAGAGGCTGTATCAAAGACAAGACCAAGAGAGGTCCACGCCCCCTGCTGGTGAAAACAATAAATAGCTCCACCATTTTTCCTGCGTGTGGTTCCACTCGGTTCTTGGGTGGGTGGGTGGTTGGTTTGGTCTGTTTTGCTCAAATGGTGATGGGGGTTTGGGAGAAAGGGAGTCCGTGGGAGAGAGAGATCTATCAGAATAAATGACACCCAGACTGCAAAATACCATACCATGTGAGGGGGAAAATGGTCCAGGAGTTAAGGATCGTCATCAGAAAACAGATTTTTCTGTCCAGAATGCAAAACAGATAGCAGGACCTTGTGGGTGGAGCTGGTGGGGAGGCTGGGAGGCAGGGGGAGAGACAAGGTGTCACCAGCCCTTCAGAATGAGGATTGGATTTCTGTTGAATTTTTTATGGATGCCTGTAAGCCTCCCCATCACATTATAGTCTGGATGAAAAATTATCCACCAAGGAAAATAGATCTGCGTGAATCAAGATTTCATTGCCGAGGGCCAGGTTATCACATGGAATTTCTTTGTGGGTCAACATGGCTGATTTATTTATATGTGTACCCTGTGGGTGTCTATTAGGCCTCCCAGACTGTGATCACCATGGGGACGGCTGGCTTATATGTATGTGTTGCTGGGCATGTGGTGGAACTGAAGCTGAATGTTCGCCAAAGAGAAGGGGAAGGAAGGCACGGAGATGTATTTGGGCTGCTTCTAAGCAGTCAAGGCCACAGCCCAGATCTAGGACTTGAAATATCTGGGTTCTCTTTCTAATTCCATTGATTGCTGGATATGTAAATTTGAATAATAGCATCACCGTGCTGAATTTCAGTTTCCTCAACCATAAAATGAGGATAGTAATATTCTCTGCTGAGCCAGCAGGTCAATGAAGTACGACGGTGGCTGAAATACTATAGGAATGACTAACTTGGGTAGGGATTAATAATGCTATTATATCTATTTATTTAGTCATTCAACAACCATTTATTGAGCAACTACTATGGGTCATGCACTTTGCTAGGTGCTGGGGACACAGCAAAGATCAAGTGGGCACTGCCTCTGCTTTCTTTGTGTTGACAGTCCAGCGGCAGAACAGATAAGTCATCCTCCTCTGCCTTGCTCATACACTTGATTCTTTATTCTTGAAATTAAAAACTTTTACCAAGATTTCTAGGTGTTTGTCTTTTTTCATTATTTGTTCCTGGAACTTGCTATGTCTGTTTGACTTGCAGATAGAAGTTGTTCTCAACTCAGCAAAGTTTGTGTCATCATTTCTGTGTGCTCTTTTGTCTCCTTCTTATCAGACAGTATCAAGTGTTCTGGATTCATACTCCACGTTTTTTCATGCTTCCTCTTCATTTTTATGTCTTCATGGGATGCTACAAGTGGATTCTGTCCTCAGGAATTTGCTAGTGGTATTCTTGCTGCCCTGTTAGATCCAATGTATTATCAGCGATTTGTAGAAAGCCATTATGATTCTCCCTCACTGTCTCTCATCCTCCAAAAAACGTACTGTTATTATGGGAGCCAGAGGGGTGCAATTGAGGAGCTGAACTGGCCTGAAGAGGTCCAGTTGATCCCTTGAGGTGTAATACCACCTACTAAGAGCAGATCTTGTCTACTTCAATTCCACATTTCAACGCTCAAAATGCAAGGGTACTGAACAGGGAGCTGAAGAAATAAAGAAAATCTGGGATGGGACTGGGTTAAAACACAACAAGCATCATCTCGGCTCTTACTTTTTGGAACATGCTAAGAGTTGGATCAAATCAGCTCTTATCACCAAAATGGGACACCAACACCCCATGTCCTGCCATAGGGCTTACCCCTGCTTTCATAGGGGAAAAGGTCACAAGCCAAACTCAATGATGTTGCAGTCAGGGTTGACACACTGTGCAGCACACCAAGAAAGCACCATGTATGTGACAGTCTATGTAAATGGCGTGCTCTTGAGTACACACAAGGGTGTCTCCTGGAGGGCCTGGCTGGGGTGGTCCCTGAATGATGGAATTATGGGTGATATCAACTGTTTTCTTCTCTATTTTATTCCTGGGTATTTCAAATGTCCTATTATTTTCACATTTTTCCACTAGTACTACTATTTCTATACTATTATTATTTGTTTGTTTGTTTAAGGAGTTTAGTAAATCACTCATCACCTCAAAGTTTGAACCAATATGCAGGGTGACCACCTCATCCCTGTTGGTGTAGGACTTCCCCGGTTTCAGCACTGAAATCTCCACATCCCAGGATGCCCCTCAGTTTTAGATAAACTAAGATTGTTGGACACCTTACCGAGGTGGTATATAAACCACATGGTAGATTAATAACCAAACAAAAAACACAAAGTATTATCACAAATATCCAGTGCTGAACTTGAGAAGGCTGCAGTAGAAAATGTGACCTGGTTCTGAGGCTGAATTAGGACATTTGCCTTTGATACCTGAACTAAATCCTGAAACCTGAGACCCACATTTGCAGATGTGGCTGGAGAGAGAGAAAGAGAGAGAGCATTCCTCAGCCACCCATACACCAGGGCAGGAAACAGCAGGTGAAGCACACGCATTGCCCCACACACCAATAAAGCCTGTCCCAATTATTTCCATTCTCTGACCATTTGGATGCCAGCTTTCACATAGAGGGGAGTGAAGATGGGGAGAGCAGAAGATCAGAAATGTTAAGTTATATGTAACTTTCCCAATATGGAGAAAGAGTGGATAGAAGTCACCTCCCCTAAGGGACAAGACATGTATGTGAGGAAAGGAGAAAAAAGGCACCTGTCCCAACATTAATAACAATAAGAACAATAATAGTATAGCAGCTGCCTTTTATTTTATTTATTTTCTTTTTCCATAAGTTATTGGGGTACAGGTGGTATTTGATTACATGAGTAAGTTCTTTAGTGGTGATTTGTGAGATCCTGGTGATCCTGTGAGATCCATCAACCAAGCAGAATACACTGCACCATGTTTGTTGTCTCCCTCTTCTCCCTTCCACTCTTCCCCACAAGTCCCCAAAGTCCATTGTATTGTTCTTATGCCTTTGCGTCCTCATAGCTTAGCTCCCACATATCAGTGAGAGCATACGATGTTTGGTTTTCCATTCCTGAGTTATTTCACTTAGAATAATAATCTCCAGTCTCATCCAGATCACTGCAAATGCTGTTCATTCATTCCTTTTTATGGCTGAGTAGTATTCCATTGTATATTTATATACCACAATTTCTTTATCCACACATTGATTGATGGGCATTTGGGTTGGTTCCATGATTTTGCAATTGTGAATTGTGCTGCTATAAACATGCATGTGCAAGTATCTTTTTTGAATAATGACTTATTTTCCTCAGGGTAGATACCCAGTAGTGGGATTGTTGGATCAAATGAACTACTTTTTTCTTTATTTTATTTTTGGGGGGATGGAGTCTCACTCACTCTTTTGCCCAGGCTGGAGTGCATGACATGATCTCAGCTCACTGCAACTTCTGCCTCCCGGGTTCAAGCAATTCTCCTGCCTCAGCCTCCTGAGAAGCTGGAATTACAGGCAAGTGCCACAACCCTTGGCTAATTTTTGTATTTTTTCAAAGTAATGGTGGCATTTCACCATGTTGGCCAGGATGGTCTTGAACTCCTGACCTCAAGTGATCCACCCGCCTCAGCCTCCCAAAGTACTAGGATTATAGGCATGAGTCACCATACCTGGTGGCTGACTACTTTGTTGACTACTCATTATATGCAGCCATCAGGTTACGTTTCTTACATATATAAGCTTAATTGATCATTAATAATTCTATGAAAGGTACTTATATTACTCCTGTCCTTCAAATGAGGAAACTGAGGCACAGAGAGGTCAAGCCATTTGCCTAAGACACCCAGCTAATAAGTGCAGAGTTAAGATTAAAATCCATGGGTCTAATTAGATGGTAGGTTGGAGTCACACCTCTAAATTAATATGACTTTGATTGGGCCCCTTAACTTGTGGATGCCTCAGTTTCCCCATTTGTCCAATGAGGATAATATGCCTTCATCAATCTTACAGAGATATTCTGAAGATTCAGTGAAATGGTGAGTAGGAAAGTACTTCTCACAACTTACCCATATAAATTACTTTTTACATAAGTTAACATAATATCAATGGCTTTTCAATTTCAAGAATAAAACAATGAGCCCTACAGGTTTAAATGGCAGCCCTGCAATATGGATCCCATGGACATTTCAAAGTTGCACTCCGTATTGAAAAGCAGAATCAGGTGATGAGGTGAGGCCTGTATCCAGACCAAGATCTCTGATTTCTTTAGCTTTTGTAGGATACCATTGTATTTTTAGAGAGATCTGCTGTGGAATGGATACAAATGGAGAACAACCAGTGCCCCACTTGATTTTTGATTGGAAATCAGGTAGCGTTGAGACTCCTGTTTTTAGAGAGGGAATAGTGGGACAGAGGTGATTAGATGCTCTGGATAGTGGTCAGAAAGTGATGAGGATTCTCAGTGAAAGTAGAAGAATGCCTACTGTCTACAAATAACAATCTGAGCTCAATCTTCTCAGCATGGCTTCTTCCTACCAGGGGCCTTGCTTTAAGGTGGTGAGGAGAGGGTGGCAACAAATCTCTCCAGGACCCTGTGTCTCTTGGGAACTTTAATGTCATTTGTGGCCATGGAACCAACTTCACGAGCTAAGAATGACCTTGGAAATCACTCAGTTCAATGCCTCCATTTGGCAGATGACAAGAGTCTTAGATTCCAAGACTTTCCCAAGAACACGCAGTCAGTGGCAGAGCTAAGAACAAGAACTCAAGTCTCCAGACTCCCAGGTCAGTGTTCTTTTCATCTGACTAACTGCCCTATAATGCAGTTTGAATCCCAGGTTGAGGAAGCAGGTTGTACAGTGAGGTGGGTGGGCTACAGAAAGCTGTAGGCAGACCTGGTGGGACAGGAAAGGAGGAGGGGTCAGAGGGTGGGCAAAAAAGAAAAAGAGGAGAAAGAGGAGACATGTGGAAGGAACAGAGAGGCAGCGACAGAGAAACAAGATTTGCAATAAATAGGAGAAGTGCTATGGAAATTACTTGTTGAACGGTATTTAACTGGTTTATTAGTGTAATTCAGTTGCAGTTTGATTTGACTCAAACTTCTAATGTGTGTGATCCACCATCCACCAAGGACACTTCCAGCCTTACACAAGCAGCAGAAAATGGCAGATCTGAGAGGAAGAGGGGGTGGTAGACAATGGAAGATGAAATATAAGGAGAAAAGAGGAGAGAGCAAGAGGGGATGAGAGGAGGAAAGGGAAAGAAAGAGAAAAGAAAGAAGAGGAAAGAAGGGCAGTAAGAGGGAGGGAAGGAAGTGAGAATGGTGGACGGGAGATTGGAGATGGAGAAAGAGAAGAGAGGAGAAAGAAATGAGGAGGAAAAGAAGATAAGGAACAAGAAAGAGAGCCAGAAATGGGGGCCTGTGATAGAGTGACTATGAGAGGCATGAGAGGGAAAGCAAGGAGCCAGGAGAGATCGAGAGAGATGAGGGAAAGTATAAATACAGCAAAGAGGCTGGCGAGGCTGCAGAGAAATAGGAACACTTTTACACTGTTGGTGGGAGTGTAACTTAGTTCCACCATTGTGGGAGACAGTGTGGTGATTCCTCAAAGATCTAGAGACAGAAATACCATTTGACCCAGCAATCCTATTACTGGGTATATATCCAAAGGAATATAAATCATTCTATATAAAGATACATGCATGTGTATGTTCATTGCAGTACAATTCACAATAGCAAAGACAGAATGAACCCAAATGCCCATCAATGATAGACTGGATAAAGCAAATGTGGTACATATACACCACAGAACACTATGCAGCCTTAAAAAGGAATGAGATCATGTCTTTTGCAGGGCTGTGGATGGAGCTGGGAGCCGTTATCCTCAGCAAACTCACGCAAGAACAGAAAACCAAACACCTCATATTCTCACTTCTAAGTGGGAGCTGAACAATGAGAACACGTGGACGCAGGGAGGGGAACAACATACGCTGGGGCCTGTTGGGGTCGGGGAGGGAGAGCAGCAGGATAAACAGCTAATGTATGCAGGGCTTAATACCTAGGTGATGGGTTGATCTTTGCAGCAAGCCATCAAGGCATACGTTTACCTGTGTAACAAAACTGCACGTCCTGCACATGTACCCCAGGACTTAATAGAATAAAATAAAATTTAAAAATAAATAAATACATAGATACAGCAAAAAGAAGTTTAGGAAGACCTGGGAGACCAAGGAAGTCAGTGGGGCACAGAGCAATAGATGTGGAGAGACAAAAACAAAGAAAGGACAAAGGAAAAAGAAAGGGCAGGGGAGAGAAGAAAAGGGCATAGGGGAACAATGAGTCACAAACACCTACACACACACACGCATACACACACACATACACACACACACACATGTCCTGGGCATCTCCTGATGCCCTTGAGGACCCATTGGCTGAATATTCCCTGGACTTTGTTTTTTTTTTTTTCCAGTAGGTACAGGGTTTCTCCATGTTGGTCAGGCTGGTCTCGAACTTCTGACATCAGGTAATCCACCTGCTTCGGCCTCCCAAAATGCTGGGATTACTGGCATGAGCCACTGCCCCTGACCCATTCCCTGTACTTATAACATGAGGGTAGCAACAGGACCCCGCCACCCTCCAGGTTATTTTCCAACCCAGAAAGACTTTCTACGTCAGTGGTGCTGTTCCCTCCTCAAACCCTCTGGTGACAGGGGCAGTCCTTAGACGCTGCTCCTGATGGGTACCTTGGGAGATGAGGAGGGTGGACTTGAGCAGGTACAGACAGTAGCATTTCAGAGCTGCACAGGCCCAGAGTTTTTATTAAAGCTAATCCTCTTCCTTTCACAGATGGGGAGACAGGACTCTGGGGAGGAGAATGGAGTCAGAGGCAGGGCTTCCTAAGCCATGTGTCCTGCCTCCCAAAGCCCCTACAGCAAGCTCTTGGTATAGTGCCATGCCATGGTTATGGGCACAAGCTTTAGACCCAAACAAATCCAGCTGTGTAGACTTGGCCAAGTCCTTTAGCCTCTCTGAGCCTCACTTTCTGCAAAATGTAGATTGAGACAGTTCTTAGGTCATAGGGCTGCTGGGAGGAACCAGAGAGATAAAAATATGTGGAAAATATCTAGAAAAAAAAGCCTGGCACATACAAAATTCTTGATATATTATGATTTTTACTATTAATAAAAGAAGGCACCTGAGAGCCCCAATGGAGTTGGAGGCGGAGTTCTCCTCAGCTAAAATTTGGAAAGGGCAATGGGGGCATAGTGGATATGAATGTGAACTCTAGGCATCAGAACGCCTGGGTTTGGTTCCCAGCTCTGCCACTGAGTGACCTTGAACAAGTTAATGACCTTGCTGTGCCTCAGTTTCTTCAGCTGTGAAATGAGAATGAATCTAATTCCTACCTCATTGGATTGTTCACAAGAATCAATACATACTTAGAATGGGGTCTGACCCCCATTAGGTGTTAGATGCATGGTAGCTGTCACTGTTAGTACCATCACTGGGCTCAGCTATATGGATGTGGGGACCGAGATCCAAAAGGTGGACACGCCCAAGGTCACATGCAGTTAGTGCAAAGCTGGGATTTGAACTCAGATCTACTTGTAGGCTCAAGACTTCCCAAGACTCCAGAATCCCTGTTCAGAAATCTTTCCACATTGCCACACTTTCCCAAGAGGAAGACCCACCCCTGCCCCTTCCCCACAGCCAGCACCACACGTCTTGTTCCTTCTGACTTAAATTTTAACCATATCTTTGATGAAAATGTCTCCCTTCCATAAGGAGAAAGGGCAGAGTGTGTTATAATCAAGACTTAGGAACTCCCAGGGCTTTGTCTCTGCCCCTACGCCCCATACTCCCCTTCCCCACCCCAACCCCCCACACACACCCTGCTTCTCCGTCTGTAATTACAGAAGCCAACTCCATGTGGCTGGTGGTAATCCGTTGAGAACCCTGGCTAGATTTGTCTCTGATGCCGATTCCAGGGACCTGTAATTTTCATCAGCATCGCGTGATTTTTTATGGAACTGTAAGATGCATGGCACAGCTAACGAGTTGTAATTCTGAAGAGCTTCTGCCTTGATTGGGACTAATTATTTTTATAAAGAAAATAATTAGGCCGGGCACGGTGGCTCACACCTGTAATCCCAGCACTTTGGGAGGCCAAGGTGGACGAATCACGAGGTCAGCAGATCAAGACCTGCCTGGCCAGTATGGTGAAACCCCGTCTCTACTAAAATACAAAAAATTAGCCAGGCATGGTGGCGTGCGCTTGTAGTCCAGCTACTTGGGAGGCTGAGGCAGGGGAATCGCTTGAACGAGGAAGGCCGAGGTTGCACTGAGCCGAGATTGCTCTGCTGCACTCCAGCCTGGCAACAGAGTGAGACTCCATCTCAAAATAATAATAATAAAATTAATAATAATAATAATAATTAACAATCCCAGTGACCCACCGATGGGGAAAGGAGGCCTGCTTTGTGCACCATTGTATCCCAGGGCTGGTTTTCAGAACCGTTTTTGATCTCTTCTCAGCCTGGGACTGAGCAGAGTGAAGAGGAGCAGTGGTGCGGTCTTCACCCTCATCAAAGAGCTTTTGCATTGGGCCCCTAGGAGCAGGAGGAGGAAAGTCCAAGTCTGACCTCAGCCAAGAAAAAGAGATCTCTTGGCCTCTATCCACACTGAAACTCACCCAGATAATCCAGGCGCTAGAAGGGACCCTGGAGCTCTGAAATAAGTCTGGCAGTCTGGGTTTGGATTCCAACTATGTAACCTTAACTTCTCTGCATTTTGGGTTCTTAGCGGGCCCTAGAAGAATTTTGTGTGGATTAAATGAGACAACCTGTGAAAGAAACATCTAGAGCTTAATGGAGACATCTCATAAATGATTTTTATATGTGATTGACAGTTCAACGTCCTCAAAAATGCCCACAGAAGGGAGAGCGTTTAACTAAGGACACACAGTTTGCAGCAAAACCAGAATCAGAACCCAGGTCTTTTGAGGCCTCTGTGTTGCTATTTTGTGTTTGTATGTTTGCTTTCAATTTCACCTGGTGAACTCTCCATTATCCAATCTCTCTGAAATATCTTGAACACTGATGATATGGCCCTTATGTAGCCTGAATTATCTGGATACAATTTGGTCTTCCATTTCACAGGTGTAAGGAAGCAGCACAGTCTGGAGCATAAAAATGTGTGGACTCTGTCTTCACACAGTTCAATGTTTTATGGCTTAGCTACACCATTTCCTTGCTGGATAATCTTGGGAAAATCTCTGAAACTGTGCTCAGTTTCCTTATCTTTAAAATAGAAATAATAATGAAATTTACCACAAATTTTATAAGATAATGAGCATAAAGTGATATTTAACAAGCATGTACATTTGTCAGCTAATGCCACAATAATGCTGTGTAACAAACCACATCCAAACTCAATGTTTTAAAAGATTAATCATTTATGTTATTATTAACTTTTTAATTTTTTTAAATTTCAATAGGTTTTTGGGGAGCAGGTGGGTGTTTGGTTACATGAATAAGTTCTTTAGCAGTGATTCCCGATATTTTGGTGCACCCATCACTGGAGCAGTGTACACTGTATCCAACGTGTAGTAGTCTTTTATCCCTCACCCACCTCCCACCCTTTCTCCCCAAGTCCCCAAAGTCCATTGTATCATTCTTATGCCTTTGTGTCCTCATAGTTAAGCTCACATTTATGAGTTAAAGCATTTATCATTTATTCTCACTTGTGCAATGGCAGTTAGTTTATCTAGGAGCATTTATCATTTATTCTCACTTGTGCAATGGCAGTTAGTTTATCTAGGCTGAGCCCAGCTGGGTTTTGGTTTAGATCTGTTTTAAATGCACTCATTTCCTTGGTCCAGTGGTGACCTGGACAAGTTCCAGTGTGATGATAGAAGTGCAAGACAGGCAAGTAGGAAAACACAATCTTTCTTACGGCCTAAGCCTGAAGCTGGCACACTGTCATTCTTTCCCTTCTGCATTGGCTGGAGCAGGTCACATGATCAACCCCAATACTGATGGGTGGACAAATAAGCCTACCCCTAGTAGGAAGAACTGCAAAGTCATATGACAAAGGGCATGGAAGACACATGACAAGGAAGCAGAATAGAGAACCATAATGCAACCTGCTACAATACACAATCGATGCTAGCAGTTCTTATAAGAGATAAATGTTGCAACTCTAGATCTTGAGACAGAATTCTGCCTTCTGTGTGCATGCTACTTGGCAGTTTTCAGAGTTTCCCTCTCTCAAATATTCTTTTATGTTGTCCCCACTGCAACCCTCTGAAGCAAGAATTAGAACCCCTGTTTTACAGTGGGGACACTGGGTCTCAGGGTGATAATGGAGCTTGCCCCAGACCACAGCTGGAGAGGGTGGTAAAGCCAAGACCCAGCTCTGGGTCTCCCTAACCCAGTCCCAAATCAGGGGTGAGTCAATGAGTCCAAATGAAGGGAAATAATTCCTGGTGGCCTTTACGTTTCTTCTTCTTCCTAAAATCAAATCATCAAGACATATTTAGCGAGCCCACGTGATAGAGGTGAAGGAGCTAGATAACATAGTGAGAATAAACATAAATCGTGAGCTCTGGGAAATATTCTCATCACTTGCCTGGGGTAGAGTTTTCCAAGTCCCTCCTAGTATTTAAGAGCATGGGGAACCTGAGGCAGGGAAAACCGGGTTCAAATCCTGCCACCAGCTCCCATTCATTATTTACACCTGGACGTTTGAATTCTCTGAGCCTTGGTTTCCTTACCTGTAAAATAAGGATAATAATAGTAGCAGTTGCAGGCTGGGTGCAGTGGTCTGTAATCTCAGCACTTTGGGAGGCCGAGGTGGGGCTGATCGCTTGAGGTAGGAGTTCAAGACCAGCCTGGCCAACATGGAGAAACCCTTTCTCTATTAAAAATACAAAAATTAGTCTGGCATGGTAGCACTTGCCTGTAGTCTGAGTACTCAGGAGGCTGAGGCAAGAGAATCACTTGAACCCAGGAGGCAGAGGCTGCAGTGAGCTGAGATCACACCACTGTGCTCCAGCCTGGGCGACAAAGTGAGACTCTGTCTCAATAATAATAATAACAGCAATTGCATCAAGAAGTTGTGAGGACAGATTCATTCGTTCAAGACACATTTATTGGATACCTACTGTGTGCCAGACACTGTTCTAGGTGCTATAGATGTAGCAGTAAATACAGGAAAGCCTTTGCCCTTATGAAGCTTAAATTTTTTGTGGAAGAAGACAGGCTATAGACAGATACACAAGCAAATACACAGGAGAAAAATGACACATGGTAAGGGGGATAGGGAAAGGCTGGCCTTGGGCAGGGGTCCCAGGTTATTTTTTACAACTGGTGTTTAAGAATCTCACTGATGAAGTCACGCTTGAGCAAAGAGTGTGGAAACAATCCAGGGGACATCTGGGCAAAGAGTATCCCAGGCACATGCAAAAGCCTGGTAGTGGGTGTATACTTGGCCTGTGTCATGGGAGCAATTTGAGAGAAGAGGAAAGTGATAAAATGAAATTAGAGAAATAACAGGGAGCCAATTCATACAGCAATTTTTTTCGCTATTAGCAGGACTTGGCTCTGTAATTTGAGTGAGATAGGAAGCCTTGGTTTGAGAGGAGGACTGACATGATCTAACTTCCATTTGAAAGGATCGCTCTGGCTATGGGGCAGAGAGTAGCTTTAAGGGAACTAGGGTATGAATTTAAGGAGATAATGCATGTGGAGTCTTAATACGGAATCTGATCAGTAGTGTATTCGTTTTCTAGAACTTCCATGACAAAATGCCACAGACTGAGTGTCTTAAACAGTAACAATTTATTTTCTCATTGTTTTGAAGCCTGGAAGTTCAAGGTCAAGGTGTCAGTAGGTTTGATTTCTTCTGAGGTCTCTTTGGCTTACAGATGGCTGCCTCGCTCTAGGTCTTTACATCATCTTCTTTTTATACATAGCTGTGTTCTCATCTCCTACTGGATTAGGGCCCACCCATAGGACCTCATTCTACCTCAATTACCTTTTCAAAGGTCCTATTTTCAAATACAATCACATTCTGAGGTACTGAGGGTTAGGACTTCAATATATGAATTTTGGAGAGACAGAATTCAGCCCCAAACAAGTAGTAATCTAATTATTATTGTCATTATTATCCTTATGCTCCATCTAGGAGCTCTCTTATCTGGGCCAATCGTACACTCTTCATACGTGAGCAATACCTCCCAGACAGTGACAGCAACCCTCTCCCACTATCTTTAGTCAACAATTATTTATTAAGCACATACTCTGTGCCAGGTACTGAGCAAGGACAACAAGGATGCTCACTTGTCCTTGGCATGACACAGTTTTCAGCACCTTCACCATATTTAACAGAGTTCTGGATCTGTTCCGGATTTGTTTGATCTCCTTTCAAGAAGTAGTTGTGATCACCTACATGTGCCAGGTTCTAGTGACGATAATGATGAATAAGACAGGGCTCTGCTTTCAAGGGGCTCTTGGGGATTTTGCTCAGCATAGCTAACCGCATAAACAAATCCATCCTGATGCATCAGTGGGTGTTCATAAATTTTCCTCTTGAGGTAATACGTGTACCTTTTAGAGACCTTGCAGTTCAATGGGGGTGCATGTGGTGGAACTTGCAGCAGAGTGACAGGCCTTTAGGGGAGGTATCTTTTGTTGTGAAAACTCGAAGCACACATTGCCTTGTATCCTAGCTTACTTGCTAGTGTCTAACAGTTTGGTGAGAACAAGAGCCATGTCTGCCACTTTCCACTGTATATCCAGTGTGTGGGATCTTGGTTGGCACCTAATAGGTATTCAACAAACATTTGTTGACTGAATAGATGGACCTCAAACTATGTTATCTAGAACTGTGCTGTCCAATATGGTACCCATCTGTGGCTATTTATAAATTAAATATTTATTATTAAATGTATTATTTATTTAATATTTATTATTAAAATTTAAAATTAATTTTTTGAGTCACCCTAGCCACATCCCAAGTGCTCAGTAGCCGCCTGTGGCTCCCATATTGGACAGACAGATACAAGACGCAGACCATCTCTATCATCACAGAAAGGTTGCAGAGCCAGAAAACTGGTTCTCAACCAGGAGCAATTTTTTCCTCCAAGAGAATTTGGTAGTGGTTGGAGGTGTTTTTGGTTGTCACAACTGAGGGATTGCTACTGGTGTCTGCTGGATAGAAGCTAGAGATGCTACTAAACATCTACAGTGCACAGGACAGACCCCCCAATAGTGCCATGGTTGAAAAACCACGTTGTAGATATCAGCCTCCAGGAGAGCCCGAGGATTTCTACCTGAAGCAATTGGTATTTACAAAAGATTGTGATGCTATTTTGTGGGTGACAGCTCACATATTTACTACACTCAACAGTTCACAAAGTTGAGCCATCCAATGTAATCCTCCCAACACTGGGAGAAAAGTAAACTCTTACTCTATCGGGGAAAAAAAGCAAGGCTCAGAGATGTATCTTAGAGGGCGCTGAAATGGAACTCAAGTGTGCAAGTTACAGGGAAGCTGCTTTTTTTCTTAGTTAAGGAAGAATTTTTCCAAATATTAGAGATTTCTGAAAGTGGAGGGAATGAATCTTCTCTTATTGAAAGTACTCTAAGATTACTTCATGGGACTGTATTTCTCAAAGTACCCAGTAGATTACAAAAGAAAATTTCCATGAACCCAAATGTCTAAGAAAGACTACACAATACTTTCCCTTCCTTGGCCTTCATGTTGCACTGAACATATTAAAGGCACTGATAAGTCCTGCAGCAGCAAAATTTGGTTCTTTTGTTTAATCTCATGTTTCTTAATCTCATTTGAGTACACAATCCCATCCCCACTCCATGATAGAGGAGCAAGCAACGATTAAAGTATGGTAGAACTGATGTTTGGTGGAGCACATTGTAAATGCTGCTTTACAGCATCGTCAGACATGGAAGGTAATATCAAACAATCTTTCTATCTTCTTGGCCCATCTGCACTTCCATTACTATCTAGGTAACCATGGGCAAGTTTTGGTATTTGGTGAGAAACATTTAGAGTGTCTGGATTTGAGCTAAATGACTTACCCATGGCCACACAGCTAGAGTGTACCATTTTAGAGTTTGGCTGGCATTTATTTATCATTTTCCTCTTCCTACCTCTTGGGAGTCTATTTGGATCAGTGTGAAGTCTTTCTAATCAGATGCAATGCGCCCAATTCATCTGCTTGATGCCACACTCCCAAGGGGAATTACATCACCTGCTGTGTTTAGAATAATCACCGTGGCAACTGTGGCTGCTCTGGTGGATGTGGATGGTTCCCATGTAGCAGTGATGGGTGCTGGCTCATATGAGAGAGAGATAGGTAGTGGGTTTCCATTGCTAAGGACCCTTAGTTTTCATGTATGTCTGTCTGGTGATAATTGGGTGGGTGGATATGTCAACGTGCAATTTGGTGTTTCCAAGACTCACCTGGGAAAGACATATGTAAACTAAACTTTTCCAACCAAGTACCAGCATAGAGATTACCTAGGATGTTTAACTGTTTTTTTGTTTGTTTGTTTGTTTGTTTTGAGACTGAGTCTCGCCAGGCTGGAGTGCTGTGGCGCAATCTTGGCTGACTGCAAGCTCCGCCTCCAAGGTTCACGCCATTCTCCTGCTTCAGCCTCCCAAGTAGCTGGGACTACAGGTGCCCGCCACCATGCCCAGCTAATTTTTTGTATTTTTAGTAGAGACAGGGTTTCACCGTGTTAGCCTGGATGGTCTCGATCTCCTGACCTTGTGATAGGCCCGCCTCAGCCTTCTAAAGTTCTTGGATTACAGGTGTGAGCCACCGCACCCAGCATAGGATGTTTAACTGTTGAGAGACAGAGGGGACATAGTGTGGCATAGGAAAGGAAGGTCCTTCGGTAATAAATAAATTGGAGATTGGAGTGCTATGTTTTTCAAATTTCTGTATCCAAATTATTATTTGCCTCAGAGATTTGAGGTGGCGGCACAGAAACAGAATGAAATTTCGTGGAATCGCATGGTGAGAAAGTGATTGTGCTTTCAATTCACTTTCCTTCCAGTTGTCAGAGTTGTCTCAGTTTGGGGCTAGTATGTTTTTAACACCTCTCAACACTTGCTAATCATCCCTTTTTTAACAAAAGAAGGAGCAACTGTCAGGCTCAGAGACTGGGGTGATTAGCAGTGTATAGCTGAAATTTAATAATGTTCTCTTGTTTTCCTTTGTATCTATTTTAAGGCCTTCATCTATTTGTAAATAGGACAGTTATTTTCCATTTACAATTGTAATACGAAGCTTCCTTTTTAAGTATATGCATTAAGTTAAAAAGTAAGCCAATTGCAAAAATAATAATAAGCAAATGATAGTATAGGAGACACATGCGTAAATGCACAGCAATCATTATTGGTCTTGTGTGGGCAGCTGAGGCTTAAGAAACATTCTGTGGGAGACATGGTTTAGGAGGAAGGAGACCTGGGTTAAAAGCCAGCTCTATCATGCACTGTGTTGCCTTGAGAAAGGCTTGTGACTCTCTGAGTCTGTTTTGGTGTCAATTAAATGCAGATAATAAATTTCCTATCTTATCACATAGTCAATGTGAAATAATTATATAAAGCACATAGTAGGGACTCAACAAGTGAAAACACCCGCTGTGTGCATTTTGTGACTAACATATCCATTTGTACAAATGGCACCTCTAAGGGTCCCATGTTCGGGGTAAAACAGCCTTCCTTGTGATCAAAATCCCAACAGTAGTTTTTTTCTTCAACTTTTGTGGGTATGTAGTAGGAGTATATGTTATGAGATATTTTGATACAGACATGCAAAGCGTAATTATCACATCATGGAGAATGCAGTATCCATTCCCTTAAGCATTTATGCTTTGTGTTACAAACTATCCAAGTAAACTTTTTTATTTTTAAATGTACCAAATTAAGTTAATATTGCCTATAGTCATCCCATTGTGCTGTCAAATAGTAGATCTCATTCATTCTTTCTATTTTTTGTACCCATTAACCACCCCCACCTCCCCACTACCAACCTCCCCACTACCTTTCCCATCTGCTGGTAACCATCCTTCTATTCTCTATGCCCATGAGTTTAATTGTGTTTATTTTTAGATCCCACAAACAAGTGAGAACATGCAGTTTGTCTTTCTGTGCCTGACTTATTTCACTTAACTTAATGATCTCCAGTTCCATTTATGTTGTGGCAATGATGGGATCTCACTCTTTTTATGGTTTAATACTATTCCTTTGTGTATATGTACCACATTTTATTTACCCATCCATGTAACAGTAACACTTTTTGAGCACTCATTCTGTGCCAGATGCTGTTATAATCTTTAGATATGTATATTATATCATTTAACATCCTCGGTGATTCAGTGAGGTGGGGAATATTATTATCCCACTTCACAGATGAGGCAGAGGGAGGTAGGGTAACTTACCAAAATCAAACAACTAGAAAGCGGAAAAGGCAGACCTCAAATTCAGTCAGTCAAATTCCAGTGTGCATGCACTTAACCATTCTCAGAAACCAGACTTTCCTACATTTTGTGGACCTACAGGAAAGTTTTATTGTTGATGATGACTGTGATTGTATTAGTTAGGAGTCCTTTACATACCAGGGATATAAGCCACACAAAGCTGGATCCAATAATAAAGGGGATGTATTAGCTCTCATACATGAAAAGTTGAATGGCTTCAGGTCCAGATAGATCCAGGAGCTTGAGCAATGTCATCCCTGTATTCATTTCTTGACACTTTTCTCCATGGTGTTGATTTCCTTCTTAGGCAGTTGTCCCTTGGGGTGGCAAGAGTGCTACCAGAGCGCCACACTTTTATCCTTTTTTAGCAACTTGTAGCAAAGGATAGTGATAGTTTCTTCCTAAGGTTTTTAATACAAGTTCCAGAATTGAGTCTCACTGGCTCTGGTTGTCCTGGCTTTGATAGGTGCTCATCTCTGAACCAACCACTGTGGCCAGGGGCATGTGATGCTTAAAATGACCAGGGTGGGGTCATGCCCCTCTCTGGAACTGGGGTGAAGCCACCTCTGCTTGCATCAGATAGACTGAAAGTAGAGAAGGGGCTGGTCCCTCAGAGAAAAATCTGCTGCTTGTCATAACAAGACAGAATGGATGCTCAGCAGGGAAATTCATGCCCTCTGTGAAATCTTATTTTTAATCTTCATTGAGAAGATTCATGGGCTACACAGGAGGGAACAGACTGGAATTTCGTCACTTCTCTCCTACTGGTTTGCTCTGTGACAGACAACCCAATAAACTCTAGTGGGTCTCAGTGTCTTCAGCTGCTACATGGGGCCAGTAACTCCTTCCCCACATGCTTTACAAGACTATTCTAAAAAGCACATGTCAATGATGTTATTTATAAATGTAATTAACATTGTGGCTTTTTTCCCCTCCAGAGTTTCCATAAGAAACATATTTTAGTTCAGGGTTTTTTTCCAAGTGGCAAGTACCACTCTCAAAATCCCAGTTTAGTCAGCCTCTGCTGGATTTTGAAGACCTGCCTTTATTCCTCCCCGCAAGACTGAAATGCCACACATTTGGTATGGACTCAATAGCAGTTTCAAAGACGGTATGCTATATGCCAAGCACTGTGCTGGATATTCTTATATGCCACCTCATTTAGTGGTCATATGACCGTGTTCTGTCATGAGTAATAACAGGGAGAGAGAATAACACAGGACAATTAACTCTGGAAAGCTGAGTTCCAATCCTGATTCTGCCTTGAGTAGCAGTGGGACCATGGCAAGTCACTTAACCTCCCTGAGCTTCAGTTTACTCACCTGTGAAATGGGAGCAACACAGAAGCTATGTCATAAAGTTGTTGGGAGGATACAAGGAGCTAATGAATGTAGTGGGCATCTGCCCAAGGTCATAGAATGGGTGTAGGTGCCTGCCCTTTCTGCTTCCAGAACCCATGCTTTACTGCCTAACAATAGAACCAAATCTCTTCTGGGGCCATGTAGGGACGTCCTTTAGCTTCCACCAATTGCAGGGTCTCTGGGCCCCTCCAGTCTATCCAGATTACACCCTGGCTACAATTGCCTGCTGCAATATCTTGAAATAACTCTGCTCTTCCGGCCAGCCCCCCTCTCAGCCTCCCTCCCACAAGGCCCAGAATAGCCATGTACATCCTGGCTCCAAAACAGCCTGCATGATGCTCCCTCCCCTTTGATAATAGCTCAGCTTTGTCTAAGTTCTGGCATCTCCAGGACCACAGTGCCTGGTGCAGCCACAGTGAGGCTTAAGTATGCTATGCTATCATGTGGAGATGTCGTTTGATGTCAGCTACAAGGAGATGTCACCTCATCATTTTACCTGGGTGGTTGGGGAGGCAGGAAATATGATGTTACCTCACTTTGCTGATGGAGAAACCAAAAGACTAGTGACAGGTCCATTGTGATGGTCTCATGTAACATTCCGGTGAAGCTTTACCATTGATTAAGAGAGCTTATATTTCTGTCTCACTTAGAATCTCTTTGCTGTGACCTGCAGGCATTCAAGACCCAGTGTCTGCCCACCTCTCTGATCTTACCTTCTGCCTCTCTTCTCCTTTCCCATTTTTCTCAAGTCTTTCTTGCCTCTTTTCAGTTTTTCAAACCTACTAAGCTTTCTGTCCCACCTTAGGGCCTTTGCACATGCTGTTCTCTCGTCCTCGCTTGTTCTCATTCAACCTTCTTTTGCATGCATGGCAATTTTTTCTTGCCATTCAGATTTCAAGCAATTCCCTCCCAGTTGCTCACTCCTTCTTCCTTTGCTGCACATATCACAAATATAATTACACATATTTTTTCCCAGAACACTTATTTATTGAATGTCTGTCTCCCATGCTAAATTGTGAGCTCCATTATGGTAGAGACCTACCTGTCTTGTTCATTAAGTTTCTGCAGAGCCCACTACAGTACCTAAATCTTGGAATCTTTCTGGCAGTAAATATTTTTGAAGGAAGGAGAAATAGGTTTGCAAAAATGTTATTTGGTAACCAACATCACTCCCATTCGACAGTTGGTAAGATACAGGCACAGAATATCCAGGGATTTTTCCTAGATCACGTCAAGGCTAAGAACATAAAAGAAATGAAACCCACATCCTCAGACACTTTTTCCATGGTATTTTTTCTTTCTTTCTTTCTTTTCTTTTTTTTTTTTTTAATAATTAGGTGAAGAAAGAAATGGTTGGGTTTTTTCTTCATTTTTTATTTTAAATTTTGGAATACATGTGCAGGATGTGCAGGTTTGTTACATAGGTAAATGTGTGCCATGGTGGTTTGCTACAAAGATCAACTCATCACCTAGGTATTAACCCCAGTGCCTGGCATCCACTAGCTATTCTTCCTGATGCTCTCCCTCCCCCAACCCCCTGACAGGCCCCAGCATGTGTTGTTCCCTTCCACGTGTCTATGTGTTGTCATCATTCAGCTCCCACTTAGAAGTGAGAACATGCAGTGTTTGGTTTTCTGTTCCTGTGTTAGTTTGCTGAGGATAACAGCTTCCAGCTCCAACCATGTCCCTGCAAAGGACATTATCTTTTTCCATTTTATGGCTACATAGTATTCCATGGTGTATATGTACCACATTTTCTTTATCCAGTCTATCATTGATGGGCATTTGGGTTCATTGCATGTCTTTGCTATTGTGAATAGTGCTGCAGTGAACATACGTGTGCATGTATCTTTATAACAGAATGATTTATATTCCTTTGGCCATATACCCAGTAATAGGATTGCTAGGCCAAATTGTATGTCTGTTTCTAGATCTTTGAGGAATCACTGTACTTTCTTCCACAATGGCTGGACTAATTTACACTCTCACCAACAGTGTAAAAGTGTTCCTTTTTCTCTGCAACCTTGTCAACATCTGTTGTTTCTGGACTTTTTAGTAATTGCCATTGGTCCAGGGTTTTTTCTATCCCTCACAGCTGCTTTCAGAACAAAGGTACAAAACCATGATCTTCCCCAAGGGATGACAGGAAGGACACCTCCTGGAAAATAGACTCTTTGGGTGGATTCTTGACCTATAGATAAAAAAATCACTGGGAAAGAAGATGGGGAAGGGAGTTCCCAGAAGAGGGAACAGTAGGTGCAAAGCATGTAACTGCCTCGTTGCAAGCACTGGGCATATAATAAATCTTTTCTTGATTTACTCATTTGTTCATTCATTTATTTGTATGATATTTATTCGATATCTACTAGGTATTATACATTTTGGGACATACTAAAATACATAAATAATAACATTTAACATTAATAATACTAAGTATTAATGAAGTTGCTAATAAATAAAAAGGATTAACATGTTGTTAACAAATAGTAAAGATTAACAAAAATTAGTCAATCTTTACTGAGTCCATATTGTGCCTCAGACACTGTATTCAGTGCCTTATAACAATGAGATAGATATTCCCTGAGACTGGTATGGGAATTGTCCCCATTTTACAGAAAGGAAGACTGAGGCTTGAAGAGGTTAAATAGCTTTCTCATATTATTCAGCCCAAAGGTGGCAAAGCTAGAAATGGAATTCAGGTACTTTGAGTCAAAAGTCCAAGTTCACAATCTATTGGTCACCCTGCTCTTCCTATAGCCCTTCTGTGGTACAGGGTCTAGCATACTATAAAATATTTCTAGTGAAAATGACATGAGCATTCCTTAGAAGTGTCAGCTACTATCAGAAATCTTTCCCCCTTCCCCACTTCTTTTGATGCTTCCTGGAGTGGAGACAAGCCAGTTACTGTCTGGTCTCCCTAGAGGACACACTCCAGCTCCATTCCTCTGCCTCTCTTCCTCTTTCTCCTCCCTTTCTCTTTCAGAGCCATTGTTCTCTTAACATATTTTGCCTTCCCTCTAAGGCTTCCCCTGCCGATAGCAGCTATGTTTGGTGCCATCCACCCCAGTTTGCAATGGTGTGTGTGAGTCCTGCAGTGAAGAGGTCTGTGATCACCACCCCGCCCACAGCAGAGCCAGATGGAAAAAGTTGCCTTCAAATCCTGCAATTACCTTCTTAGATTGCAGCTATTTAGCTGGAGACATCTCCACCCAGCCCTCCTCTGTGCCCAGCAAGCTCAAGGTCTGTGAACAACAGAGCAGCAATTCAGGGCCTCCAGAGCAGTCCTCAGCCCTGTAACCACTTCTATTTGGATCTTAGCTTAAGAAATATTGATTCTACCAATTAAATATCCCCTTCCCTACCTACCCTGTCTCTTTCTACTTTACATTCAACTCCTTGACAACTATGTTGAAAAGACTCAGAGTGCTGTTTTTATTCATTCATTCATTCATTTGTTCATTTTTTATGTATGACAGGTGCTGTGCCAACCAGATACAGATACCAGTTAATAACATACCTGTCTGTCTTTCTATATGTAGTGGGGTTCAGAACAGGCACATTTATCAAGGACTTGGGGAGCCAGAAGAAGCTTACACAGGAAGTACTGGTTAAGATAAAACTTAAGGCGTATGCAGCCACTGGTCATGACCAGGAAAGAAGAGAGGAGCAGTGCAGGTGTCCCCAGTATGTGCGAAGAGTGATGTGAAAGAGGACCTGGCCCACCTAGGGAAATGTCTCCCTGGCTACAGTATAGGGTGAAAGTTGAGAATTGAAAGAGTGGAAGCTGGGGAGGTGGAAAGGGATCAGATTCTGCTGTGCAACATAAGTGACATGATCTTATCTTAAGGGCAGTGGGAGCCACAGAAGGTTTTAGGCAATTGCATCTTCTCCACATCTCACATCACTGCTACCCTGGCTCTTGACTACTCTTCTGTATCTTTCTACCAAGAAATTTTTATCCATTACCAAGTCATATCCTCTTAGTCCAGGACTATCTATCCCTCAAGCAAACCAGATTTAAAGACTGAAATGTCCAGAATCTCTGGGGAAAGGAGAGAGGGTGCAGAGTCCCTTCATGTTGGGGGTCAGTGGAAGATTTGTGTTGACTGGTTCATCACCCAGTTCTCTGCTTCATGTCAATCCAATCTTCTGTATGCTGAGGAACCATGATTAGTAGAGTGAAAGCCCTAGGGTAGAAGTTGAAAGTCTGGACTAGGCACTGCCCTGACTTTGAGTAGATTTAACCCGCTTTTCTAGATCTCAGTCTCTCCATCTATAAAATGAAGTGATTAGAGGGCTTCTCAGCTTTGATATTTCATGAACTAATGGGTATCCAGGAAGAGCAAAATGATATCTGAGAAAACAATTACCTGAAAATACCTGCATATTAATATATGATGCACAAACTCTTCTCCTTGGAATTACTCACTTTGGTGGACAGATGAACAAAACAGGAGAAAATAAAATAAAGTGTCCAGGAGAGCCATGGATCCAAAGTGGAAATGTCTATTGATATGCCGCTCCTATCCCACACTGTTGAACATGGATGAGCATTTTCACATGTATCCATGTGAGCATTCCCACACATTTAGGTGACATGGATAACTACATGTGTGTACATCAACACGCATGCATATACACATTCGCACTCATTTGCACTCTCACCCATTTACCTAAACGTACTGAGGATCTTTCAGTATCTCAAGTGTTCTTTATGGGAGCCAGGTCTCTGAGTGTCCTGTAGGAATTAGTAGAGTTTGTGTATTATCTGTGACTTCTTTCACAAGACCCCCTCCCAAGTATGGCCCAAAAGAACAAAAGAATGAGGACCGGGACTTCAACCGTGTAACACTCAGCCTCTCATTCCATCTTTAGCCCTGGCGAATTTCTCCCATATGCTGGATCCTCTGCATTTTACATTCCAGGTTTTCCAGTTCCCAAAGGACATAATGACCTCTGAAGACAGCTTCTGGGATGAGATCAGCTCATGCCTGCTCTTATCAAACATCTTATCAACCTAACTCATAGTGTGAGATGAAAGGAGGAACATAATCCCTACTTGCCAATTAAATCCTGGTCACTGGCTAGTTTGCTTTAAGAATAGAGCCCTATATGCTACCACATTCCTTCCCCACCTCCTCCTGTAGGACACTGGAGTGTTACTTTCTGTTCTCATCTGAACATGCCTACTCCCTCCCTGCACCTCTTAGTATGGAATGTGTGTATGTGCATGCGTGCGCATGTGTACACGCAACAACATGTGTGACAAGGCTATGTACTCAGCAGCAGAAACGTCCTTGAAGGTGGAAGGAATGAATAATGGAAGGAAAACAATCACCACCCTGTCAAGCCCCAGACCAAAAATTCTTCAAGATGGACTCAAAAACAGCAATGTTTCCCGCATGTTAGTTGTCTTGTTCCAAGGGTGGGGGCAGAGTGTCCTTGAGATGTGGTTAGAAAACAAAAAAAGATGTAGCCCTGTGTGTGCACTTGGGTGTGTTGGCAGAACTTCCGCTCAAATCCAGGGGCTTTGCCGATTCATGTTTCCTAGAGCCTGACGGTGGTTCAGCACCAGGGACAGCGACCGCTGATTAAATAACAGGCTGCAGTGAATCCAACCATGAAAGCACTACCTGGCTGTTGCAGTCGTCCTTGCCTATTGAACCTACCAGTTACATTACTTTTCAGGTGTCTCTCACTTTTACGGAATGTGTGCTATTGAAAAGGTTTGTGTAAATCTATATTTTATAACGTGATCAATCTTGAAACACATTTATTTATTTCCAAACAATCTTCCAAGGGGTTGAGGCAGGAAGCTAGAAGCTTTTGTCCCCCTCATTTCTGAAAAGATAGATGTGTCCTTTAACTTAGTAGTTAAAAGTGTATAGGATATACCAGAATTTCTTAGCAATACTGACATTTGGGGTTGGATAATTATTTGGGTGACTGCTCTGTGCATCCTAAGACACGTGCAGCTTCCCTGGCCTCTACACACTAGATTCTTATTGTATTTCCCCAGTTGTGACAACCAAAAGTGTCTCCAGACATTTTTAAATGCCCCCAGAGGGAAAAAATATTCCACCCCCATTGAAAATCTATGGATAGACATGCAGTCATGTGTCACTTATAGATGGGAATACATTCTGAAGTATGCATTGTTATGCACATATCATAGAGTGTACTTACACTCTATGATAGCCTACTTCACACCTAGGCTGTATGGTACAGTTTGCTGTACCTAGGCTACAAACCTGCACAGCATGAATTCTGTAGACAACTGTAACACAATGGTAAGTGTTTGTGTATACAGGCATATCTAAATGCAGAAAAGGTACATTAAAATACAGTATAAAAGATAAAAAATGGTTTATCTGTATAGGGCACTTACTGGAGCTTTCAGGGCTGGGAGTTGTTCCTGGTGAGCCAGGGAGAGAATGGTGAGTGAATGTGAAGAACTAGGACATTACTGTATGCTACTGTAGACTTGATAAACACTGTGAACTGAAGCTACACTAAATTTACTTTTTAAATAATTTTCTTTCTTCAATAATAGATTAACTTTAGCTTACTTGGGCTTTATAAACTTTTTCATTTATTTAAGTTTTTGATTATTTTATAGTAGCACTTAAACGCAAACACACTGTGCCGCTGTACAAAAAATATTCTCTATCTTTATATCCTTAGTCCTTTCGCTTTTTTCTGTTTAAAAATTTTTTTTTTTACTTTTTAACTTTATTCAGTTTAAACAATTTAAAAATTTAAACTGTTTTAAACTTTCAAATTGTCTTAAAAACTAAGACACAAACACACATTTTAGCCTAAGCCTACATCAAGGTCAGGATATCAAGACATCACTAGGCGATAAGAATTTTTCATCTTCGTTATAATCGCATGGGACCATATCAATTACATCCACACTTTACCTGTCAAAGAAAGCCATGGCACCATGGTACCTACATTCAAGGGGAAGAGTAAATGCAATCCTACTACGTGTCTGGAAGAAGAACCAAGATATTAATTAACAGCCTTAATAACTACCACACAACAATTTTACAAATGCTAGACATTGGTCTCTAGGAAATACTATGAGTAAGAGCGAAAGAGTGAATCTTGTGAGTAAGAGTAAAACCCTTCCCACTAATAGAAACAATTCAGTAGTTTCATCCTCTGACAATGAGTAAGGAATATCATCACACACAAAATATAGTATCCTATGCTCTTGAGAGTGAAGATGGGAGAGACAGAAACAGAGAGAGATAGGGAAATTGAGATCAGTGGAGCCTCTCCTCTCCATTCCTAAACCCACATAAGAGCCCCAGGCTTTAACATACTGTGATCCTGGGCTATATGCTAACAACATAAGAAGAGCTCATACTTTCAGAAAGAAAACAAGAAGCAAAAAATACCCCCACATCTGGTTGATGTTATTATCTTCTGAAAATAATTAACAAGAAAATTTTAATGGAAGCAGGGTGAGAGCAACTCCATTGATTTACAACTCAAATAGCAATAATCCGCATCAAGGCCTCATTGGCCATTTCACTTTGGCTTCGAAAAGTCCCATTATTAATTCATTTCTAAAGTGATCTCTCTCATTCCCAAGGGGTATATCCTGGTAACTACGTGCTTACAATACTCTATTTGATTAAAATTTAACAAGCTATGTTATTGGCAAATAAACTATTTATTTCAGTGCTGTTGCCAATGCCAAAAGGAATGTTTCAAACAAAGAAATGAAATTGACACACTAAAGAGATTGTCATTAATAATTTACAATAGCCAAAAAATGCACACATATAATTTTTTTTAGTGATGGCATTGGAGTATGAAAAGCCAGAGGAGTCAGCCAAAGTCCTCTGGTTTCCTATTTATTAAAAGGGGAAAACCAAAAACTTGAACTTAGGTTGGCATGTGATGTAGTGGAAAGAACATTTCAGAAAACTAGCTATAACCCTGCTATTAACCTGCTGTGTGACCTGAGGCAAGCCACTTAACCTCCTCATTTCCTTCTTTTCAAAATGAGGCTAAGAAAAACCTTCCTTCTTTAAAGCTTAGGGTTTTGTCAGGATAAACTGAGAGAAAAGATATAAACGTACTTTGGAATGCAGAAAGTGCTTTATAAATGTATTATATTGATAAGTGCTTCTCTTCCTTGCTCCTCAAACCAGACACCAATTTAGCTGGCATAAATTTGTGGAAAAGGGGGAAAAAAGGTTTTCTCTAGCATCTTTTTTGGATGTGTATTGTCAGGAAAAGCCCCAAGTAAAGTTCAGCTTCAGTTGATAATGAAGACATTGGTCTGAGCAAATTGCCCCCATCAATCCTTAATTCCCCTGCTTTACTGATAACAATATTAGTTATAATTTGTTTAGCATTTAACTAACATATACTAGGAATCATGCTAACCTATACATATATATATATATATAATGTATTATCTCACAACCACTTCAATGAGGTGGGTACTATTAACATTCTCATTTTCTAGGGAAGAAAATTGAGGCTCACAGAAGTAGGTTACTTGTCCAAGGCCACCCAGCTAATAAGGGGTAGGATCAGCAATCAGGAACCTCCCTCAGATCTGTCTGGCTCCAGAGCCTCAACTCTAAATCTCCCGTCTCCTTTGGTTCTCACATTGGTTGACAACATACTGTTCTGAGTTGACCCCTGCCCACCTCCATCAAAAATGTAGACAGCTCCAAGTGAGTCAGACCCCCTGACTGAAACAGGGAAATATTAGCCAATTTGAATACCAGGCCCACTTGACCAAGGGTTGTTTCCAATGAACTACATAGGATCTAACACAGTTGATAGCCCAAAGTAGGAGTTTAAAAAAAATCCATGGGTGGCCAGGTGCGGTGGCTCACGCTTGTAATCCCAGCACTTTGGGAGGCTGAGGTGGGAAGATCACAAGGTCAGGCATTTGAGACCAGCCTGGCCAACACAGTGAAACCCTGTCTCTACTAAAAATACAAAACTTAGCCAGGCATGGTGGCGTGCACCTGTAGTCCCAGCTACTTAGGAGACTGAAGCAGGAGAATCGCTTGAACCTGGGAGGCAGAGGTTGCAGGGAGGCAAAGGTTGCAGTGAGCTGAGATTGTGCCACTGCACTCTAGCTTGGGCAACAAAGCAAGACTCCGTCTCAAAATAAAATAAAATAAAATAATCCATGGGTAGGTGGTTGGATGGTTGGATGGATGGATGGATAGATGGATGGGTGGATGGGTGGATGGTTGGATGGATGGATGGATGGATGGCTAAATGGGTGGATGGTTGGGTGAGTGGATAGATGAAAAAATGGTAAGTGGGTGAATTAATGAAGGTATTTTCCACTTAATAGAAGAGTAAATAGACAAGCTGATTTAGCAGCCATGAAAAAAATAGTCACCAATTCCTGTCTGCCTTTGAAGTCTTGCCTGACAAAGAATAACCCCTCAATATGCCTTACAGAATTTTTATTATTATTCACCAATATTAGCTACTTGTCACTTTAGTGGTTTCATGCTTTGTGTACTCATTGAAGATATCATTTTTAGTCTCAGTGCTAATACGTCATTGACCAAGTGCTGATTTAAGCTTTTTCTCTGGGTAATAATAGCAATGGCTATTATTTGTTGAGCTTCTTTTATGTCCCAAGTACTGTAATAAACCTTATATTTGATTTGCTGTAAATACACAACAAACTCACAGTGTTGACATTACCAATCCCATTTATAGATGGAAAGAAAAAACCTGAATGAGGTCATCTAATTCTGCCCAGCTTAAAGAGGGAAAGAAACTGGATTCAGCTCTCAGTGAATGGGGTTGCAAATTGAGTATGTTTTACTCTATACTACTGGGTCTGAAAATGCAGTCCCCACGTCAGCAGAATCAGCATCATTTGGGAGCTTGTTAGAAATGTGAATCCTTGGGTCCCAGCCCAGACATACCAAATCAGAAGCTTCGGAAGTGGGGCTGGGCAATCTGTGCCATATAACAAGCCCTCTAGGTGTTTCTGATGCACATTCCGGTTTGACAACCACTGCTCTAGTCTAGAAATGTTGCTTCCTTAGGTTGCAAGGATGCATTTATACTAAATCATCTATAGCTCTTCACCTGATGTTCCTTGTTACCAGCAACATTGCCTGGAGTTAGAAAGGAAACTTTTGCTGGAGAACGAGTTACATAGTTCCTCCATCTTTTTTGTAAATCCACCATCAACTTTTGTCACGATGGTGAATTCCTGCAAAAGCCTTCTACCAGTCTTCCTGCTAATGACTCCAGCTCCCCCCCACACATGATTCTTAGGTGCACACACACATCCATTCATTCTATCCATACATCTACTAAAGCCAGGACTCTTTCCAAAGAGTGGACCTCAGTATGTCACTCTCCTGCTTAATAACCATCAATGGCTCCCTGCTTCTCTCAGGTAAAGTCTAATCACTAGCATGGCCTCCAGGCTCTGCCCTTCTAGTCTCATCTCACAATTCTGTCACTCACTCACTCCTTTCTTCTCCAGTCACTGCTTTTGGTGTCCACCCCAAATTATCCACTTTCCTTCATTTTTTTTGCATAATCATGCACCTTGTATATCTCCATCAAATTAAAACTTCTACAAGGGCAGAAACCATATCTGTTTTTCTTAACATCATATTCCCAGTGCCTAGCACCATGTCTGACACAAAGTAAGTGCTCAATAAGCATTTCTGCAAATAACACCTGGAAGCCCATTGCTTCTTATCATATTTCTTATTGTAACAACCCTAGTATGGTTCATTATCTTTTCATGAGTCTATCAGGCAAGATCTTGGGCTCTAAAAGTCAGTAAGCCTCGGCTGGGCGCAGTGGCTCACTCCTGTAATCCTAGCACCCTGGGAGGCCAAGGTGGGCAGAATACCTGAGGTCAGGAGTTTGAGACCAGTCTGGCCAACATGGTGAAATCCCATCTCTACTAAAAATACAAAAAATTAGCTGGGTGCAGTAGCACGCACCTGTAATCCCAGCTACTGAGGAGGCTGAGGCAGGAGAATCACTTGAACCCAGGAGGTGGAGGTTGTGGTGAGCCGAGATCATGCCACTGCACTCCAGCCTGGGTGACAGAACGAAGAACGAGACTTTGTCTCAAAAAAAAAAAAAAAAGTCAACAAGCCTGGATTGGAATCCCAGCTCTTCCACCTACACACTATGTGGCCTTGGGCATGTGATTTAATCTCTCTGAACCTCAGTTTCCTTACCTGTAAAATGGAGGTAATACAGTAGGTTGAGAGATTAAATCAGATAACACACATAAAGCTCTTAGCACTGTGCCTGGCATCTCAGGGTTAATGATTCGTTTTAATTAAATCTGGCCTCCCCATCTATGTTGCAAGTTCTTCAAATGGTTGGTGGCACACACCTTACCTAGCAGATGTTCACAGAATGCAAGTCCACTAGGAATGTCCAAGCAGGGACAGAGCCCAGGACCGTGGCAGCATAACCTGGTGTTTAAACACCGGGCTTCAGATTCAGGCTGAGAAATATCTGGCTCCTTCTCGTCTTGGCTTTGTGAGCTTGGACAAGTTTCTGACCTTCCCTATGCTTCATTTTTCTCAACTGTGATAGCAGTGGTAACTCAGGGCCTTTGTCATAGCAGTTGTGAGACTCAAATGTATGGAGAGCACGTAGAACCATGTTCAGCTGGAGCCAGCACATGGAAGGTGCTGAACACCTGTTAGCTGTCATCACTGTCATAGCCATCATCATCACTATTGTGACCCAGCCTGGAAGCTGCAGGACAAAAAGGGAGCCAAGGCAGTCTTTGAGCCGACTGCTTCTGCCACCAGCCTAATTTATTTCTCTTTCTCTCTCTCTTTCTGACTTGGTCCCTTCAGCAAGCAAAGAGAAGGGCTGGGCAGCTGCAGTGAGGGTGGGGGCCTCATCCCAACTCCACTTTCTTCTCCTTCTGTGCATATGCAAAATCACCTTGAAGGGCCGCTGTTTCCATGACTTGGGGAGTTTTAGATATTTATCTCCCACGCCGCAGACCCCTGGGCACAGGAATCCACACTGGCATGCCACAGAGCTTCTATCGCTCCTGCTCAGGACTCACTCTTTGCAACCCCCTCCATCAAGGTGTCAGAAACAGCTGATGGATTTCCAAAGCCAAGAGATAAAACCACACTTATTCCCATTAATTGATCTTAAAAGGAAGGTGAGGCTTAGAAACAGAGAGGAGGGGAATGGCAAGGAGAAAGAAACAAGAAAGTCTGGAGTCTGAGAGGAATCCCTACATGAGGCGTGGGGAGGAGAGGGTGATGAGCGATGATTTGAGGTTTCTCTGATTCTTATTTTAAACCCTTTCCCCAAAGATACTGTTCTGGGGTGCCCTTTTTCCTGCCTGTGTAGCTCCAGGGAACAGGGAATCTGGGATTCTGCACTAAGCCCACAGATCTAATTCAAGGTGGCTGAGGAAGAAAATCAAGAAAAAAGCCATCAGGCTTAGGGAGATATCCTTGAAGGAAGTTCAAGGTAAGGCAAAAATAGAAACGGGAGAGCCCCAAATAGTAAAGTCAACATTTAAGGGAATGGAAAGCAAACGGCGGAACAAAGCGAGCGGTTTAGCCTGTTATCGCCGGTTCCCGTCCCTGGCTGGGCACGAGAACCTCAGGGAGAGCTTTTTATAAATACAGATGCTGGAGTCCACCCCTCCTTCACCACGACCAATTAGATCAGAATCCCCAAGGGTGGGGCCAAGGAATTCGTATTTATGGGAAGTGCCTTCCGTGATTCTGAAGTAGCTCGACCAGCACGGGGTATGGACACACGTTGGGAGGCCATGGATTCAGATGATTAAAATATAATCCTCGCAGTTGGAGCCCACAGCATCAGCTGCATGACACTCTGTAAATCTGACTGGAGCTAAGCCAACATTTTAGAACCTGGGAACAAAGACCCCTGTATACAAAAGGAGAAAATGGGTGGCTGGGTACATCCTCCCTACACGTGACTAGAGGATGTGGGTGCTGACCTGTGTGAGAAATTCCTGGAGCACCCTCAGCCAATGAGATGTAAATCCATGCTCTTGCTTCTTGGTTGAAAGTAATAGGAAAGAATGAATTTTTCCATTTTCTGGGCCAGTTTCACATAGGCCACCTTATTTCTTAGATGGTGCCTGGAATCAGAAAATCACCACCAGGTTACCCACTATCACTTAAACTATGACTTATGGCAAGCGTAGACCCAGGCATGGCTAGCTAGGCATGGCTAGCTCTGTGCATTTCCAGCACTTTGAAGGAAAACAGAAGAAACTAGCCTTTAAACCAGGGAATCTCAAAATTAAATACCTACCAGGGTCATATAGATACCAAAAATGGGTAGAGTGAGCCAGGTGGGGACTAACGTGAGTTGTGAATTGCAGGGAGGTGTTAGGGGTGGGGGACACTGCTAACTAGATCCAGCGGATGGTTGCTTTGGGAGAGGAATGCAGGTCCCTTGCCTCCAATCTTGATCCTTCTTAAAATTAAAATTTATACATGAAGTACCTGATATTGAAATGTTGGCAATGAATTCGAGTTTATGGAAAGTACTCTACAGTATTAGCAAATGTGTCTGCAGCCACCTTCCTTCCAGAAGCTTCTTCACACAGGGGAGAAAAAAAAATCTAGCCACTTTCCACCTGTCCACTAAATGAACAGGCCTTTCAAGCATACGTTCACTCAATATCTGTTTATTAGGCCAAGCACTGTTCTAAGCATGAGGGATTCAGTTGTGAACAGGACAGACCACAGACCACAGCCCTCTAAGTTATAGATCCCTAGATTTTAGAGTAGGGGCATCTTAGAGTTCACCCATGTCTGCAGTTTCCAAACTATATTCTGTGAAACTATTTCAGCTTTTGCCTTGAGGAGCAAAGAGAAGGTTGAGTGCCCAGATCTCCAAATTACCACCCCCTGCCTCACACAGAAGAGCTCTATTTTTATCTGTCTTATATGGGGAGGTTTTAGGTGACCACCAAGTCTATAAATAGGAAAACTAAGGAACAAGAAGGTGGCATGAAATGTCCTAGGTCACATACAAGTGGTTGGTCACCAAACCAGCATGAGAAACCATTTTCCTGGCTTCATAAAAGAACAGACTAAGAAACTGCTGCTTTCATTCCTATTCAGTTCATCCCATTTTACGATCCAAAATCCACCGTTCCGCTATTCCCCCAGAGCCTGACTGGGCCATGCCTCCCTGACACCTGGAATGAAACCAGATGACAGCAGACTTCGTGGTGAGGGTCCTGGGACTTGTCCCCACTGGCTTGATTTCAGAAATGCCAGATCTGCCCCCTCTTTACTCCACTGACTCTGAGGTTCAGAGATTAAACAGAGCGGGGAGGTGCCAGGACTGGCTATGAGCTGATGAAGCAGGATGCTTGGGTGTGACCTCTCTCGGGGAGAGGAGTGAGGGAATTGGCTGTGTCTTCCCCAGAACTCAGGTTCTCCATGGCAGGCCATATTACACTGTGATATGATCAATCACTTACACATTTTTCCTCCCACAAGCCTGGTAGCTTCTTTAGTTCAAAGTCCGGGGTATATTTCAGTCATATGATTCCAAATGTAGCCCTAGTGCCCAGCACAACTAAACACTGAATGGCTGAGAGATAAATAAATGAATATAAATGAATCTTAGTATGAAAACGATAACAAATGGGAGGCAGGATACAGCAGTGGTTGGGAGCACAGATTTTTGTGTAAGACACAGATGTGTGATGGAATCTTGGCTTTGGCCTTTGCTAGCTGTGTGATCTTGGGCAAGCTGCTTAGCCTCTCTGAGCCTCAATAATGCGGTTGTGAGAATTTAATCTGTCTATGCTTGTAACAGCTCGGTACGTATGAAGCGCACAGTAAACAGCTGCTGTCATTAAAATTTGTTTGCTTTCTATTTTTTTGCAACATTTTAGGGGGAATTTATATATAATAAAGTAAGTATACAATACCAATACCATGAGTTTGCACAAATGCAAGCTCCTGGATCTCACCCTCCATTAAGACATAAGACACTTTCTCACTTAAAAAAAAAAAAAAAATTCCTTCAGGCCTCTCCTTAATCAGTCCCTAGTCCCCAGAACTAATGACTGTTGCCTGTTTTAGAACTTCACAAAAATGGAATCCCACCTCTTATGTGTGGCTTCTTTTGCACAGCGTGGCAACTGTGAGATTCATCATGCCGCATGCCATTGTCACTGTTGTTACTTTTCAGCAAAGATCTTGGCACACATCCGCTCCATCAGACTTTGACCTCTCTGAGGGTGGGCTGCATGTGTTTAGAACTTTGCCTTCCTGGCACCTAGCCAGTATCTGGCACACAGTCCATGCTCATGAATTATTTGATGAGTGAATGGCTGAGTCTTAGGTGAGAAATACGAGTTCATGTTTCAGAGTAAAGCTCTGCAGCATTTGATCATCGCCTCTGCCACTTACCAACTGGGAAGTTGTCAGCTTCTCCAAGTCTCAGTTTCTTCATCTGTATAATGGGTACTAATAATAGTATTACCTTCCTCATAGGGTTGTCATGAGGACAAAAAGAGATAATGCCTTTGCAGACACAATAATAAGAATTCAGTAAAAGATGACTGTGAGTATCCACTATTACTGTTCTGTCTGGCCATCCTATTTTAATAAATGGGGTTCCTTTCCCCTACTTATTCACTCCAGACTCAAACAGAAACCAGATTTTTAAGGGGAAGGGCCGTGGCAGCTGTCACAGAACCTCAGAGGTAGTTGACCTAAAAATAGCCCCTTCCTCTCATCTTCCTTCCCTACCTGCTCCCCAGGCAGTCATTTGCCCAGGCACTATTAGTCCTGACTTCTCATTTGAGGGAAGGATGAGGAAAGGGGGCAGGGAGGGAAGATCTATTTTTTTCCCCAGGCTGTTAGGGAAGGGAGGGTGAAGCTGCTCTCTCTGAGTTGATTGATGTTGCGCTTGGGGATCTAAATTCTCTGATGTAATTACACTGTGTGCTCTGTGCGATAAGGAGATTAATCAGTCCATTACGCAGGGGCTGTTTTACCCACAGATGGAGGTAATTGAACAGAGACGTTGGATACCACCAGGTCCTAGCTGGCCAGTCAGTCTGCTCCAGTTATAGACAGGTGGCCGGCCTCTGGGCAGATAGGCTATCTTCTCCAAATAGGAACAACTTCTATCGCTGCCACTACTAACTAGCTTTTTTGAGCTTCCCTGAGGTTCCAGGCACTTCACATGCATGAATTCTCACAATTGCGCTGTGAGTTGGCTATGATTCCTACCCCCATTGTACAGAAGAAGTAACTGGGGCTCAGCTACTTTAAGATGTCTGTCCAAAGGTCACAGAGTCTGTCAAAGCTCAGATTTGAATTTAACTCAGGTGAATTCAAAAGTGCTCACATCATCATTGCCTCCAAAAGAGAAAAGAGAAATGAGATAGGGCCAACAGCTAACAGCCAAGTTGTCCACTACTGGTGATCTGAGTAAGCAGGCAAGACAAGAGGCATGTGTAACACATGGAAAGCAAAAAAAAAAAAAAAAAAAAAAAAAAAATTGTGACACTCCAAGGAAATAATTGAGTCTGGGAGCTAGATTGCCAAATGAATTACCTGGTCTGGGGGAAACAGGGAAGTGTAGTGATGTATATGAGGCAAGTGGTTAAAAATATCGGATTTGATCCTGGCATTACTACTTACTTGCTGTGTGACCTTGAACAAGTGACATAACTTCTTGGAGTCTCTATTTCTCTCTCTCTCTCTCTCTCTTTGTTTGTTTGTTTGTTTGAGACAGAGTCTCACTCTGTTGCCCAGGCTGGAGTGCAGTGCAATGGCAGGATCATGGCTCACTGCAACCTCTGCCTCCTGGATTCAAGCAATTCTCCTGTCTCCAGATTTATAAGGGGAAGGCTCACTGCAACCTCTGCCTCCTGGATTCAAGTGATTCTCCTGTCTCCAGATTTATAAGGGGAAGGGCTGTGGTAGCTGGGATTACAGGCACCTGCCATGCCCAGCTAATTTTTGTATTTTTAGTAGAGATGGGGTTTCGACATGTTGACCAGCCTGGTCTCAAATTCCGTACTTCAAGTGATCTACCTACCTCAGCTTCCCAAAGTTCTGGATTCCAAACGTGAGCCACGGCGCCCAGACTCTCTCTTTTTTGAGACAAAGTCTCACTCTGTTGCTCAGGCTGGAGTGTAGTGGCACCATCATAGCCTACTGCAGCCTTGAACTCCTGGACTCAAGCAACCCTCTCACCTGAGCCTCCAGAGTAGCTGGGACCACAGGAATACCCACTATGCCCTACTAATTTTAAAATTTTTTTAATAGATAGACATAGGTCTCACTATGCTGCCCAGGCTGGCTTCTAACTCTTGGGCTCAAGAAACCCTACTGCCTTGGCCTCCCAAAGTGCTGGGATTATAGGCAAGAGTCACTGCACCCAGTCAGAGCCTCTGTTTCTCATCTGAAAACTGCATTATAATACCTACCTGATAGGGTTGCCATTGACTTAAATAAGATAATATATGTAAAGTGTTTTTAAAAGAGCCTGGCACAGAGTTGGAGCTCATTATTAATAATGCTGTTGCTGATGGTGGTGGTGTTGATGGCAAGGGGATGGCAGTTTCAGGTATTATGAAAATCTCCTTCTTAGGCTTAATACTGTTTCTTATCTTCCCTTCCTCTGAATGCTTACCAATGGACTTAGGAAAGGGAAACTGTGAAAAAAAAAATCTCATTTACTCGGTATTTCTGATGTGATGTTCCTGTCCCCATGTAGGCCCCTTTACCCACATTTATCTCCTTCAGTGCTTACCATAACTAGCTCCAAATAATAGATGTTCTTTTCAGTGTACAGACAGAGCAACTGAGATTCTGAGAGGTTAAATGGGGCAGAAGCACCATCTTTGTGAGCCAACGAGGGTCATGGTGTTTAGTATAAAAGATTATTGCCCAACTTAATAAATGTTTATTAAATGCCTGTAAGCCCTGTGGTAAGGCTACAGATGCAAAGACAAATATATGACCCGTACCTAATGGGCTTCCAGTCAGGTGGGCTTGCAAATCATATATACATATGAAGAGTAAAAGAGTAGGTATCACCTCTGGCTCTATATTAGAATAAATTGCTGAGAGAAAGGAGATGCTTCTAAAAAGTACCAGCACCTTGTCCCCTGCCCTAGAGATTCTGTTTTGTTAATCTGAAATGACATCGATCAAAGACAACCTACACAATGACATTTTTTAAACCACCACCCCTACCCTGTGATTCTTATAGAAGCCACTGGTCTAGGGGCTTAGGAGATTATTTAAAAGCATTACACAATCCTACAAATAAGCCAACTAATTCGCCCCATCACATACTTATGAAGCACTAACTACAAGGCAAGTTGCAGTCCTTGCCCTCATGATATATTAGACACTTTCTTTTGCCTCACCTTTCTTGGTGAGAAAAATGAATTCCTACAAGATGGAAGAGAAAATCTATGAGGCCAAACAATGTGGAAGAAGCTCACAGAAAGTGGGATTGAGAACTCCAAGGGAGTGGGGATTTGAGTGAGCCCTGATGGATAAGCAGTGATAGAGGCCAGTGTCCCTCCTGTAAGGTCTGATGAATCAGGTGAAAGTCAAAAAACCAGTGGTCCCCATCCCTAAGCTCCAATTGAAATAAATGTTAATTGGTTCAAAACTTTGAATGAGGTTCATCATTTTGGATCTTTCTTATTGTTTCACAAAACTTCTAACAAATATTTTGACACAATGTGCCAGACATTGTTTCTTCTTATTTAAAAAAATGAGCAAAGTAAAAAATAATAATAATTTTCTGATATTAATAACTACTTACTGCATCAGCATGGGATCTGGACTGGATGATGATGATAATGATGGTAATGATGGTGAGGCTGATGATGGTGATAATAATGGTGAGGGTGATGATGATGGTGGTGATGATGATGGTAATGATGATGATGGTGATGATAATGATGGTGATGATAATGGTGATGATGGTGATGGTGATGATGGTGCTGATGGTGATGATGATGTTGATGATGGTGGTGATGGTGATGATGATGGTGGTAATGATGATGGTGATGATGGTAACAATGATGATGATGGTGGTGATGATGGTGATGGTGATGATGGTGAGGCTGATGATGATAATAATGATGATGGTGATGATGGTAGTAATGATGATGGTGCTGATGGTAATGATGATGATGGTGATGATAATGGTGATGATGGTGATGATGATGATGGTGAGGGTGATGATGATAATATTGATGATGGTGATGATGATGATGGTGCTGATGGTGATGATGTTGATGATGGTGGTGATGGTGATGATGGTGGTGGTAATGATGATGGTGATGATGGTAACAATGATGGTGATGATGGTGATGATGATGATGATGGTGATGGTGATGATGGTGATGATGGTGGTGATGGTGATGATGATGGTGATGATGGTGATGGTGGTAATGGTGATGATAGTAATAATGATGGTGATAGTGACAATGAATGATGATGATGACAATAGGCATAATGATGATGATGATGACAATGATGATGATAATGATAGTGATGATAATGACAGTTGCCATTTATTGAGGGTTTATTATATACCAGCCACTGTGCTTAGCATTTTGCATGGATTAACTCATTTAATTCTCACAATCACCCTTTGAAGTGGACAGTATTATTATACCCATTTTACAGATGGAAAAAAATGGCTTTGAGAGGGTTATTTGCCTAAACTTGTAAGCTAATAGGTAATGGGGATCAGAATTCCAGGAGATGGAAGCATGGTATCAGGAGAACCCTGCATTCAGACACAGGATGCCTGGGCTCCTCCCTGCTGTTCACATGACTTTGTCACTTCAGGCAAGTTACTCTCTTCTCTCTGCTTCAGTTTCCTCATCTGTGAATTAAGTCTTTGAACTTCTCATATATTAAAATGTATCAAAGTTGTAAAGTAAGAAATGTAATAAAAGTGTTTGAGGAGAAAGAAGTAAGGGCTGGTCACACTGAATAGAAAATTTATTTGGGGAAGTTGTCAAGATCTGGTATTCATCCACCCCAAGGAAGTGCAAGAGTACAGCTGGCGCTTTGCTGATTCAGAGGAATCGCTGTCAGGGAGGTGGAAGCCAAACACACAGAATCTCTGTAATCAGAGAAAATGTCTCCATGATTTGCCATTATAATTCTTGATAACAAACTCTGGGGCTCCAGCATCAATACTAATAACTTGTAGGAGGTGGGGTTAGGAATGAATTAAGAATTTTTAAAAACTGGTTTTTGGTAAAGCACTGGGAAATGTTCTGGGCTTCTAAATTTAAAGGGGGTATTTTTAGCACCTGTAATCAAACTGACTTGCGTAAACACATCTGCTGGAGTACTGGCATCAAAATGCCTTTGGTGTCTTTGTTGTATATCTCTTGCAGTTCTCCTGAGACCAAGGGAGAGTTTCACTGATTTTCTTCCTTGCAGTATGTTTTTTCAAATCAGCTGAGTGATAAAGTCAAATGGGATATTTCTTTTATGTTGAAAGCTGCTGGGTCTCTACCTACAGAATGGCAATAAAATTCTCAAACTTTAGAAAGTGTAAGAATCACCTAGGAACATTGTATAAATGCAGATTCCTGTGCCTTGCCTTCAGATCGTGCGGTCTGATGTGGGCACAGCAGTTTTCATTTCACGCAATTGTCCTAGGTGATTCTGATATAAGTGATCCATGGGCCACACGGAGAAATACTGGACTTAGAATGAACGCACTTATGATTCTGGCTCCATCACGTACCAGCTGTTGACCTTGGGCAAGTTATTTTATCTTTTTGAACATCAATCATCTCATCTGTAAAGCGAGATATTAATGGTACCTACCTCACGACTTCATTGAGAGGATTAAATTTGTCATATTAGCTTAGCACAGTGCCGGGCATGTAATAAATGACCCACAAATGTCAACTATTATCATTATTATTAATTATAACTAGCTGGGCAAGTTATTTTCCTTTCTGACTTCTGGGTCTGCATCTGCAACATGGTAGCAATTATAATAATATCTTAAAATCAACTTTAATTCAAGGGTCATGTATTAAGTGAGAAAATGTCTGCAGAGCTCTTAGTATCCTATCTGGCACACAGTAGCTATCCCATAAATATTTGTTCAATGAGTCAACAAATGAAGGAATGAATTTAATGAGTGGCCCAACAATTACCTTCCGTAAACTACAGACAATAAGAATGATTTTAGGGAAACTTTCTCTCTCCCTAACACTAGAAAGTGGACCTTTTCCAGATGCCCAATGTATAGGGTTCTTGATCTCTCAACCTTCACTTCATGGAGTCACTTTGCCTCTCACTAGCTTAAATCCTAGTCTCAACCATGCTCAAATGCATCCAGACATATCCAGCTGAGGTCTTATTCACCGGGTCTGCCTGTTGGTGTTTCTGAAGACCTTCCCCTACCCAAAGACAACATAAGCAGCTTGAGGGGTGGCAGGTGGGATGTACGTTATTCACACATCTACTGGATATCATTTTCGTGACTTTGGGAAAACCATAGCATGTAGCCTCAGCCCCCTCCTCTATGAAAGGAATCATTGAGGGACTCTATTCATCACTTATGTCCTGGTATTATAAGCATCCATTTGCCCCCGAGTTGTGTACCGAGTTATGACTTATTGTGAGGCAGAGATACCACCTTAGTCAGCTCTCTGAAACCCACGTGCCCAGTTTGCTGCTGGGCAATTACAGGTGCACAAGTAATGGGAGCAGAAAGTCTGAATGACTGGACAACTGAATCAATGGTGTTCATTTCTAAGAGCCCTAGTCACTGCTGCACATATCCTTAAAGGGCCAGAAGAATAAGGAGACAGTGAGCCTAATCACACTCATTCATAGTCAAAAAGGCAAGAAAGCATCCTGAGAGAAAGATGGTGTTGCTGATGCCTCATCTTGCGAGGGGGAAGCTATATGTCATCCAGTATCACTGGCAAATCTACAGTCATTCATTCCACAAAGTCTTTAAGCTGGGCACGATGGCTCATGCCTGTAATCTCGGCACTTTGGGAGGCCAAGGAAGGCGGATTGCTTAAGCCCAGAAGTTTGAGACAAGCCTGAGCAATGTAGTGAGACCCTGTCTCTACAAAAAAATTAAAAATTCAAAAATTAGCCAAGTATAGTGGCATGTACCTGTAGTCCCAGCTACACAGGAGGCTGAGGCAGGAGGATCTCTCAAGTCCAGGAGTTTGAGGCTGCTTTGAGTTATGACCACACCACTGCACTCCAGCCAGGGCAACAGAGTGAGACTTGTATAAAAAAAAAAGGTGAAAAACAAAGTACATCTTTAAGGATGCACTCTGGGCTGGATGCTGTTAGATTCTGTGGACAAAGCAGACCAAAAGCACAGGAGAGGGGCTGCAAACCCAGCCAGGTGAGGGGGTTGCAGGTCCAGGAGGATGTGATGCAGGCATGAGTGAGTTAGGGATGGGAGGGAAAGATGTTGCAGGTGGAGGAAACTTCATATGTGAAGACATGAAATCATGAGAGCAAGAAAGGTTTGGGGTGGCACCATCAGGTTGGTATTCTTGGAACCAAGGATACAGAAGGAGGAAACAAAAACTGCAGAAATGATGGGCTGAGACGGATCGTGTCTGGCCTCCTGGGCCACAGTTGGGAGTCTGAACTATTCTCTCAAGAGGAATCCAAAGGATTTTAATCATGAAAGTGACTCAATGAGGTATGCTTTATAAAGACGGTCCTAGCTGCAGTGGACAAGAAAGATTGGCAGGGGAGAGATGGGAGACAGAGAAACCAATTAGAAGGCTACAGTCCAAGATCTGAATAGCGGGGATACTTGTCAGAGCAATTTCTTTGAGGCATTTGGTCTCTGATTGCCAGTGATCTTGCCCAGCCTCGCGTGTTTGCAATGACTCTAAACTGTGCAGAGAAAAGCCATTTAATCATGTTCGCCTGCCGCATTGCACACTTAGCCCTGCCTGGTGGTCGCACACTTTGTCGGGTGAGTTGAGTTGTACTGCAAAGGAAAGAGGACCTTGGGGGTCAGCTACCTCTCTGTAAACCTCCAAAGCATTCTGTGTTGTCACATCCTTAAAAAGTGCTGGCTATTATGCCCGATCCTTTCCACCCATGAAACTGTTGGGATCACCTAGTCAATTACTAGTCAACTGGAGTAATGTGCATTTCATTAGAAGCCTCTCGTTTCAGATACACAAGGCCGTATATGAAATGAAATGTTCTGAAGTTATTTTTTTTTTCATCCAGTGATTAGGCATTGTAATTAAGAAGGCATTGTGCCTGATTTCCAATCTTTTCTCTTTATTTAAATTTAATTGATTTTCTCCTTGATTTAATCAACCCGAATTCAGCTACCTGGTGCCCCTCTCCACTCAAATGCTCGGGAGAACTCTGATTCTTAAAGATGTACATCCATACCTGGAAAACGCGGGGTGTCAGCCAGTCTTAACCCCTAACCTTTGTTAGCTGGTATGAGAGGTGTCAGGATCTCTGGGACCTTGGTGGTTCTATTTAGGGAGGAAAGAGGAAGTGTTGGTTTTACATCTTTGAAACCTGGCTTTGCTGTGTAACCTCAGGTGAATTCCTTAACCACACTGTGCCTCAGTTTCCTCATCTTTAAAATAGGAGAAAAAATAGTCTTCATAGCATCCTGATGAGCACTAAATTATGTATAATTACATAATTAACATATATATTGCACTTAGAACAATGACTAGAATATAAGTACTAAGGTATTAGCTGTTATTATTTCCACACCATTGTCTATGTGGTAACTCATTTAATTCTCACAACAACAGTCTTAGATTATAAACATTTAAGGTTATGAAACAGAAACTCACAGATAGTAAGTGGCTGGACTCAAGTCCTGATGTTAATTCCAAAGCTCACACTAATGTGTGTCATCTCTCCCACCATGTGGCTCCTTCTTCCCAAGTTGCGCATGGGAAAAACAGAAGTTTCTGAAGTTAAGTTCCTTAGTCAAAATCACTCAGCTAGGGGTGGCAGAGCCAGGACCTAAGCCAAAGTCATTCTGGGAGCAATTACCATTGCGTTATTCCTCAGCTATCTCTCAGAGAGGGCAGGCAACTGTTTCAAAGCCACACAGCAACGAAGGCTGTGAAGTACCCTCAATCTACTCATTCATTAATCCTATTATTCTCAATCTTTTTTTCAAGAGTCCAGATGTATACCAGGTGATATTTACATACATAGCATAGCCCTATGCATAAACCCAAGAACACATGTTAACATTCTGAGCACACAAGCTCCAATCTGCACCTTTCTTTCCTGTTCAAGAAAGCATAACAGAACACAACTGACGGTAAGGAGCTTTATCGTAGAAGGAATTTGGAATCTGTTTGCTTGTTCATTTAACAAATATTAATTGAGCCTTTACTGTATACCAGGCACTATTCAAAGATCTGAGAAATAGCTGTGAATGAAACAGACCCCAAACCCCTACCCTCATGAAACTTAGACTCTAGTGGGAGTAAGGGGCGCATCCAATAAACAACATAAATATGTAAATGATTATATTATATTACAGGGTAATAAATACTATAGAGAGAAATAAAGCAGAAGGAGAGACACGTACAATGGGGAGGGAGTACCATTTTAAATCACGTTTGTATAGGGTTGTCAGGGAAGACCTATCACTGAGAAGGTGATATTTATTTGAGCAAAGACTTGAAGAAAACAAGGAAGGAAGTTGTAGCTATTTGGAGAGTGTTCTAGGCAGTGGGAACAGCCCGTGCAAAGCTCCTGAGGCAGGAGTGTAATTGGTGCATGAGGGAACAGCAAAGAGACCTGTGGGACCAGAGTGGAGAGAACAAGGGGAAAGGAGCAGGAAGTGAGGTCAGAGTGGTAACAGGGGCTGGACTGTGTAGACCTTGTAGCTACTTTGGCTTTAGGAAGGGATCAGAGGGCTTTGACGGGAGCAGCACCATGATGTGGCTTAATTTTAGTAGGATCCTTCCAGCCACCTTCTGGGGAACACGATGTAGGAAGGCGAGAAGCAGGGAGACCTATTAGGAGGCCTTTGCAATAATGCAGGTGCAAGATGATGGGGGCTTGGAGCAGGGCGCTAGCCACGTACAGGAGAGAAGTGATTGGATTCTGAACGTACTTTGAAGTTAGCATCTAGATTGGCTGATAGGTCAGAACTGGGGTCTGAAAGAGAGAAGTCAAGGACAATGCCAAGGTTACCACCAGAACAGTTAATAGGAGCTGCCATTAATGGAGATGATGAAGATTCATGTATTTATACCTTTACTTTAATTGGAAACCATTCTCAAATTTTAGTCTTTAATAATCATTAGCAGCAAAGCCATGACAGAGCTGACAATTGATCATGACAGATCTGCATGCCACACTGTGGCTGACAGCCCCTGGGTTGTTCTGCAGGGAAAGGTTGTCTCTTGAGTTTGTAGCATTCCTGGCTCGGACTTGTGGGTCCAGGATCAGCCTCATTATTTGGCAGGAGTTAGTGAGAGTGGGCTGAACTCCCAGCAGGGGTCTCTAAAGGGCTCAGTAGCTCCTTTGAACATGAGCCAAGACCCTCCACCAAAAGAGGAAGTCCCACACCCTGTCCAGCCTCTGTCCCTCCTCCTCCTCCATTAGATGTAAAGCCACCCCCGACCCCTGCCACCACCACGCTGGCCTCATCCCTTCTTTCTTAGCATCTCCCATCTTCCTTTCAGCCAATGTAATTTGGGAAAATGTGGACCTGTAGGGGTTTGGCAGAAAACATTTGATTGATCTTCTCAAATGGGCTGCTTTCTAGCGAGAAGGAGAATGTGCTCGTGAATCCGTGCCTGCCCCCCTCCCCTCCGCCCAACTTCTTTTAAATTGCAACAAAAGGCAAAATCCTATTTTCTTCCTAGACTGTTGCAGCGCATAAGGATGCATTTGAGTGCTGAGCCAAGCCAGCCTAGCTGGTGATTCAGCCCCGGGGTGCTGTGATGGGATGAAGGCTTCACTTGCTGCCAGCCCTGCACCCAGCAGCCCCGTTTAACCTCCTCATCCTGCAGCCAGCCCCACCCCAGGCCTCCAGCCAGGGGAAGCAGTTCTGGCAGACTGAGCAGTGATGGAGTTTCCAGAAGAGCCTTCCAGAGTAGCCTGAAGCACAAGATGTCAGAAAAGCAGGAGTCTGCTTGCTACTCTGCCACTCACTGGCCACATGACCCAGAGCAGGTCAGGTCCCTTCTCTGAGCCTTACAGGGAGAAGGGATTGGACTTGGGGACTTTAGCATTCTGCCTGATCTTTATGCTCTAAGACTGCTTAGCAGAGCAGAAGCTCAAGAAAGATCCGAGGAAGGAGAGAAAGAACATAGGAAGGAAAGTGGGGAAGGAGAGGAGGATTTGATAAAGGGAGTGAAGCCTGGTGTTTCCTTGAATTCAGGACCCCCTCGTGAAAGCTCCAGGGCAGTTGGGCAGTTGACCTTTTTTTCTGGAGCACAGCCATGGGCTGCAGCCCTTCAAACCCTACTCAGTGCCTAGGCACAGCCAAAGTAGCCAATGTTGTCACTGACCTGCCCATTTTCCCCCACCACCCACCATTTCTGAGCACATCAGCTTGACTTCTAACTCTTGGGACCTGCAACTCCTTACCTGAGTGTACTCTGGTCATGGAGCATTTTCATTTTGCCTCCTTCAGCTTCATCACCTCCTGTCCATTTCTCAGATTTTAACATAGACATCACTTCTTCCAGGAAGTCTTCCCTGATTTCTGCCATACACGGGGCAGGAATTAATGTCTCTTTGGAGCAGCTTTCTACCAATGACTGATGGGAGCTGATGTAAAAATATTCCAGCTCCCTGGTGCTTAGGTGGAACAACTCTGAGGACTATGGCCTACACAGGTTCCCAGGATTCCCCAGAGATATTAAGCTCCAGTCACCTGCAGCAGTAACTGGCTTTCTTCCCTGTTTCCCTTCCCAGCGTCCTTACCAGAACATCCTAGAATCATGTCACAAATAAATTACTTGCCCCAGAATTCTTACCTCTAATGCTGCATATAAGGGAATGGTCCCATTCCCCAGATGGCCAGGGACATTTGCTGGTCAGCTGGTACTTTGGAAAATGGACTCAGAACTATTGTGCTCAGAGCTGAGCTGACAGTGCAGCTGCCCAGAACATTGCTAGGTGCCTACAGTGAGCTTGGATTTGTGCTAGAGGAGATAACAGCAGCTGGGCATCTAAATACACAGAGGAGATCCAATCACTAGGACTTGGCCATGCAGAAACATAGGGAGAAGGCATTAGAAGTGAGCAGAACAGCACAGACAAGACACAGAATTTGGGATTATTATTTTTTACGTCCTGCAAAGCATCACTGAGCTATTGCCGTAAGCCATGTGGATTACAAAGTGCATCACCTCACTGAATCCTCACCACAGCCCTACAAAGCAGGTGCTTTTACACTTCCCATTTTACAGGTGCAGGAACTGAGGCAAGGAGAGGGAAATTCATTTGCCCAAGGTCACATAGCAAGTCTGTGGCACAGCTGGCATTTGAACCCAGCTGTCTGAGTTCAGAGAGTCTGACTGCTATAGCAGGTGAATATTGGAGGAGAGGAGAGGGAGGAGAGCGGGGGAAGGGAACTCCTGAACACCAAACAGAGTGATTCTGTTGTCCTCTGCACCCTGGAACTGAGGAGCTACCTCTTCTGGAAGGTGGGAGGGGAAGGCAGGCAAAAAACTGGACATCACAGCAGGATATGGGGACTGGAGTCATGCACTCTTTCTGTGTGCAGCATCCTCAGGGGAAACTCATCTGCCCTTCAGTACCTGCCTATCTTGTAGAAATATCTATTACAGATCCCAGTGTACTGGGATTCAGGAATTGCCTCCGGTGGACTATGTGTAGCTACACTGATAGTGAGATACACTGCCATCTGCTGCCTGCACCCTTACTTAACCTCTCCCTTGCTGGTTTGATTGGGCTATTTCTCTAGTTGGTTCTCTCATTCAACCAATGTTTACTGAAGACGCATGGTGGGGCTATCATTTTCTTAGGTGCCGAGGATAAAATGGAGCAGAAGTCTTGGGATATGCCTCAAAATTATCATAGTCCAGTGGGGTAAAATAGAGAATTAAACAGACAACTGCAATGGAGGGGAATTGTGCACACAGAGAAAGGACACAACAGGCCTAGTAGTCAGGGGAGGCTTCCTGAAAGAGGTGACATCTGAATTGAAATTTGAAAAATGGACAGGAGATGATCAAGTTGAAGGAGGCAAGGTAAATGATGCCAATTTTTGAAAATATTTATTTATTTATTTGAAACAGAGTTTTGCTCTTTGTTGCCCAGGCTGGAATGCAGTGGTGCGATCTCTGCTCACTGCAACCTCTGCCTCCTGGGTTCAAGCGATTCTCCTGTCTCAGCCTCCCGAGTAGCTGGGATTACAGCTGCCCGCCACCACGCCAGGCTAATTTTTGTATTTTTAGTAGAGATGAGGTTTCACCATGTCGGCCAGGCTGGTCTCAAAGTCCTGACCTCAGGTGATCCGCGTGCCTCGGCCTCCCAAAGTGCTGGGATTACAGGCGTGAACCACCACGCCTGGCTGATGCCATATTTTAATTAGCAAACACAGAGCACTTACTATTTCAGGCACTATTCCAACAGCTTTACATATTTTCACCATTAATCATTGCAATAACCCTGTGAGGTAGGTGCTATTATTACCCTCGATGACCTGAAGCCCAGAGAGGTAGTCAATTGCTCAAGGTCACAGAGTGGCAGCACTGGGGTTTGAACCCAATAGTCTGGCTCCAGGCCATGCCCTTGAGTTTCATGCTCTACTGCATCTAGCAGAAAGAACAAAGACAGCCAAGATACTGGGGCTTTTCAGGGCACTGTAAGGCCTTCAGATGGTTTGAGCATGGTAAGTGAGAAGCAGCTGAGAATGACAAACCTGGAGAAGTAGCTGGGGCCAGAAATTGAAGACGCATGAAAGCCATGCTGAGAAGTTTGGACCTGCTTTTGGGGGCTCTGCACAAGAGAATAACATGATCCGATCTTCACTTTGGAAAGACAGCTTTGCCTTCTGCATGGACATCAGGCTGGGGGAGGGTCAGGGTGAAAGCTAAAAGCTGCTCTGGAGGCTGCTGCAGTTGTCTGGGTGAGAGACGGTGGTGGCTTGGACCAGGAGGTGGCAATGGAGTGGGAGGCTGAGATGCTTTGGAGTCAGAATGAGCAAGAAAGTGAGAGAAAGAGGATGGAGGGTGATGGCCAGGCTGTTGCTTGGATGAGTAGGAAGCGGGTAGAGCTAGAGAACACTTTGTAGGGGAGGTGACAGGTTGACGTTTGGTCACATTAAGTTTGAGGTGCCTGTGGGACTTTCAAATGGAGAGGTAGAAAGAACACTCAAGCCTATTCAGGAAAAAGGGATGACCAGGAGGGCCACACACACCTGAGCACTTATTGTCAACACACTTTTTGTTCCCCAAAGCATCCCAGTTTGGACAATGGATTACATGGCCACCCTCGACGTAACTAATCTGCCTGTATGACACACCTGGATATTAAAAACATCTGGGTCCAGGATCCACCTCCCTCATACTCACACACACCTCTGGATACATCCTATATACTCATTTGGATATTCTTAGTTGGATGCAGGTAAAAATATGGCCATGAATATGGAGTTCCTAGAGAGGCAGTTTCATTGTGGCTGAGAGATGTCTGATCGGTCTAAAGTGCTTTGCTTCCATCCTGTCCCCAACCCTTGTCTCAGCCACAGGTCCCACCACCAGGGGCTGAGAAATTTGTACAGGGAAACAAGACTCTGTCTTCACTCCACCAGCCAAATAGGTAACTGGTGGAATCAAGCCATAGCCATGAATGTTTCTGAATGTTAGGGCCTTTTATATTCAAACTATACTCTAAAGCCACCAGAGTGGTTGGTGTTTCCCTCCCTGAAAAGGAGGATGCCGCAGTGTACATCCACAGAGGCAAGTGCACTCTGGGCTTATGCAGAAGGATGCAGTAGGGCCCCCTCACAGGGAAGAGGGAGTGGGATGGTGCATAGCTTTCTGGTTGTGTATTTCTTATCTGTATCGGCCATATAGATCAAAATAGTTGTAGGAAGAAGCCAGAGCTTTGGCTAGACAGTTGATCCCTAAGAGCAACAAATACCCCCAGGGTTTTGAGCCTGGTAAAGATCCTTCTCAAAGTCCTTGCCACTGGTTTCTTTTGGAAGATCTCACTCAGCAGTGTCCACTGTGACTGAAGTCTGGAGACAGAGTTCACAACCCCGACTCTAAACACCAGTCTCACAGCTGTAGAAGGACATAAAGCTTTCTTGCCCCATTATGTGATGCTCTCAGATGCCCAAGGTGGGAGGAAGTTTTGCTGGGGCTGGAGGATCTACAGGTGGTTCCTGTGGTGCCCAGCCCAAGAGGTGTACTAGGGTGAAAGGGTTAAAACCATGGACTCTGGAGTCAGATTGTCTGGGTTAAATTCTATCTCTACAACCTGTTAGTGGGATCTCCTATGATCTCAGTTTCTTCACTGGTAAATCAGGTTTGATCATTGTACCAGCCTCTAATAATTGTCATGAGAATGACAAGATCAAACATATGCAAAGCACTTAGAACAGTACCTAGCACATGGCTGGTGCTCCACGAATATCCACTGTAACTAGTGGTAATATCAGCATTGACAATGGTGTTGTCAGTCATAAAATCCAACCATAGAGATAGATGCAGGTGAAAGAAGCCAGGAGAAGGAACGAAGAGGAAAGGAGCGGAAACAGGGCCTTTTGCCTGCCAGGGCCTGGCTCAGAAGCTCCCAGGGGTCCGTGTAATGACATTTCATTCAGACATTTTTTTTTTATTGGAATGAGAAATGCAAGTTCTGTGTCAGAAATCATTGCAAATTCCAAATTAGTGAGGTTTCATGGTCCCCGGAAAGGTGCTGGAGGGAAAATTGGTCGACGGGGTGTTTTTTAGCTGTTGGAGCAAGCTGGCTGATTGATTGAGTGTCTCAGTCTATAGACTGTGCTGACAGCAGCCAGGGAACTGGGCGCAGGAGAGGAAATAGGGAGAAGATGGAACAGCAGTCAGCATGGGGGATGCAGAGACATGATCCGCAGCGGAAAGAGACATAATTACACCAAAAGCTGTGTAGACATAGGTCTTTCTGGATTGGGGAGCCATGCTCAGTCTGGAGACCAGGTACACCCAGCCACCGTTCCTTGAGAACACTGGGCTCTCTCACTTGCTCACTGTGTGTCTTCGGGCAAGCCACTGCACATCTCTGAGCCTGTTTTCTCATCTAAAAATGACCCTTACTATACCCACTTTAAGAGTTTACTATGGGACTTAAATGAAATAATGGGTTTTAATTGTCTGATGAGGTGCTTAGTACATACTAGGTGCTCAATAAATGTGACACAGTGAGTTGGAGAAGTTGGTAGACCCACGCTTCAGCCTTTGAATGTAATTGCTGTGTTTGGAGATGACAGCTCTCATCCTTAAATTGGGGGCTCATGGGCCCTACTGTGCTGCCCCACACTAGTAGGTTCTGGGCCCTACTGTGCTGTCCCACAGTGATTCAGAAGGAGATGAAATGATGGGGAGGACTTCCATCCAAAGAAGAATCTGACTTACAAAAGTCCTGGAATTGGACAGGTTAATCAGAGGTCACTGGGACCAGTCCCCTGATTTCAGGTTCCCCAAAGGGTTCCAGGCAAATTAAAAGTCATGCACCCCCTCAAATATGACTGGGAAAGAATAATCCACAGGGTTCCTCACCAAGCAGAAATTATTTCTTACATTGGAGTTACTGAGCCTCTTTCAATAATAATTGCAATGCTAAATATAATAATAAAACAGTGTGCTTAGTTTGATGTATATTTCCCATAGCTACTGCAATACATAAGGTATTATCATCCCCATCTTTAAAATGAGAAAACCGAGACTTAAATAGATGAAGGACTTTGCCCAAGGCCACCAGTGATGTCTGGGAGGGATTCACAAAGAGATGCTGGAACATATGCAGTTAAGAATTGATTCCTGTTTGGGGGTGCAGGGGGTGGGTAATAAGTGGGGGGCCACAAAAGGAGGTTGGGAGAGTTGAGCTGAGATACGAAGGATGAGTGAGGCTTCTCCTGACAGACAAGGGTAGAGAAAGCACTCTGGGCAGAGGGATCAGCTTGAACAAAGACAGGGAGGTTGGAAGACTAGGTCCCGAAGGCTATTTACAATGAATAATTACAATTACAGTGACAGCTAACGTTGATTAAGTGCTTACTCTGTACAAGGAATTGTGTTAAGCACTTTGCGTGCATCATCTCTATGAGCTGGACACTATCGTTATCCCAGTTTTGCAGAAGAGAGATGAAGTGACTCGCCCAGGATCGCAGCTTAAAAGCAGCAGGATCAGCTTTTCAGCTGGAGTCTGCCTGATTCCCAAGCCCGCAGTGTCTCCTAGTTGTTCCGTCCCTGCCCCTCGTCACCAGCAAAGCCATGTAGTTTAAAGAGAGCGCATGTGAGAGCCCATCTTAGCACAGACCCTCTGCCCGTGTGGTTGGGAGGGTCCTGTGCTAAGTTGACCTAGTCTGTTTTTGCCACAACTCACCGCACCACCCCAAGACCTCTTGGAGCCACGAGGAACCCACCAATTGGTAGGAAATAATCATGAAGCTGACTGCCTAATAAAGATAAAGCTCTCTAATAAACCCACAATCCTGAGGTAATGGGTTTGACTTTTAAAAGGCAGATAAAAGTCCCAACGGAAGGACAGACATTTCCTATCAACTCCTTATTCAGAATCACTGTGGAGGAGGCATTTCCTACAGGTGGGAACAACTGGATGCCTGGGTTGGCATTGAGAAATGGCCACTTTTGCATAAAGCCAGACATCTCTCTCCAGAGCTCCCTCTCTCCCATGGAGAATCCTTTGTCAGCGAAGAATGATAATGACAAAGGATGGAGCCTACAGAATAAGCCTAAAGGAGGGTGAATGGAAAGGGTGGGTTTGAGAGCTTGCTGATGATTGGTGCTGGAGCTGCAGAGGTGGAGTGTCTGAGGGCTTTGTGCTGATTGGTGGGGTTGGTATAGACCACCCTCTCTATTCATCCTGCCGTCATCCTCAATATCATCATCATCATCATCATCACCATTATCACCAACACTATCATCATCAGTAACATTATCACCATAATCACCATCACCATCATCATCATCAAACATATATTGAGCATTTATTAGGCAACCAGAAAAATATGCATTTTATAACTGCCTTATGAAGCAGGTAATATTAACATCTCTGATAACATTTCCCATTCTCAGATGGAAAAACTAAGTCTCGATAATATTAAAGAACTTCCTGTGGGTCACACTGCCAGGAAGCAGCAAAGCAGAATTCAAACCCAGGTCTATTTGACTCCAGATAATACAATCTGCCTTCTCTGTTGACAAGGGAATGATGTTAACCATCATTTTGCATTTAGTGTTAATAGTTTGATAGAGGAAAACATGGTCTGGGTCTGTGTCTTAGATGGAATTCACAAGAAAGAAAGCCTGAGATAGGGGTCTAGGTGCATGTGACTTATTGAGAGAGGAGAAAGGGAGTGAGGAAGCAGGGTAGGACAGGGGAAGACAGTTGAGAAAAGATGTAGTTTCAACTGGACTCAAGCCTCAGCCTGATCCTAAGGGGAGCTCTGGAATGTGGATTCCACCATCAAATTGGTCTGACCTTGAGGCAAGGGGGCAGGTCTTTTGTACTCCTATGTCAGCTAGTCATTGGCTATGGGCCTCCCTCCCCACATCCCACCAGGAGTGGGCAAAATCTTCGGGAAGGGGCATCCCTCAGGCATTTGCAGCTAACATTCCACCAATCTGGGAAGAGATCTAGGATCTGACCAACAGCATCCACTATGCTGCAGACAAAGAGAGCTGATGATCCTTTCTCAGCCTCTAACTCACCAAGTGCCCTTGAGTGTAGCACTCACCCCTACTGGACCTCAGTTTCTCCAGGCTTGGACTCAATGCTCCCCAAGGGCTGGCCCAGCTCTGACAAGTTCTCACTTTGATCTGGCAACTGACCAAGCTGGCAATCTCAGTTTCTGTAACCCAGGAGGAGAGACAAGGAGACCCCTCTGGTGGCCCCAACAGTGTGAAGCAAGGTGTCTGAGAGCTTCTCCCACTGAAGCCTTTTATCTCACTTCTTGCTGTGTTATTTTAAAACTAACAAGCCCAGACCGCAGGAACTTACAGCCTGCCATGAAGATTTATGGCTTGTCTGGTCTGTCCTTTCTGCAGATTTCAGCAGCAGCTTACTGTCTGCTTGTTAGGAATTTTCTCCCAAGCCTCAGCCTCTGGCATGAGTGTGTGTGGGTGTCTGCAGGAGCGCAAAGTCCTAACTGAGCCATCCTCTCAGAAGCCCTCTGTCTGCAGTTCTAGCTGATGAGAGGATCCTGTGAGGGACCCTGCAGTGGAGGGAGAGACAAATTTATCCCTGGACTGGAGAGAGAGAAGCCTGAACTCAGCAGGAATTGGGTTCCTGTACCATTTCTAGGTTCCAGCAGCATTTCTAGGTTCTGAAGTAGCCACTCAGCTTGGTGGTAGGAAGCCAAGACCTCCGTGTAGGAGGATCTCCTGGGACCTTCAAGGGCACTTCAACCTCCCGTCCCTCTCCTTCCCAGAATCCCTTGCCTTGGCTGTTTGAGGAAAGGTAATCAGAGCCACAGTGAGTGGGTCCCCAGAGGCAAGCTTTGCAACTGAGGCTGGAGACCAGTGTCGTCTGTTCTTGGAAAATGTGGCTGATATTCAAAGTACCACCATGTGCCGGATACTGTCTAAGCGCTGGACATGCATCATCTCATTTCATTCTTGCAGCAGCCTCGTAAAGTGATTGCAACTTATGGTTTCACCAGGGATGTGAAAGGACTTGCCCAAGGTCACCCAGCTGGTGAGTGGTCAGGCAGAGTCTATCCGATGGGTCTACTCACTATGCACTCCCAACTCTCCCGGATTAGTAACTCTGTCCCTTCTGTGCAGCTTGACTTGTATCCTCTGAGCACACATGCCTTTCCCCAGTCAGGATGTCTCCTTTCTCAGCCACTTACACCCCGTACCCTTATATGAGAGTTTCTAATGTGCCTGCTGCATCCCTTCCTCTGGACTGTGCACTTGAAGGGAGGCTCATGTTTGAGTCATCTTGAAACAACCCTCCTCAGGAGGAAAATGATGCTTAGCAGATGAGTGAGTGAATGAATAGCTGAGGAATGAATGGATGAATAAATGCACAAACAATAAATGAATCACTGGGTCTAGATAAATAACTTGGAGCTGTCGGTCACTTTATATTTTAAGAGCCAGTCCACCAGGCTGGGGCACTTTTATTGAGCCATCTTGTTATTTAAAACCCCACTGGTAGAATGCCACGGGAGCTTACCTCCCTCTTCAACTTTCACCCTTAATCTAGTTAGTTACTAGCCTGGTGTTCCATCTTACTCCCAGAAGATCCAGTCTCCTGGGTTTAAACACTGTCCAAATGCTATCATCTCTCAAATGTGTTTCCCTAGCTCTGATCTCTTCTCTGAACTCCAGGCTTATGTACCCACTTGCCCACCTGCCATCTCAACATAGATGTCTAATTGGCATCTCAAAAACTGAGCTTTAGAAGACTCTTCCAAAACACGCTTCCCCATCTGCAGTTGTTCCAGCTCAGTGATTGGCAGCAAGATCCTCCCAGTTGCGCAGACCCAAAACCTTGGAGTCATCCTTGGCCCCTCTCTTTCACACTCCATAGCCAATCCATGCGACAACTACATTGATTCTACCTTCAATAAAAGTCCATGATCTGACCACCTCTCAACACTACTGCAGAAAAAACATTGACCCCAGCCACCATCTTCTCTCATACGAATTATTGTAGTTATTTCTTCACTGGTCTTCCTGTATCTATTCCAGATCCCTTGCCATATATGCTCAGCAAGATGCCAGAGGGATCCTTTAAAACCTAAGTCAGAACATATCTATCCAATGAAGCCTTCAGTGGCTTCTCATCTCACCGAGAGGAAAGAGCCAAGTCCCTGTGAAAGCCCACCGGATTCTTATACCTGATCCCTCGTTACCTCTCTGACTTTACCTCCTACTAATCTCCCCCTTGCTCCCTCAGCTCCAGTCACACTGCTAATTCTTCAGTGCATTTCGTGTATTCCTACCTCAGGGCCTTTGCACTGGCTGCAGTCTGCCTGTTATGTTCTCCTGGGTATGCTCAAGGCTCACCCCCTCATCACTTTCAAGTCTTTGCTCAAATCTGACTTTCTCAATGAGGGCTTCTCTGATTACCCAGTTTAAAATTGCAAGCCCCTCCCAGTAGTATTCCATCTCCCTTATCCCACTCTGTATCTTTTCTCCATAGCACTCATTTTTTTTTTTTTTTTTTGAGACGGAGTCTCGCACTGTCGCCCGGGCTGGAGTGCAGTGGCCAGTTCTCAGCTCACTGCAAGCTCTGCCTCCCGGGTTTACGCCATTCTCCTGCCTCAGCCTCCCGAGTAGCTAGGACTACAGGCGCCCGCCACCTCGCCCGGCTAGTTTTTTGTATTTTTTAGTAGAGACGGGGTTTCACCGTGTTAGCCAGGATGGTCTCGATCTCCTGACCCCGTGATCCGCCCGTCTCGGCCTCCCAAAGTGCTGGGATTACAGGCTTGAGCCACCGCGCCTGGCCAGCACTCATTACCTTCTAATATTTACCACTTAATTATGTTTATTTTCTGCTCTCTTCCTACCTCCACCCATTGTAGTACAATGCAAGCTCCACCAAGCAAGGTTTTTTTTCTCTATCTTGTTCCCAGTGCCTGCACATAATAGGTGCTCAATAAATACTTGTTGACTGAAGAATAAGTGAAGCACCTCTTGGGACCAGTTCACACTCTCCTAGATCTCGTACCATGGTTCCTCCTTTCCTTGGTTGGAGGTTTCCTCTTAAGCTGAGGGCTTCTTCCCACTTTCCAGTTCCCTCTTGCTTGCTTTGTCTTTCTTGTAATAGTGGCTGTGATGATCCCAAAAGGGACTCACTTGTCCTGTGGCAAGAAAACATAATTAGCAGCTCACCCTCCCCAGAGAAATCCTAACTCTGTTTGCAATTCCAGCTGATGCCCAGGGGGCCCCAGGCTGGAAGAAGAGGTGTTATTCTTGCCCATGGTGACACAACTTAGCAGAATCAGGACTTGAACCTATGTCAGCAGGACTCTAGACCCCATGCACTTTCTCAGCATCACCTAATTACCTTTTGCACACTCTGCTCAAGTGGAAAACTATGACATTTTGGAATTCAGTCCCTTCCCTAGTTGGAAGCAGCCTGCATTTTAGTCAGTCTCAACAATTGAATCCAATCCACTTCTCAGCAATTTTATCTCCCATGAAGCAAATAGGCAATCGACAGGCCAGCCTGTGGAGGGAGAAATGACAGGGTGGATGTGGGGTTGATTGGAGGGCAAGTGGATGGATATGTTCCGTGATGACAGTCCAAAACCCAGGCAAGTTGGGTGCCTGACCTGCTTGGCTGAGCTGGGCAAAAAATGCTGAGCTGATTTTTCTCCAGATGGTTCTTTTGTCCTTTGACCTGAACTTGAGAACCAAGCAATTCTTGATATACAAGAGTGTTTACCACACACTCATAAGCACATATACTCACACACGTCCACACATTTACACACTTGCTGTCAGCCCTGAGAACTGGACTAAGCCATTCTCATCCATTGCCTGTGGAGAGGCAGTGGTAGGGAGCTGTGCTTGTCTATGTTGCTCAGCCCTCAGGATCAAGTTCAAATTCCTTATAGAATCTACAACCCAGATACTCAGAGCATGGTTCATGGAGCAGCAGCCTCACCTGGGAATTGGTTAGAAATGCAGAAACTCAGGCCTTCCCCAAGACCTACTGAAGAATCAGCATCTGTAGTCTGACAAGATCCCCAGGTGACCCATGCACACGAAGGCTTGAAAAGCACCTGTCTACATGGCCCTGAAGAATCCAGCCCCTTTCTTCCTTCCTAGACTCAAGTCTTGCCTCCCACCCTCCACCTTCACTGTCTGTCCTAATTTACTGCATCCCCTGAAGTCACGTGAAGGTCCACTGCTGTGTCTTGGTGCTGGACCTTTGCACTTGCTCTTCTTCCTGTTTCCTCCACTTTCCGGACCACTTTATTTTCATCTGCTGGAACACATTCCATGATCACTTGCCCACATTCCCCAGGTTGGGTAAGGTGCCCTCTCTGTGGGTCCACTGCCCCTCTAAGCCTCTCTCTATCAGATAACTTATTATACACCACGTTGTAATTCCCAGTTCAGGGATCTGTCTCCCCTTCCAGGGTGAGAAGTCCTGCAGGGCAGAAACAATGTCTTGGTTACTTTTGGGTCCTTGAAATCCAATACTAAGTAGGTGTTCAGTAAACAACTGTTGAGTAATGAATGAAATAATGAGAGAAATGACAGCCTCATAAAACTTCCTTTCATTTTTCATTCAATTTCTACTAAGATGAACATTACTGCCCCTGTATCCAAATGACGTCTCCCAGAGCAGTGCTGTGCAATCCCCAGTTTTCCTCCAAGCTCTATTACTTTTTCCAGCCACAATGGCAAAGCTCCAAGGGTCACAGCTCCTGAAGATTACCCCCATCTAGGCTTAATGAACTGAATTCACATTGAAAATGACTCAAAATGCCAAGACTGCAAGCCAGGACATGATTAACACAGCCCAGACTGAGGTCCCAGGAGCCAAGGCACAAATTGGCCAACTTCATCTTGTCTCTGAGCTAGGTCAGCCCCATGATAACCCTTGGACTTTCTGGTGAGCATTTAAGCACGAGAGTCTAGGCCTACATTCTCTGTCAAAACAGGCAGAGTGTGGGTGTCTGGCAAGTGTGGGCACAAGGATGGACCATTCACAGCCCTGGATGCAAGGGTAGAACAAGTACCTGGGTCATGAGCCCTGGATGGAAGCAAGTCCTTTTGCCTCTCTAGGTTTCAGTGCCTTCAACTATGCAAGGGAAAGAGGTTCACCACGCTGCTGCTGCACACCCCACAGAGGGTTATAGGAATCAATTGAGACACTAGATTAGTAAGTCCTCTATACACAGAAGGAGCTATTTGTGGAATGGAGGTGATAAATGTCAGAGATGTCTCCAATCTCCTGGCCAACTGCCATTTCTGTTTGTGGAATATAAGATTCAGGCCAAACCTTGAGATACAGATCCTCTCCAAACACATAAGACCATTCCTATCTTACAGTGTAATTACCAAGATTCCCCCTGTATCTCCACTTATAATTTCCTATATTTTCAAAATGTTTTCTACTAAAAATGCAAAACTTAGCCAAGCGTGATGACGGGTGCCTGTAATCCCAGCTACTCAGGAAGCTGAAGCAGAAGAATCACTTGAACCCAGGAGGCAGATGTTGCAGTGAACTGAGATCACGCCACTGCACTCCACCCTGGGCGACACAGCGAGATGCAGTCTCAAAAAAAAAAAAAAAAATGTTTTCCAGAGTCGTCTTCTTTTTGTTCTCAGTTGAAGTTTTTTGTTTTTGTTTTTGTTTTTGTTTTTTTTGAGACAGAATCTCACTCTGTGGCCCAGGCTGGAGTGTAGGGGTGAGATCTCGGCTCACTGTGAGCTCTGTCCGCCTCCCGGGTTCACGCCACTCTCCTGCCTCAGCCTACCAAGTAGCTGGGACTACAGGTGCCCACCACCACGCCCGGCTATTTTTTTTTTTTTTTTTAGTAGTGACGGGGTTTCACTGTGTTAGCCAGGATAGTCTCGATCTCCTGACCTCGAGATCCGCCCACCTCAGCCTCCCAAAGTGCTGGGATTATAGGCGTGAGCAACCAAGCCTGGCATCTCAGTTGATTCTTATAAACAGGCAGGGCAGCCGCTGATGTTCTTGCCAGGTAATCTCTCAGAGTCCCAGTTTGTTCTTCACAGCAGGGATGGTAACGCTGGCTCGTGGGTTTCTTTGAAAGCTTCAATGAGAAGATAAGTGAGAAGTGCTTAGTTAGCTCAGTGTCTGGTATGCAGGAGGTGCTTGAAAAATACTAGCTGCTGTGATGATAGAGTGATGTGGAGAGAGCACTGGGATGGGAGTCAAAAGGTGGCAATTCTACTAGCCAGAGCTATGATATGAGTCACTGTTTGCCTGGGGCAAGTCCCCTTGGCTCTTGGGCCTCCGTTTCTCCACTCTGTACAGAGCTGAGCTGGATCTGGGGTTCTTCCTGCTCCACCATTGTTGGTCTCTGATTCCCCAAACAGTGTTTAACTCGAAATCTAGTGCTTGGGGCATGAGGATCTGCGCCCAACGCTAGGTCAAATGAGCACTTTGTTGGGAGCAGCTGACTGATCGGCTCAGTGAGCAAGAGCTTTGATGGGAAGCAGGGAAGCAGCTAGGGAGCCAGGCCTCTTGAGGAGTTTTGCAGAAAAGTTCAGCCCTGACTCTTATCGGAGCCTTGGAATCTGCCGGTTGCCATGACGACAGAGACAGCATCTAAGCTCCAGGTCTCTGATTAGCAGGAACAGAGCCGGGAGGCCTTGAGGAATTCGGCACTCATGGCTCCCTCCCTCCCTCTGTGAAGTGGAGTGTGCCGGCCCTTGACTCTACTGTTTTAGCTGTCCCCGAAGATTTCGCCTTCTTTTAAGTATTTTTTTTAATGTAATATAGAAGGAAAATGAGGCAACTGCCGGTACTCCTCAGCAACGATGGAACACAGAATTTTTCATAAGGACCTGCAAAGATGCAAGGCTGGAGGCAGGGAGGGGAGATGGGTGGGGCTGTGGAGGGCTGAGGCTGTGGCTGAAGCCTGATTCCACTGCAGCGTTGAGTGACCTCAGACTCTTTATTTGTACCTCTGCTTCTTTATTTGTAAGGAGAATTAGGATCTGATCTGTGGTTCCCACATGAGATCAGTAATCACAATTCATTTGTTCACCCATCCATGTATTCATTTGTTCATTCAATAAATGTTCATGGAGCAGTAAGCTACACGACGTCAGGCACTGTGTCTTTGGGGTTTCAGGGGTGAGGAAAGAGACGAGTTTCCTCTCCTAAAGCTTACATTCTAGTCCAGAAGACAATCATTTGGCAAATAGACACATAAAATGATCATTTCAAACACTAACAAACTTGGTGAAGAAAGACACCACAGGCTACCGTGATTCCCATCATAGGTGGAGCAGAGAGCACGGGAGTCAGGGAGGGCCTCTCTGAAAAGGTGACTTTTGAATAGAAAGAAGGCGCTGGCCATGCAAAGAGCTGGAGGAGCAGCATACCAGATGGAGACAACAGAAAGCGCAAAGGCTCTGAGCATTTGAGGAGAAGCAATGATGTCATGTGGCTAGAACAGAGTGAGATACGAAGAGGAGTAGGAGATGAGTAGAAGAGGGATTGAAAGCAGGGTCACAGGCCAGATTGTGCCAAGTCTTTTAGTCTGGACTGTCAGTTTGGATTTTATCCCTGATCCAATAGGAGGCTGAATTGCCTGCGATGTGTCTTTAAGATGCAGATTCCTGGATGTCACCCCTTAGAGACTCTGATTTACTACAACTAGGATGGGACCTAAGAATCCATATTTTTAAAAGCTCCTTAAAGGCCTCTGATACTGTGCCAGTCGTGGAAAACCCTCAGCTACATGCTGTCTGAGTCTCTTTAAATTTTAAGAAAGCTGAGAAGCAGCCTCTTGGAACATCTTGAAAAAAAGACTTTAAATGTTATGGTATATTACAGAGAATTTCCTTCTTCCTCCCCTTAGCACTTCCTGTCTGCCTGACAGAATTCATTTTATTTCTGTTGGTTTTATTGCAAAATTCCAGGTGGGGTACCCAACACCAGGAAGGTGAAACCAGTACTATTGGAGAAAAAGAAAAATCTACCACATCAGAGGGTAAAAGTTACATAAATTCCTGCAACTCCATTGTGTCCTTCCTCACCAAATCATCTTCAAGATTTCCCCATATCTGATTCCTGACCCCTATTGCTGACAATGATGGATGAGGCAATGTCCTCACCTGAAGCCTTACACCCCAGGGCTCTGGCAGTAGCATCTACCAGCTTCTCCTATACTTCAGATAACTCACGCCTCTACTCTCCCCATTAGACAAGTCACTGAGACCTCCCACCCAATGCCAGCACACTCACCATGTGTTTATTCACTGACAAATTCCTCACAGCTCTCAGCTTTTGCCTATGATGGGATTGCTTGTGGTATCGATTTATTTTCTACAATGCCCCCAGAGAGTTCAAAATTGTATTCTTATGTGTCTCCACCTTGACATAGCAATAATGTGTGACTTGCAAGAATTGGTCACAAAAGGCAGCTTCTGCCTTGCTCTCTTGGACTGATCATTGTCAGGGAAGCCAGCCGCCATATTGTGAGGATGCTTAAGCAGCCATACGGAGAGGCCCATATGAAGAACTAAGGCCTTCTGCCCACAGCCAGCACCAGCTTGCTAGTCATATGAGTGAGCCACCTGGGAAGTGAACCACCTTATGTGTCAAGTCTTTGCTGGACAATGCACACAAATCAATAAGCTCACTGATGTTTTCTGAAAGAAATATGAGGTTGAACAGAGAAGACATGGATTGAGCAGTCTGAGTAGACTGGGGCATTAGCTGAGTTATGGACCCTTTCTGAGATTCCATTCCCACCAACTATAACATCAGGAAATTAGTCCAAAGCATCTCAAAAGCACTTTTTAACTTTTGGAAACAATGTTCTCTTTGGCTAATTCGTTACTGCTTTTATTGATTCATTGAAAAAATATTGCTAGAGTGCTCACTAAGCAGCAGGCTCTGGGGCAGTAAGACCCAGTCTTGCTCACAGGCAGCTCACAGTCCAGTTTGACAGAAGACAATCAAATGACAACAACATATTATTAAGAGTTGCTGGTAGAGGAGCAAAGGCATACCACGTCTTAGAAAAGAGGATAGATCTTCCCAAAAGCTTTCTCCCTACTCTACTTTCTCCATCTCCTCAATGTTGACGCCATCCTTCCAGTTGCTCAGGCTCAAAACCTTGACTCCTCCTCCTGTCTGACTCTCTTACTTTTCACATTTAGTCAGCAGCAAATCATGTCAGTACTACTTTCAAAATTCGCTATAATCAGACCACATCTCATCCCCCACTCCACTCTGTTACTACACTGATCGGAGCCTGGACTGTTGCAACCATTTCCCCATCTCTGCCCTTCTCTCCCTTCAGCCTTGTGTCCCTCAACCACTAGAGTGACCTTTCTCAAATGTAATCACGCTTGTTCCAAAGACCCCTCTCCCATCTCAGCTGCAGAGAGCCTCAAAGGTCTTCCCATGACCTGGTCTCTGATCTCACCTCTTGCCACTCTAGCCTTTCCTTGCTGTTTATTATTATTGTTGTTGTTGTTATTATTATTATTATTTGAGACAGAATCTCATTCTGTCACCCAGGCTGGAGTGCAGTGGCATGATCTCAGCTCACTGCAACCTCTGCCTCCTGGGGTCAAGCTATTCTCCCGCCTCAGCCTCCTGAGTGGCTGGGATTACAGACGTGCACCACCACACCAGCTAATTCTTTTATTTTTAGTAGAGACAGGGTTTTACCATATTGGCCAGGCTGGTCTCAAACTCCTTACTTCAAGTTATCCACTTGCCTCGGTCTCCCAAAGTGCTGGGATTACAGGCATGAGCCACTGTGCCTGGCCGCTCTTCCTTATAATATGCTAACAATTTTTGAACTTGCTATTCCTTCTGCCTAGGGCACACTTCTTACATCCAGCAGATACCTGTGTAGAAGCTATATATAACTGTGTAACAAATTATTCCAAATTTTTTGGCTGAAAACAACAACAAACAGTTATTATGGTTCATAGTTTCTGTGACTCAGGAATTTGACTGAGTGGTTCTAACTCACCATCTCTCATGAAGCTGTGGTTAGATGTCAACCAGATTTGCAGTCTCATGGCAAGGCTTGACTGGAGCTGGAGATTCCACTTCCAAGGCGGCTCACTCATAGGGCTGACAAGTTGGTGCTGACTGTTGCCTCTCCATATGGCTGCTTGAGTGTCCTCACAACACGGCTTCTGCCAGAATTATCAACCCAAAAGAAGAAGGCAGAAGCTACCTTTTGTGACCAAGTCTTGAAGGTCATACATCATTACTTCTACTACATTCTTTTCATTAAATGTAAGTCACTAAGCCCATCCAATATTCAAAGGAAGATAAATTAAGTTCCATCTTTTGATCTTTTGATGACAAGAGTGTCAAATAATCTAAGAATACATTCTAAACTACCCAAACTTTAAGATTAGTCCTGAATTCTTCAAGTCTCCACTCCCTTGTTACTCCTCCGGAAGGACTTCTCTGATTATTATATACAAAGTAGCAGCCATTCCTCCCATTTTGTGGCTCTGTCAGCTGAAAATGGTGGCTCACACCTGTAATCCCAGCACTTTGGGAGGCCATGTCAGGAGGTCTTGAGTCCAGGAGTTCAAGACCAGTTTGAGCAATATAGTGGGACCCTGTCTCTACAAAAAAAAAAAGGTGGGTGTGGTGGTGTGTGCCTGTGGTCCCAGCTACTTGGGAGGTTAAGGCCAGAGGATCACTTGAGCCAGGGAGTTCAAGGCTGCAGTGAGCTGTGACTGTGCCACTGCACTCCATCCTGGACAACACAGTGAGACTCTGTCTCAAAAAAAAAATGTGTTACCATTCAACAAGCCACATTTTTACTTGCTATGTGTTTATTATCTATTCCTCCATCTAGAATGTAAACATTCCATAATCACAGGAGATATCACTGTCTTGTTCATTGTATCTCCACACCTGAAACTGACCTGGATACAATGACGGCACTCAGGAAATTGGAGTTAATGAATACAGGTTACCCTAGGCCAGGACAAGTGTGGGAAGAGGCAAGCCTTGCTGGTTGTTAGGCAGAAAATAGAAGCTTTGTCAGACAGCAGACAGGGCAGCATTCCTCAGGGATAAATGGGCAGAAGTAAAGGCATGGAAAGGTAACCCCCATAGCAGGGAGGTTTAGGGAAAACTGAGGCTGAGCAGGACGGAAGGGAGTTCTGAAAGCACAGAGTTGGCAGTGAGAAGGGCTGAGAAGCCCTAATTAGAATCTCCATCCCTCTAGGGCTTGCAGTTCTACCAGCTCTGCTTCTAAAGATGCACGCATAAGTGGCTGACAGAGATGGATGTGTTTTGCTGCCCTTCCTTCAATATCAACTGGGCTTGGCTTGCTCTCTTAGAAGCCCTGAGGAGCAGGGGGCTTGTCAGATGCATTCATCCTGAGTCATAAAACCAACCTGGATGCACCTATGCAGGAGCCTGGTGCATGAGACATGCTAATGCCTTTGATCAATGCTTGACATGGGGTCTGAAGGTAGGGTGAGCAGGGAGAGACGCTCTCTGCGTGTCACCAAATACACCTGTTTCTCTCAAACTCCTGACTCTTCCTAGTTAAGAGGCAGGAACTTGAGTGACAGTCTCTTCAAAAGCTGATTAACCAGGCAACTTCTTTGCCCTCTCAGGAACTCCCATAAAGAAATGGGATTCATAGGCGACTCCTCAGTATTCTCTGCAGCCTTTGTCAGTGGCAGAGGAGGGGGCTGCAGGACTGCAGGCCTTCATGGGGATTGCTGTCCCAAGTGGGTGGTTCATACCAATTAAGGACATCAGACTGGAGATTGGTTTACAAGGAAGTAAAACCAAAGAAAACTGACACTTTTGAGGCCTTTCTGCTTGTATACTTTATCTCATTTTATATTCACAATAGCTCAGCAATATATGAATTGATATTATTCACTATTTTATAACTGAAGACACTGCAACTCAGAGATGTTGTGACTGGCCCCAGATACTATAGCTATTACATACTTAAGACTATTTGAATCTACATATATGTGGTCCATACAGAAATAAGGCAGAGAAATGGAATAGAAATGGCAAAGGGGCATTTACACTAATCTTATTATGCTTTGGCCTCTCAGTATGTGTTGAGAAAGGAAATGAAATGCTGGTTTCCAGCATCTCTCTGTGATTTAGTCCAAATAGAATAAGCTACGCTGCTGTGACAAATAAACCTACATCAAAGTGGTTTAACCTAATTTCAGTTTATTTCTCTCTTGCAAAGTCTGATGTGGTACAGGCATCTTTCCTCCATCAAATAGTTTCACCTTTCAGAATGTGTGGACTCTAAAGTCACTATGACAGAGGAAGGGGGAGCTGGAGAAGGCACATGGATCTCGATTGCCTTGAACTGGAAATTACATGTGTTCCCTCCTGCTTAGAGACCATTGGCCAAAAATAATCTCATGGGCTCAACCTAACTGCAAGGGAAGCTGGGAAATACTAGGAACTCTGTGAATATTTAATGAACATTAAGTGTCTCTGTATATTCTAACACTTTTGTGTCCTTATTTTTCCTCTGTAGGACAGAGCCCCAGAATAGCCCCATTGTCCCAGCTCGGGATGGACCCTCGGAAAAGCTGGGTCAGCATCTAGCCACTGAGCCCTTGGGCACCAACAGCTGGGAGAGAGACAAGGCCTGTCGGGAACTGGGTGCCGCCAGAGGACACAGGTGAGATCCAATGAGGACGTTCAAGTTGAAGACACAGAAATAAAGTCTGCCTCTCTGGTCATGGCTCACCTCTCTCTTTTGCAAGTTCCTCTTCCAAACCCTTAAATCAAGGGCTAGTAAATATTTACCGTGGAGGAACAAATCATAAATATTTTAAGTTTGTAGACCCAGTGGTTTCAGTCACAACTCCTCCTCTCTGCCACTGTAGTGCAAAAACAGCCCTAGGTATTATGCAAACAAAAAAGCATATCTGTATTCCAATAAAATTGTATTTATAAAAGCAGGAGGCAGGCTAAATTGGCCCACTGGCTATAGTTCGGCAAGCCCTACCTTAAATGATAGAGTTCCTTTCCATTTTAATGGCTCTATGAGCCGCTGACTCCCAGATCATTTCAGCCCAGACCTGTCTCAGGAGTTTCAGGTCTTTGTATTTTTTCTTTTACTCAGTTATTTAACTAGTACTTCTTGAGCACCCACTGTGTGATGGGCACTGTGCTAACACACATATACAGAGAGCACTGTATACACATAGTCCAGAAAAATACTGTATAGTCAGCATTTTACTGAGGCTGGGAGAGGTAAAATGAGTTCCCTAGAATACAACAGCCAGTAAGTGGCAGAGTGAAGTTTTGAACTCCAGTCTCTCTGATCTTAAACCCTTGGCTAAAACCCACTCCATTATCCTATGGATGCTACTGGAAAAAAAAAAAAATTATCCCCTGCCTCCTATTTTCGGCATACACTTACAAAGCCTGGCCCAGGCTTTGTAAGGCCTCTGGAAAATCTATTTCTAGAAGATGTGATTACTGAATTTTGGAGAAGTGGCTTGGGAAACTAGAGTCATTTTTTTTCTTTTAAATTTTTATTTCATTATTATTTTCTAACTTTTATCTTAGGTTTGGGGTTACATGTGAATGTTTGTTGCATAGGTAAACACGTGTCACAGGGGTTTGTTGTATACATTACACCCAAGTATCAAGCCCATTACCCAATAGTTATCTTTCCTGCTCCTCTCCCTCCACCCTCCCTCTCTCATCAAGTAGAGCCCCAGTGTCTGTTGTTTCCTTCTTTGTGTTCATAAGTTCTTATAAGTGGGAGTTAAGTGGAGTAATTTTCAAAAATGAAGTCTTCCCCACCAGCAAGGCTGCCCTCTCAGGTACAGGCTTTAGTTACACCACAATTTCAAAGAGAGAGAAACAGTTAAGCCCTATCAACTTGGAGAAGTGAAGTTCAACCACATGTCTGGAGAGTTCGCTCCAGGAAACAGGAAGAAAGTAGTTTCCATGATAGGCAGAGGGAGATAAAGAGAGAAGTGAGAAGGAAGGGAATTTCCCTACTTTTAAAACATTGGGCCAGACGTGGTGACTCATACCTGTAATCCCAACAGTTTGGGAGGCCGAGGTGGGAGGATCACTTGAGGTCGGGAGTTGGAGACCAGCCTGGCCAACATGGTGAAACCCCTGTCTCTGCTAAAAATGTAAAAATTAGCCAGGTGTGATGGCGAGCACCTGTAATTCCAGCTACTCTGGAGGCTGAGGCAGGAGAATTGCTTGAACCCAGGAGGAGGAGGTTGCAGTGAGCCAAGATCGTGCCACCGCACTCCAGCCTGGGTGACAGAGTAAGACTCCATTTCAAAATAAAAAACAAAAAATATTGTCTCCTACATGGAATCTGTGTGTACGAATCTCAACCCTGTCACTTACGAATCGAGCAACCTTGGGCAAGTTTCTTTTCCTCCGTGGGCCTCAGTTTCACAGCTATAAAATGGGAATGTTGAGATGTAATTCTCAAGGTCAGGAAGAGGATTAAGTTAGACCAGGCATGTACAGATTGTGGCAGTGAGGCTACAACATAGGAGATCCTAAGATGTGTTAGCGAGAGTTTCATGAAGCCAGAAGACAAGATTCCGGTCATGAAAATCTGAAAAAAAATGATGCCGTGTCGTACCGCGTCTCTATTGTAGAGCTGTTGTACTCTAATGTACAGCATGTGGGCCTCTTGCTCCCTTCTATCTGTGACTGACCCTCTGATGTGACAAAACCATAATAATGGTGATAATAATAACAGTGATAATAAAAGTAATCATAATTATAGTAATATTATATAATAAATTTATAATATAACAATTAATCATAATTATAATAACAGAAACCCCTTATACTGTCCTCTTACTCTGTGCCAGACCAGGGCACATTACCTAAGTCAGCTCCTTTATTCCTGGAAGCAAACTTAGGACACAGGTACCATGTTTCTTCCCACCTTGCTGATGATCAAGATGAGACTCAGAGAGGTCTCTGAGCCCTGTTGGAAGTAAAAGAGTTGGACTTCAAATCTAGGTTTGTCAGCTTCTGAACCAGCATTCCTTACTGCTGCATACTTTACTGCATATGTAACCACTGTGTTTTGAACCACTGCATACTTAACCACTGCATGTTTAATCGATGCATGTTTAACCACTGTGTACTGCTGCATACTTTACTGCATAGGTAACCTCTGCATATGTAACCACTGTGTTGGAACCATTGTGTACTTAACCACTGCATTTTTAAAAACTTTTTTATTATACTTTAAGTTCTAGGGTACATGTGCACAAAGTGCAGGTTTGTTACATATGTATACACGTGCCATGTTGGTGTGCTGCACCCATTAACTCATCATTTACATTAGGTATATCTCCTAATACTATCCCTCCCACCTCCCCTCACCCCACAACAGGCCCCAGTGTGTGATGTTCCCCATTCTGTGTCTAAGTGTTCTCATTGTTCAGTTCCCACCTATGAGTGAAAACATGCGGTGTTTGGTTTTCTGTCCTTGTGATAGTTTGCTCAGAATGATGGTTTCCAGCTTCATCCATGTCCCTACAAAGGACATGAACTCATTATTTT
>NW_012121709.1:7471879-7472460 GCF_000951035.1 Colobus angolensis palliatus
GTTGAACCAGCCTTGCATCCCAGGGATGAAGCCCACTTGATCATGGTGGATAAGCTTTTTGATGTGCTGCTCGATTCAGTTTGCCAGTGTTTTATTGAGGATTATTGCATCGATGTTCATCAGGGATACTGGTCTAAAGTTTTCTTTTTTTGTTGTGTCTCTGCCAGATTTTGGTATCATGATGATGTTGGCCTCATAAAATGAGTTAGGGAGGATTCTCTCTTTTTCTATTGATTGGAATAATTTCAGAAGGAATGGTACCAACGCCTCTTTGTACCTCTGGTGGAATTCGGCTGTGAATCTGTCTGGTCCTGGACTTTTTTGGTTGGTAGGCCTCAATTTCAGAGCCTGTTATTGGTCTATTTAGGCATTCAACTTCTTCCTGGTTTAGTGTTGGGAGGGTGTGTGTCCAGGAATTGATCCATTTCTTCTAGATTTTCGAGTTGATTTGTGTAGAGGTGTTTATAGTATTCTCTGATGGTAGTTTGTATTTCTGTGGGATTGGTGGTGATATCCCCTTTATCACTTTTTATTGTATCTATTTGATTCTTCTCTCTTTTCTTCTTTATTAGTCTTGCTAG
>NW_012121709.1:7476629-7486525 GCF_000951035.1 Colobus angolensis palliatus
CCACTGAGCAGTTAACCACCGCATAGTTAACCTCTGCTACTTCCCCAAGGTGTGTTTAACTACCACTTGTTTAACCACTACAGACTTAACTGCTGCACATGTAACCACTGTATACTAAACTGATGCTTATTGAATTGTTGTGTATTTCATCACTATATTTAGCCTTGCATATGTAACCACAGCATACACAAGCATTATGTACTTGACCTCTGCATGCATAACCTGGGTATACTTAACCACTATTCTGCCCCTTCCTGACTCTCTATGATGGTACACATAGAACTGGTGTAGGGAAAAATAGGGGGTAGAAGAAATGTAGACCTACCTGGGTAAAGGTGTTTGGGATTTATTAAGAGAGTTGATGATCTCCATCTCACACACCTCAAATGTCTCCAAATTCGAGGGCTGTCTGAGTTTTACCCCATTACTTAAATGTGAATCAAGGACGATGTTCCCGAATCATGCTCCCCTGGGACCCGGGGATTCCAGAAGTTATAGCTGACTGAAACAATAGGCTGTTTCCTCATTTTGTAAGACACACTTTTAAAAGGTTTTTTTTTCTCTCTCTCAAGTATTTCTCCTTTCATGTTTTCCCAGTTCAAATTCCCAGTAGCTGTTGCACTGGGAAGTGTTTATATGAAACAAGATGATTTAACAAGAAGCTCAATTATTTCATTCATTTATTCCCTCTTTTGGTCACTCAACAAATATTGATTAGGCTTTTGCTCTGTGACAAGCACTCTTTAAGGAAATAATCTGGTGGCCGGGCACCACGGCTCATGCCTGTAATCCCAGCATTTTGGGAGGCTGAAGCGAGTGGATCACCTGGGGTCAGGAGTTCGAGACCAGCCTGGCCAACATAGTGAAACCCTGTCTCTACTTTAAAAATACAAAAATTAGCCTGGCGTGGTGGTGGGTGCCTGTAGTCCTAGTTACTAGGGAGGCTGAGGCAGGAGAATTGCTTGAACCCAGGAGATGGAGGTTGCAGTGAGCTGAGATCATGCCACTGCACTCCAGCCTAGGCAACAAAGTGAAACCCTGTCTCAATAAGAATAATAATAATAATAAAAAGAATTTGGAAGTAGCCCATCCTGTTTACACGACCATCCTGTTTGCTTCCTGGACATGCATACTATGCCTTGTGCTTTATAACATATAAGTGTAGTTAAGTAGCTAGGTAATTCATTCCTGTGATGTTTATTTTTAACCTGCTAAAAGGGACCCTCTTAGAAATGCAAATCAAAACCACAATGAGATGCCATCTCACGCCAGTCAGAATGGCAATTATTAAAAAGTCAAGAAACAACAGATGCTGGTGAGGTTGTGCAGTAATAGGAACGCTTTTACACTATTGGTGGGAATGTAAATTAGTTCAACCATTGTGGAAGACAGTGGTTCCTCAAAGACCTAGAACCAGAAATACCATTTGCCCCAGCAATCCCATTACTGGGTATATACCCAAAGGAATATAAGTCATCCTATTATAAAGATACATGCACGCATATGTTCATTGCAGTACTATTCACAATAGCAAAGACATGAAATGAATCCAACTCCCATCAATGATAGACTGGATAAAGGAAATCTGGTATATATACACCATGGAATACTATGCAGTGTTCCATACTATGAACAAGATCATGTCCTTTGCAGGGACATGAATGAAGCTGGAAGCTATTATCCTCTGCCAACCGATGCAAGAACAGAAAACCAAACACTGCATGTTCTCACTTATAAGTAGGAGCTGAACATTGAGAACACATGGACACAGGAAGGGGAACACCACACACTGGGGCCCGTTGGGTGAGAGTGGGGGCTGAGGAAGAGCATTAGGGAAAAGAGCTAATGCATGCTCGGCTTAATATCTAGGTAATGGGTTGATAGGTGCAGAAAACCACCATGGCACACGTTTATCTGTGTAACAAACCAGCACACCCTGCAAGTGTACCCCGGAATGTACAAAATTAAAATTAAAAAAAAAAAAAAACACATCACAAGTTCCACATTCAGGAAAGCAAATTAGTAGAAAAGCTCAATAAGATAAATAGTCTCTCCTCCAGCTGTTTAAATAAAAAGACATCTGATAAATTTTTTAAAGTGGCTCTCTTGAAAATATTATAAATATTGCTATATGATTCTTATTTGCTGGAGATAGAGACCCTGACATATATTCTAGCCATTTTATCATTCTTTCTACTAATCATAATGATCCAGATTCTTAAAATGGAATTAAATACAGCAGTATTTTATGATGTTCTATAAAAAGTTGGGTAATTTCCAGATGATTGGCCACATGAACAAGTTTGAGAAGGCAGCTGGTTTTGTGAGGAAAATCTCAGGGTAGGAATCACACAGGCCTTGATTCAAATCCTAGCCTGGACACATTCTAATTGTCTAGCCATCAGCAAGTTAATTAAACTTTCTGAGCCTCAGTTTCTTTACCTATAAAATAAGATAGTAAAAGTCATACCATTCTCAAAGTGTTTGTATCCTAATATATTAAAATCTTGGCACATAGCAAGTGCATAAATGCTAGTTGTGTCACTGCTAAAATAATGACAGTAGTATTAGTAGTAAGATTATGTTTTCCCCATAAGGTTCCACTAGGTTGGCATGTTTCAATTCCCAAGCAGTTTTTCATCTAAAACCATCTTCCTTTGCCATGGGATAGTGTTTTTTAAAAAAATCCCTGGAGCCTGCCCCAATTATAAAAGAAGATAACTTGACTTCATTTAACTGCAGCCTCAGCATTTGAATTTAATTGAACGGGAAATAATTATTCTTGAAGAGCGGAGGTTTTTGAGGTTCTGCGAGGCAATATAAGATATGTATCTTGTTACATTAGACCTTGGCAAATATACTTTTAATAATCAGCTGCTACTTAACATACCTTCCGTCTCCTATTAAATTTCTAGCAGGAACTACAGACACGATATATTGGGGAGGGAGGGGGCTGAATGGCTGATGAATTATTTAAAAAGTGATTTATTTACCAAGGCAAGCCATTTGCAAATTCAATAATACATCTATTAAGGAGTAGTTAACCTCTATAACCCTGTTTTTAATAATCAATTGGTGTTTGGGTGACGTACAACGTCTGTCTCATTAAGTCGGTATTAACTCCTTATTTCGGTACTTAGTCTGAAGTGTGACCCAATCAGCCATGAGGTGGTAATGAGGCACTAGCTATGGGTCCTTGATCATCCAAGGACCTGGGTCCTTCCCTGGCTGCACCAGCTCTGGTTGGGGAGTTGGAGACCATGAGTTCTCTAATGCTCCTCTCTTTGCTCCTCACAGTGCCTCTCATGACAGAGACTTGACACCACCACCTTCCTCCAGGGGAAAGAAGAAAAAGAAGAAATCCACTCGGAAGAAGAGAAGGAGGTAAAAGCACCAAGAAGGAGATAAAACCTATAAGATGCAGGCAGGGGCAAAATATGGGTTTCAAAGTCAGACAGTGACTCCCTCTTGGGATCAAATCCCCTCTCTGATGCTTAACTAGCTGTGTGACCTTAGGCAAGTCACTTTACCTCTCTGTTCCTGTTTTTATTTTACTTCTCCAAAATGATGATAATATCTACCTTTTGAGATTTCATGAAAACTAAAAGAAAAATTCGTGTGGAAGCAGCTGTCACAGTACCTGGCACATAGTAAATGACTAACTAATAGGAAGCATAGTCGTTAGCATGAATATTGAATTATTTTTTGAGAGCTTTCTAGATGCAGAGGTCTACACTAAGCACTGTGATCTTCAGTATCTCTTTTATCCCTGACCATTGTCTACCAGGAAAGCATTATTATCCCCATTTTAGAGATGAGAAAATAAAGGCTCACAGAGGGCGTGACAGGATCTACAGGGGCTTGATCCCAGGTCCTCAGCTGGTTCTACTACACCCACCTACCTAGTTAAATGTCTAGGATAATAGGTGGGTTTTTGAGGGGTTTTTTGTTTGTTTGCCAGCTATTGACTCTTTGATATCCTATGAATTTTTTTCTATTTCCAATTCCTTTAAAAAATTTTTATATTTAAAATGATTTCCAGATTTGCTTGTAGGCTGCCACTAACTAGACTAAAAGTATCTCTAGTGTGCCATTCCCAGAGGGGCAGGCTTAACTCTTAGGGCTGCCAACTGAGAATCACAGCAAACCTCTGAGGCAGTATTTATAGAAACCTGTAGGGGGCAGCAGAGAGAAGCATCTGATGACTTGGGCTTCAACTCCAGATTTTCTGGAACCTTGTTTCACAGACACCTCTTAGCCTCATTCTAAAAGGACAGGCTCAAACAGGACCCGGGGGAAATATGGATGAAGACTGAGTCCTAGCCGTTGTAGGGTAGGAGATGAAATTGGGGCAAGTGCTTTGGCTTTCCTAATTTGAGGGGTGGGCCAGAGAATACTTCAAAAAAGGAAACCTCAGATACTAAGATTCACTAATTGACTTGTTCATCCGATGAATGTTCACTGAGCATGTGTCTGGGGACAAACATTATGATTCCTTGAAGGCTGAATTGTTTCTCAGTCATTCCCTTCTGCAGACATGTTTTGTTTGACCTGCAAAGTCATTTGATTTTTTTTTTTTTAATTGGTGGTCAACATTTCCAAATGGAGAGATTTCATACCAAAATATGGAGTTTTGGAGGCTCCCTTAGAAAAGGCAGGTGCTTTAGAAGCCCAGACCTGCATTCCTACACAGGATCTTCGGCTAATCTGAGAAGCAGATCCCTCTCCAGCCAGAACCCCTCTGGTTCCCCACAGTCCTCACTACTCCCTACAGTCTTCCACCCAGCCTGCCTCATCCATTCATGTTATCTAAGAGGACCCTGTTGGCATTGAATTTGTAACCTCTCATCTGTTTCAACGCTGGTCTTTTGTCACCGGGGAAATAAGAGACTTCGAGATGAGCCTTGGCATGCCCAAGGTGGCTCTGTGAGTTAGTATTAGAGTCAAGATTGGAACTTAGGTCACCTAAGCCTCAGTCTTGAGTCATCACCATGGACTTAGAGTAGCTCTGTTTCTCAGGTAACACTTTGATGGCACTATCCATGCAGCCACAGCCTGGCAAGATATCCTTCAGGGGCTCAGTCTTACCAGGGAGACAAAGGATGGGGCAAAGGAGAGACCCTGAGACTTTGAGAGGAGGGTTATAGCTTGAAGGGAGAGTAGCAGACAGAAGGAAGCCTTTCCAGCTTGACCAGGCAGGCAGCTATGAGGTGCTGTGGTGACTGAGAGCAAAAACCACTGGGATCCCAGCTCATCTACTTCCTGGCTGTGTGTCTTTGGGCCGGTCACTTTACCCCTCTGAACTTTATTTTCTTTGTCTGAAAAGGGAGGGTAGCAATTGTACCTACCTAAGAAGTGCGTGGAAGGATTGAATGGGATAATGCTTACAAAACACGAGGTAATGGTTTACATTAACTTGTTAAAAATTAAAATCAAATGAAAAGTAATGTTAAATTTGTGAGCAATTAAAAATTGCTTACAAATGCAAGCTAATATCAGCATGGATATTATCCCTGATGTGTGTTCCTGAAAGAGCTAAAGCCCTGTATAGGGACTGGGGAAGGTTCTTTTTGAAACCACCTTGGCCTTTAAGAGCCTCCTTCTGAAGTGTGTCTTCTCGGCCCTGGCAGGTCCTCATCCTATAGCCCATCGCCTGTCAAGAAAAAGAAGAAGAAAAGTTCCAAGAAACATAAGCGACGCAGGTATTGTCCTTTTTCTCTGCAAACAAGGCCTCCCCAGGTGGGGTGGGGAGGACAGTTGATGGCACCAAAAGGTCATCTGGAAGCATATCATGTCATTTATGTAAAATAATTATCTATGTCTTTTTACGTATTTGTGTCTTGTATAAGCTGGGACTGTGGCTGTGAAGACTAGAGATCCATACATGCTAACTGAGGCCAGAGGAGGACTTGATTACGAAGAAGCAGGAGTGACTCAGGGACCAACCAGGCCTGAGCAAGGGGCTAGAACAAGGAGTGGAAAGCTGATAGGACCCACTTGGGACCTGAAGTGCCCGCTGTCTCCTGGTCCCAGTGAGGGACATGGCTGCACCCTGCCCCATCTCTCCATGTTGCAGGCCAAGTTACAAGGAGACACGGAATCTCTCTGTCTTGTTCCTTATTCCAAATTCCCAAGGAAAGGCCCCTCTTGTCAGTACATTGCATGCTGGAGAATGGAATAATGTTGAAAAACATGGCTATGCTGAGATCGCCCACCCTGGTGCATGGGGATGCAGGGACGGTAGTTACAGGATATTATGAACTAGGCCCATGTTCCTGGTGTTCACTATGCATACACACACACACACACACACACGTGTATATTTACAGGGGAAGGAAAAGACTAAAAGGATACTATAGTCCCAGCACTTTGCGAGACTGAGGCAGGCAGATCACGAGGTCAGGAGGTCGAGACCATCCCGGCCAGCGTGGTGAAACCCTGTCTCTACTAAAAATACAAAAATTAGCTGGGTGTGGTGGCATGTGCCTGTAATCCCAGCTATTCGGGAGGCTGGGGCAGGAGAATCACTTGAACCAGGGAGTCTGAGGTTGCAGTGAGCCGAGATCATTCCACTGCACTCCAGCCTGGCGGCAGAGCGAGACTCTGTCTAAAAAACAAACAAACAAACAAACAAACAAACAAAAGATATACAACAGAGGGCTCATGTTTGTAGTTTATGACCTAAACCAACATGTTATGATTGGAAGATTTTGCAATACAGAAATTCAGTTTTCTAGTTCCTCTGTATAGTCAGAAGGTTTGTCTTCTCTGGGCCTGTTTTCCCATGGACAGCCCTGGAGCTGAGGAGTTGCCATGCATTTAGACAGAATAGGTACTTGTGCTCTAGTTGGTCTCAGGACCTGTCCAGCCTGCTCTACCCACTTACAAAGCCTGCTTGGCCCCTGGAGGCAGGAAGTTTGAAATTCCCTATACAAGTTGTTTGCTTTAGTGAGCTACGGATAATGGGAAAAGTGTGATTTATGTTTTATTTTTGCTTATCTGTATCGTCCAATTTTCCTACATTCATTGTAGATTACTCGTGCAATTAACAACAGAATGAATGAGAGCTAAGAGGTTGTTTGGGGTTTCCCCCTGCATCTCAAGTCCAGTTCAAAGTTGCACCAATGTGACTTTTCCCAATCCAGGGATGTGACCACATCTCAGGGCTGGTTGCTAGAATGGCCTCAGACTCAGTTTGCTCTCACTGGTTATGTCAACCACCTGCCCAGACTTCCTGACTGCTGTTATCTGAGTTTGTGTTTACTACAAGGCATGGGCAAACTAATTAGTGAAATGTTGTTAATTTGGTGTCAGAAATCTTTCCCAAGGTGGAGTCCTTTGTAGAAACAATGACCCACACTTATGATTCTAGATGGCCACCTTATCACCTTCCTTTGCTGAGCAGCTCCTCCTAATTTGGGGGTTCGCTGGGGGAAGTGGAACAATTTTCCCATATTTGGGTTCTGGAAGCCAGGTGGCTTCTCATTCACAGATTCCTTCTCATGAGAAAGACACTGACAGACAGTCAGAAACAGGCTTTTCCTGCTCTGTCAGCCCAGGTCTTAGAGCTTCAGAGAGTAGGGGGCTCATATGAGGGAGATGATTAGGAGGGGAAATTCTGTTGCTGTTCCTTCCCAAATCCTGACCTCCTGAGCACCATCCTACTCCTGGTCCAGCCTCTCCAAGCTCTTGAAATGTTTGGTTAATGATAGCTGTCAGTTTTGGAGATGGGAGCTAGGGGTAGCGAAAGCACTGAGATTCTTTTTTTTATCTCATCAGTTAGCAAGGCTTCTGAGTTTTAAAACTTTTTTCCTTGTTCTGGCTAATGCATGCTGTGCTTTAATACCTAGTGATGGGTTGATAGGTGCAGAAAACCACCGTGGCACACATTTACATGTAACAAACCTGCACATCCTGCATATGTACCCCAGAACTTAGAATAAAAATTAAAAATTTTTAAAAATTATTTTTCACATCTATTTCTTGAACACCCATTATGTTCATGAATGAGGATTCTGAGTACCAGAAAAGAAACCAAAACCCAGTCCCTGCCCTCCAATTTCTCACATTCTAGTGGAGAAAATAGGTCACTCGAATATGGAGAGGTCCGTACCCTGCTGATGATAAGCTCAGAGGCTCACCCAGAGCTTGGGGGAGTAGACGGGAGGCACCAACCAGCCTGAGGGACTCAGAAAATGTTACCAGGAGAAGATGGCCTCCAACTGGAGCGCTGAAGAATGAGAAGCAGCTACATGGGTGATGCTGTTTGACTCTGAGCAACTTAATCAACTTCTCTGATCTTCAGTGTCTTTGTAAAATGGTTGTTAATAGTACTCCACAGGGCTTGGGGAAGATTGAATGAGATTGTGTGTGACAGGTGCTAAGTACAGAACCTGGCACACAGTAAGAGTTCCTCATGTGGAAGCTGGCTGTGTCGTGATGATGACGGTGATGACGAGGAGGAGGAGGAGGAGGAATCCACAGCAAGGGAGAGAGAAGATGAGATGGAGAATGGAGGAGGGGAAAGGCAGGAAAGGCAGAAGACCCTTTCTTATGTTTCCCTATCCAGCCTCATCCAGGACAGATTTACTGACAATTTTTGGGGAGGACTGAAGCACTGGTAGGCTTTGATCTGGAAATGCAGAATGCAAACCAGTATCTCCCATACAATTTTCATAGTCTCTGAAATCTAAGAGAGGAGGAGGATTAGCTAGGTGTCCTGACCCCCTGTCGCATGATCACAAAGACGCTGATACCTTCATACCAGGAAAAAAAAAAAAAAAAACTTTCAAACTCACCTATATTTACTTTCTCCCCTTCCTCCCTTCCTTGTCCCTCCCTCCCTTTCTTCCTTCCTCCTTTCTCTCTGTCCCTCCCTCCCTTTCTTCCTTCCTCCTTTCTCTCTTTCTCTCCCTCTCTCCATCTCTCTCTCTCCCTCTCTCTCTGCCTTTTTTTTCTTTCATTCTTTTTTCATTTTTTTTCTTTCTTTCTTTTCAGGTCTTTCTCCAAGAAGAGAAGGCACAGGTAAGACTCTGGTTCTCTGACTGCCTATTCAACTTTCTGCTTTCTCAGCAGCTTTGGGCAGCTTCTAGGTCAGCCCTCAGTTTCCATCTGTGCTCTTAGGCATGACCCCTTTGTCTTCCTCTGCCTCAGTTTCCTCCAGAATGAAGGTCTGAGCTGTTTTTTTCTGAGCATTCCAAGCCAACTTTTGACTTCCATCAGGCTCTTGGACCAGCCCTATCGATACCTCGACCCTAGAATGTCTCATTACCCCTGCCACTGGTTGGAATCCTGAACTGGGGCACATAGGGAAATATCGGTCCTGTCACGCCACCAAAACTTTCCCAGATCCGGCCAAGGAACAGGGCCAAGTCTTCCTATACTGGGCACATTTGGGTGAACACAAATAGTTATTACTTACAGAGTCCTCACTCCAAACTGGATCCTGAGCTAAGTCCCTTCCATGTGTAGATGACCCCAAGTCATTCTTATCCATTGTACTCAGACCCCCGCCCTATGACTCAAAAAAATAATTTAAACCCGGATACTTGAATATGCATGGGCAGACCATTTCAGAATCTACCAAGCTCCATGAGAGTTCAAATATCTTCCTGGATATTCCATTCACTTCTCTTACAAGTTGATTGAACAGCAGTCAAGAGCAGGGACTCTGGGGACGCATGGTCTTGGATCCATGGCCACATCCTAGCTCACTTGTGCAATCCTAACCAAGTTTCTTTGCCCATCTGAGGTTCAACTTAGAATGAGCACTTGTTAAATTGTGCCTCCACCCTTAGGTCACGGAGAGAATAAAATGAAGTTGTTGACAGCAGGTATTCAGCAGAATGCCTAGCCTGTAATTAAAGCCTCAAAAAATGGCAGACATTGTTATTACT
>NW_012121709.1:7491175-7495019 GCF_000951035.1 Colobus angolensis palliatus
AGGGAGGGAGGGAGAGAGAGGGAGGGACAGAAAGGCATAACTCATGTGTTGTAGGTTTAGGTATGTATGAGTGCACTGGGTCATGTGTATATAATGTGTATGTGTATGCATACTTGTTTATGTTGCATGAAAGTGTGCATGTGTGTGCCTGGCATGTCCCTTGTGAGTATATCTTGTGTGTACATTGTGTGTATATTTATACGCAGTATGTATATATCTAGTGTGCACATTGTCGACATCTGCACATTTTTACATTTTTGTACACTGTGTGTACAAATGTATACAATATGGGAACATTGTGTGGTCTATATTTGTGCCTACACCAGTGCATTTGTGTGTCTGTGCTTGTGTGAACATGAACGTGAATGGTGTACACAGGACACACTGAATTCTGTGCACTGTGTGTGTGCACTGTGTAAGCACCTCTGTACATTTTGTGCACAGGGGTTGTATGGGGGTTTTTACCTGTGCATGAGTGGTCATGGGGGTGTGATCACATGGGTGCACGTGTGTGAGCATGTGTATGAATTGATGTCCTGACTGCTGGATTTACAGTGTGGAGATGTCAATGAAGCTCCTAGCTCCAGTCTTGGGGCCCCAGCTGTTTCACAGTTTATAGCTGGTAGTAGAAATTCAAATCAACCACTGCTGCCTGTGGAGTTCAGTTCCCAGCCAAATTAACAGTAAATTTGGTTACAACCTACCTACTTTATATCCTGCAAATGTTAGTGCATGTGTTTTCCAATCAACTAATATTTTATCTCCCGCCAAGAAGCTTCTAAAGAGAGGATCAAAGACAATAAGATGAAAGGTAGTCGGCTGCCAAGGAGAAAAAAGAGGAGGCAGGAATGCAGAGGGAGGGTGCCCAGCTTTGCTGCCCCAAACGGTCTTTTCACCCAAGGTCAGCATGAAGGAGGGCATTTCAGCCACCACCACAGAGGCCTGGGGAATGCTCCAGAAGAAGGCAGTAGATCCTTGAGTTAGCTCAGGGAAGAACTTCCTTATCATCGAATTTTTCAGCTCAAGTCGAGAGACAATTATTGGCCACATGTATTGAATGTGCTTTCACACTAAGCACAGACAGAGTACGCGTTCTCAGCAATCTCAGTGTCACTTGACCAGTGGGGCCCCAGGGTAGGCAGCCACAGAGTCAGGGGCTAGGCCCAGACATCAAGAGCGCTAGAAAGGACCATCACTGAGACAAGGACTGCCTGCGTAAGGGAAGCAAGGTGGCCACCCTCCCCGATGGCAAGAGCTGGATAAGTCCCAGAAATTGCTAGCAGGGCATCAGAAAGCTTGTGCAAGCCAAAAGATAAGAGGCAGGAGAGAAAAAAGCAAGAAGAATAAGGCATCCTCGAGATAAACGATGGCTTATTCTTGCCAAGTCCATGGTCAGGGCTGCTTCCAGGCAAGTGGCTGCTGGAGTGAGTCAGCTTCTTTTCATTCAACATCCCTTAATGAGTGAGGCCCTACTAGGTGACTGGCCCTGTGCTGGGCCCAAGGACAAAGATGAGCCAGACACTGTCCTGGCCTTGAAGAGCTCACAGGAGCCAGATGTAGGGCTGGTCATAGCACAGCAGATGAAACCCTGGGCGTTGTGGGAACACAGGCACTGAAAAAAGGGCTTGGTGGCCTCCCACGGGAGGCAGCGTCCAAGCCGCAGGTGAGGATGGGAAGTAATTATTCTAGGCTACAAGTTAAGCAGGTTGTTTAAACTCTCTGTGCCTCAGTTTCTTCATCTATAAAATGGGAATAATAAGAGAATCTACATTGTAGGTTGTTATGAAGAATAGATGAATCCCTTTAAGAAAAATGCTTAGAATACAGTGCCTGGCATGAAATATGTGTTAGATGCAGGTTACCTGTCGTCATCACCATCATTATCATCATCATCCCTAAGACATCATGAAGTGGGAAATGTGTGAACCAGCATACATACAGTTCAGAGCTGCTTTAGCCCACCAGGCCAGGGCAGAAGAAGATGAGCAGTGAGGCCAGAGAACGAGGCCAGGGCTAGCTCCTGAAGCTGCCTGAGATTCAGGATCAGAGTTTGGACTCAATATGAGAGCAATGGGAAAGTTTTAAGCAGGGAAGGGATAGGGTCTGATGATTACGTTAGAAGAATCCCTGAGTCCTTTGTTGAGATAACCAAGTTACGTCCCAACAGAATCATCTCTAACTCCCACTGGCTTTCTTGTTTGGCCCAAACCATTGATGTCCTTTATATATCCTCAGTTAGCACTACCGCTGCCACTACTATTTCTGAATTATTACTACTTAGAAGTAGCTGAAGTAACCTGTAGTAACACCCTTGTTAGTGGTAGTGGTAGTAATTGTTGTTGTTCTAATTTTTGTTTTTGATGAGGTTTGTAGCCCATCCTGAAAGGCTTTTGATTCCATGCTAAGAACCTGGACTTAATTTTCCAGGTCTGAGGTTATAAATTGGCAGCCCAAAGGCCTAATTTACTCTGCAAATGTATTTCATTTGCCCAAAAAGGTGCCTTTAAAAAAATGAGCTTCCGTTTAAAATAAGAATATTTTACCTAAAAATCTGTATTTCCACATTCACTTGAAAAATTAGAGGATCACCACACAAATATTCTGGAGGCAAAGCAGCTCCTTCTGTTTTAACCCAAGCCTCCACTTGATATTGTGTTAGTGTTTGGCTGATTCACACATTTATGCTCCCCGAATGACCCCTGAAGCTCTGTGACATTGAGGCACCTGCCATGGGTGATGCAGAGGAGACACAGGGAAGTGACTTTCTGCCTAGGGTGTCATCTAGGGAGCGGGGAGGACCCTGAGTCATCCACACTCCTTCCAGAGGACCCCTTTCTGCTCACCCATGTTCAGCACCATCGGTTACAGAACCCTCCACCCAACACCCAGGCAGGAAGCTGGACTAACGCATGGGGTCGAGGGAGATGGAGAACTTCGGGAGGGATGGTGACTTGAGTGCAAGGGAAAAGCAGGTGTCACAAGATCAAATCTCTCTCTCTCCCTTTTTTACTCTCTCTCTCCTCTCCTCTGACTCGTTCCTTCTCATCCCCCCAAGATCTCGAAGCCGGCCCCGAAAGTCTCACCGCCACCGCCACCACCGCTGCCCCTCGCGGTCCCAGAGCTCGGAGTCCCGCCCCTCAAGCTGTGAGAGCAGGTAACCCCTCGCCCCAGGATCCTCTTCTGTCAGCCACAGCCGAGCCCAGGCTAAGACACTGTTAACACTAGCTTTGCCTCCACACTTCCAGCACAGGGTTTGGCCCCCTTCCTCGCACTCAGCAGCTGGCACCACTTCCCTGTAGAGAAAGGGCTGGAGAGGCCGGGCGTGGTGGCTCATGCCTGTAACCCCAGCACTTTGGGAGGCCAAGGTGGGCGAATTGTGAGATTAGAAGTTCGAGACCAGCCTGGCCAACATGGTGAAACTCCGTCTCTACTAAAAATACAAAAAAATTAGCTGGGTGTCGTGGTGGGCACCTATAATTCCAGTTACTCCAGAGGCTGAGGCAGGAGAATCGCTTGAACCTGGGAGACAGTGGTTGCAGTGAGCCGAGATCATGCCGCTGCATTCCAGCCTGGGTGACAGAGCAAGACTCCGAAAAACAACAAAAAAAGTTTTTTACAAGGGCTTTCTTAAATGTCCTCAGATGATCCGCCTGCCTCAGCCTCCCAAACTGTTAAAATTACAGGCATGAACTGCTTTGCCAGGCCCTAGCTACTCTTTGTGCATCCACTTGCAGGATCCTCTCTACAACCCTAAGAAGTGGGCATTATTGTTATCCCCATTTTAAATATGAGAAAACTGAGGCATGGGGGCACTGGTTAAGGAATTTGCTAGTCTCTTAGCAAC
>NW_012121709.1:7495726-7497704 GCF_000951035.1 Colobus angolensis palliatus
AAAAAAAAAAAAAAAGAAAGAAAAAGAAAAGAAAAAGGGAGAAGGAGAACGTAGAAGGGGGAGAAGGAAAAAGAGGAGGCAGGAGAGGAATATTTACCCAAATCCTGCTCTGTGTCAGACACTGTGCTAAGAGTTTCAATACATTTTCTCTCTTATCATTCTGATAACACCATGTGCTATGCCAGTGCTTCTCTACTTCAGCTGCCCTTTTCAGTCACTTGGGAAGTTTTAAAAGATGCCAATGTCTGGATCCCACCCTCTAAACATTCTGATTTAATCCAGATGAGATGAGACCAGAACAGTGAGATTTTTAAATCTCCCCAGGCGATGTGTGGGAAGCATTTCAGAAAGAGGTCCCTGGTACCTACTATCAAGATCAGACCTTGGTGTTTCTGCTGAACATCAACAATTTCCAAGAATATCACCATCCAGCAAGGCCACTCTGCAGCCCTGATTGCTCAAGACAAAACTAAGCCCCCTCTGTAATCAAGTCTGAGCCCAGATGAGAACACTGCACAAAACACAAAAGTGACCAAGCATCTCTCTACCCTGCCTAATATGAGTGACTGCTGCTTCCTCAGCAGTCAGCCTTAGCCTCGGTCTAGTCCTCACTCTTTCTAGATAAGATTGATGAAGACACCCAATCAGAATTACCACCACTTCCTGGCAGCATCCAATTCCGAACAAAGCTCCAGATCTGTAAATGCTCCCCAAACCACCTATCACCAGCCCAAAGCCTATAATAGATTCTTTCTAACACCCTCTTACAGAGACACCTGAAACTTCCCTATGATATTAAGGAGTGACAACAATGTTTGTTCAACCCCAGATGAATTTCTGGTGGACTCTTTCTGGAGGACATTGGCCAAATGAGCTAAACCACATCTCTGATCTGTTACAGCAGAGACAGCTGCCTTTTGATGGGCAAAGGGATCTGAACGAGGTCACATAGCTAGGAAGTGTCCGGCAGTGCTGGAATAGGCGCCAAGTTGATGTGACTCAGCCTGAGCACTTCACCTACACCCCAGGCTGAATTATCTCTCGGCAACTAAGCCCTACTGGCCTGGGCCAGAGAATCATACAAGGCTCTAGCAACTTACCTGTTAGATAAATGGTTAACATCACATACACTACCCCAGGCCTCCTCTGCTGTCCCATCTCCTCCTGATGGTGTTGGCATCTGAGCTCCCAGTGCCAATGAGCTGAGGAGCTTCCTAGCAGAAATGGAAGCAAACTGAGAGCTGCCACACAGGTTACACGTTCAATAGAAACGTGATTTTCAAGCCACAGAGCAGTCAGAGGCACTCCAGGGCATGAACCATAGGCACTAGTTCCTAGAGGGCCAAAAAACTGCCCTGACCCTTGCTCTGCCACTTTCAGGCTGTTTGACCTCAGGCAGATCCATAAACATCTCTGAGTTTTGGCTCCCTCATCTGTAAAATGGGAAAGTAATACCTTGCCCTGTCTATGTCTTCAAGTTGTAAGGAAAACTATGAAACTGCTTCAAGACAGGTTTATACACACCGTGCAAATCCATAATGTGCTATTTTTATTGCTCCTGTGGCTCAGAGAACTAATGAGATATGCAAAGTCCAAACATACCCTTTCTAAGAAGTCAGACATGCCTTTGGTTTTCACTGCAGACCAAGCAGCCAGATCTAGACGTGACAAACTTGCAGAAGGCATCTCTGTCATTTTTGTCAGCCATTTTTTTTCACCAAAGTTTTGGGTGACAGTCAACAGGATGTCTTTATTTCACAGATGGCGAAGTCACATACACAAAGACACACAGTTATACACAGTTACATTTATAGACAAACACATGGAAACACAGATGGACACACCCAGACATGCACATAGTCACATGACAGACAATCAGGGAGGCACACAAGTGACATTAAACTGAATAACTAATCTGGATGGGGACCTTTTCTGTTTTTAAAGCTGCATCCTCAGACCCCAAAGCAGTTCCAGATAC
>NW_012121709.1:7498419-7505387 GCF_000951035.1 Colobus angolensis palliatus
TGGTTGGATTGATGGATGGATGATGGACAGATGGTTGGTTAGATGGATGAATAGATGGCTGCTTGGACAAATGGATGGCTAAATGTTTGGTTGGATGGATGGATGGATGGATGGATGGATGGATGGATGGATGGATGAATGGATGGATGATTAAATGGATAAATTAATGAATAAATGGATATACACACAGTCCAGCTTTCATACACACACATGCAGACATACCCAGGAACAAAATCACATATGAACATATACAAACACCCCCAAACACACTTTATCATCCTCAGATCCTGTTGGTCCCGCATCCATCTCCCTACCATGCTCCCCTTCAAAAGACCCTCAGGTCTCTCTCCCCTATCCCCAGGCACCGCGGCCGGTCCCCTGAGGAAGGGCAGAAGTCCCGCCGAAGGCACTCCCGCCGCTGCTCCAAGACCCTCTGCAAGGACAGCCCTGAGGCCCAGTCCAGTCGCCCGCCCAATCAACCCCTCCAGATGCTTGGCTACCTGTCAGCCAGGGGTGTAGTAAGTATTCTTCACAGCCTCCTCTGCCAGCCTTGGCCACGACACTTGGGGGAGATGGAGGCACAAGTTCAGGGCAGTGTATGATACATTTTAATTCAATTTCTGACAAAATATCCCACTGGCTACAGACCTCATTAATGATGAACCAAATGATAATTCACCAGACTTTGGCAACACTGGCTTGAGGATTGGGGGGGGAAGGGGGAGAAAAACTGAATGCCCAGTCTTTTATCAGGAGAATGCTGACAAATAAATACTTGTCTCCAGAGTGATATCTGCAGGAAGACATGTTTAAGATACCATAGGAGGATTTTCTGTTTGTTTGTTTGTTTGTTTGTTTTTGGGAGAGAAAGGAAAAGAAGGGCTCTTTGACATAACAGAGGCACTCCAGCTTTTACATGAAGTCTGCATCTTTTATGCCAGCTGGATAGCAACATTGGTTGGCAGCTGGGATTTCATTTCACCTATAAACATGACCTTGAATTTATATGACAGTTTTCTTCCAAGGAGGTCATAGCTCTTGAACTGCATCCTCTCATGTAGCCACACAAGGTCTTGGGAGTTGAGGTCACAGCTGTTCTCACTAGTCCCTTCTACAGATGGGAAAGAAGAATCAAGGCTCAGAGAGGTTAAGGGCTAGGGTAAAGCCCCAGAGCAAGGCAAGAGTTAATCCAATTTAGCAACAGAGCATTGAATAGAATTAAGTGGTGCTGCCCCAAGTCAACAAGGACAAGCTGGAATTTTGACTTCAGATAGTTTGACACCATGAGCAAGAGACTTAGAAATGGATCTGAATTCAGTCCTAGTGTGGCCACTTCCTAGCTGTGTGGCTTTGGGCAAATTACTTAATCTCCATTTTCTCATTGGTAAACTTGAAGTAAATACCACTTCCGTATGGGATTGTTGGGAATATCCAATAAGATAAAGTACACGAAGGCCTTTTGTAGACTCTAAAAAGACAGACAGATTAACAGGAAGAGAGCCAACATTGATAGAGTCTACAATTGCAGCAGACAGCTGTGAAAGGGACTGTCTTCTCTAGCTACATGTGAACTTGAGAATTTCAGGTAGATGCTCCCTAAGGAAGGATGAGGTGGAAGCAAGGAAAACTTCAGGGGTCCTTGTGGGGATGTCAAGAAAGGGAAAGCAATGACAACAGTTGAGCCTGGTTGACACAATAATTATCTGCAGTGCATTCCAGGAAACTTCTTTACCAGTCAAGGCACCTAGCATCACTAAGGTCTAGTTTTACCCAAATCCTCTGCCTACCTGGAACCATCTGCAACTGTCCCCAGACCCCTTCTTGGTAGAGATGTCTGTGGTTACTGAGTCCTTGCAGATGGCAAATGCCCACCTGTGTACTCTCTCTCACACAAATATCCTAAAAAGGGGTCTTTCCAGCATGACAGAAAGTCTAGAGGCTTGGATTTGAGTCTTGTTTTGGCTGGACTTGTCATTTTACCCCTCTCAACCTCAGCTTTCTCACCTGAGAAATGGGCACGATTTTCCCACTTGTCCCCCAGGCGGATTGTGGCAAAGGTAAAGATAAATTTGAAATATGAGCATGAAGAGGTAAAGGAATGTTTTTAAGTTAGCAAAAGATGCCTAATCTCCCTGATCATGGTATTCATGGTGGTCCATCTGGAGGTCCCAATTGACCCTAGCTAAAAAGTGCCATTGGGAAGCAACTGGCTTATACTTTCTTACAGGTCTGGGATGGTTTTCCAACAAGACATGTCTGTCAATATGTTACAAAAAGCTAGATCTGTCCACCTACACAAGCTGGGGAGGTTACCAGATTGGCTATTGGTAGTTTGCTTTCCTAAAACACATGGGTTCTTGATGGCTTTGAGGTACAATGCCTCACTGTTCTTCATGAGCCTGGCCCTGTCAGAAGAGCTAAAAGCCAGGGTTCACCTGTACCTATAAGAGAGGCCTTAAGAGCTCAGCCAGTGTAATGCTCTGATTACTAAGAAAGGAAACTGAGATTCACAGAAGGGAAATGATTTACATGGGCTATGGCAAGGCAGAGTTGTTTAAAAACATGAGATTATGAATTTGTGGTCACATCATATCCCTGAGATAGGAGTAATTACTTAAATATTTCTGAGCTGTAGTTTCCTCATCTGTACAAAATAATAATAGTAATACTAGAGATAATAACAGTCTCTTCTTCAAAAGGCAGCTGTTGAGCCCAGTACTTGACACAGGTGCAAAACTTGACAAAAAATATGATGACAACATTCCAGATCCTGGCTGCACTTACCAGCTGTGGCTCCTTGAGCAAGTTTCTGTGTCTCAGTTTCCTCAAAAACTGCAAAACAAGGATAGCAATAAGACCTACCTCATAAGAATGTTATGAGAATTCAATGACACAATGTAAGTAAAAGTTTTAGAGTATAACAGGCAAGAAGTAAATGCTGCATAATGCTTACTGCTTGTGATAGTAACAGCAGTAGAAGTAATAGTGGAAATAGCAGTGGTGATAGTAGTGGTGGCAATAGTAGTGGTGATAGTAGTAGCCACAATAGTAGTAGCAGTGGTAATAGTAGTGGTAGTAGTAGTAGTAATAGTAGTATAGTTCCAGGCACAGGCTAGGCTGCGACTTGAGCCAGGGCCCCTGCTTCCCAGACCAATTTCTTTCCATTCTAAATGGTAGCTGTAGCCCAAATGGCTACCCTGCCCCACTCAAGGTTGCCTGGCTCCCGGAAGAATCACATGGCCCCAGATCTGGTTCTTTAAGTGCTCCTCATGCATGGCCCTTTCTCATCTTCTCCATTACAAAAGCAGAGATGGAAGAAATTTCCAGATTGGATCAAAGATTTTCCAAGGGTCCTGGCCCCAAGTTTTTCTCTCTTTTAAAGCTAACAGTACGTTTTCATTGAATCACCTGTCTGATCATTCATTTAAGTCTACAAACACCTATGGAGCATCTACAAAGGGTCAGGCTCTGACTTATCTCAGGATCCAATTACTAAGAAAGAAATAGCCTGTGCCTTCCAATGAAGGGAGACAGACAAGTTAAAAACAGTTAAAGGCAATGCACAACAATTGATGCTCAGATGCTTAATTGGGGTACAAGGTTAGCAGACAGGGGAGGGGACTGGGATTAGGGTTAGGGTTGGGGAGAGAAGGTAACAATTACCTGAAAAGCTAAGGGTGAGCCAATGAAGGGGAAAATAAAGATTAGAGTTGAGTGTTGAGATAAAATTCCAGGGCAAGATATGGGCTCTGGAGGTAAAGAGGAGCCCAAGCATGAAGGATTGTCTATGCCATATTTGATTACAGGTATTTCATATGCACAGCTCTTTTAAAAAATCAAGGACAGTTGCATAATATCAAGGGACTTATTTACATATATGAATATGAAAATTTTGGGGTTGGTTCTTAATAGAAATCTTAGTTGGTGAGCTAAAGGTGACCTGAGGCTCTCTTGCTTGGTCAGCACCCAAATCCAAATAGAGAATCCCAAGACAGTTTAGAGACCCTTCACAGCCTCACACATGGTCCTTATCTTCACTCCACCATCTCTGTTCAAGACACTGGGGAGGCAGATAGATTGTAAAAAAGAAAAAAAAAGTACTACTCTTCCTGAACTCCAGGGGCTCACAGTCTAGTAGTCAGAAGAATGCTGCAATATAGTGTGATTGTTTTGTAATTAGGGCTGGGATTGAGTCAGGAGTACCAGTACCTTCTCCAGTTGTTAAAATATTCAAATATTTTCATGCCAGTTGGTAAATAGGCCCTGTCACTACCTCACCCAACCCCAGTCAACCCAGCCATCCCTCCTCTTCCTTGGCACCTTCTGGATCTTCTCAGAATCCTGAAACTGAAAAGTGACACCTACTTCCCTTCAGCATCAAAGCTAGCTTCCTTTGTGGTGGGGCAGTACCCACAACCAACTAGTTATTGAATATTGTGAATGTCACTCCTGGCAGTGATGAAAGCAACTACAGTGTGTCATGGAAGCACAGAGTAAGGGCCAGACAATGTTGTCTTGATGTCTGAGAAGACTTTACCAATAAAGGATTATTTGAACTGGGCTTTGAAGGATGCATAGGAGTTCATTGGGTTGCAATGGCTGATGGACAGAGGGAGAGGAAAACACCACTATGTGTCAGGCACTGTCACATACTTTACATAATTTTTGCCTCATTTGATACCTAAAACAGTTATTTGAAGTAGGTGCAATTATTATCACCATTTTGAAGATGGGAAAATAGGCCCTGTGAGGTGTTGGTACCTAGGAATGTAACCAAATTGGGAGAAAGGGTAACTGTTATGAGTTGTGGTTTGTGCCTTGAAAGCTTACCCTGATAGCTGGCATGGAGGGTGGACTGGATGATGGGAGGGTGGATTGGATGATGGAGAGACTCATGGCTCCAAGGATTAGCCAAGCCCTTTCCCTGTGGTATGGGGCTGTCTATCAAGTCTATCATAACCAGAGAGGGAATCTAGAAGGAGGCTGATCAAGACTGGAGCTGGGCCAAAGACAATGGCAGGTTTCTTGTTTCCTCCTCTTGCTTTCAGCCTGGGCCAATAGTTGCTAACGCCTGTCAACAAAAACCTGTACAGATGTCGAAACCAAAAATAATAAGAATAAAAGCAGAACTCGTAGTCCATAAAAGAGGATCTCATGAAATGTGTAAACTGGAAGAGGCAATGTGATTAAGACATGAGCTTTGGAGTAGATCTGGGCACCCTGGAGTTCTTGATCTCTCCCTGTGAGACCCTGGGTGACAGCAATAACTAATGCCTACTGAGCACCTACTATGCACCAGGTGCTAGGCCGATTGGTTTACATGTATCATCATCATTGCATTTATTTTTACAATAGCTTTTCAATGGAGCTTCCCCGAATATCTCCACTTTATGATAAGGAAACCCCAGCCCAAAAAAATTAAGTAAAAGGCAGCTATTCAACAGAGAAGCTAGGGTTTGAATCCAGGGTCCATGCTGACCTCAGAGTCCACGTGTTTAATTACATGACCTCCTGTGTGCCATTTCATGTCTTTGGGCCTCAGTATCCTTATCCGTGCCTTGGGCTAATAATAATCATACCTACTTATAGGATTGTTATGAGGATGGAGTAAGATAAGGTATCCATTCATTTCAAAAATAAACATGAAGCATCTACTCTCCTGCCCTCATGTGGCTTATGCTCTATGTGAAAAAATTTATCCCAATCCCAATGCTTGGGACATAACCCTTAATGTATGCTAGTTGCCATAATATTTTTTGTCATTATAGCAGCTTTACTAAACTTATCCCAAATAAACCCAGATATGATGTTCTCAGAGTATCTCTAGCTTCAAAAAGCTGAATCCATCCAAGATCTCAGGTGAACTTCACACCAACCCCAGGAGAAAGGCAAGATGGGAATATGCTTCTCACTTTGTAGACCAGGAAAACGGGGCTGAGGGAGAATCTGGATGGCCCAGGCCTTCTGACCCCTGGTCCAGGTGCTTGCATGTTCTGCAAAGCCTTTGAGCTCTTGCCCAGCTGGGAGACTCAACATCCAACGTTTAATACCATCATCATAGTTGAGAGAAGAGAGGAACCAAAGTACAGAACGTGGATGAGATGAGATTTGGGGATTTTCTGGGCCATTGGTTTTTTGTTTGTTTTTTGTTTTTTTTTTTGTTTTTTGTTTTGCTTTGTTTTGTTTTGTTTAATGGGAGGTAACATAGCTTTGTCAACTTTTACTTTTGCTAAGGAAGGACAGAAAAAAGAAAACCACCATTTTCTATCACTGAAGGCAGATTTTACCACTAGAACAAGTAGGAAAGCCATGACCTTGGAAGAAAAAAATGAGTCTTTAAATCGAAAGTATTTAGCAGGATGAAAAACTAATTACATTGAACTTACTTTTTTTGTTTCAATTTGGGCTGGTGAAAATGTGTCTAACTGGGTCCAGGTGGGGATTTCTGAGAACAGGTGGGCAGGGGGTCCTCAGGAGAGGCGTCGAAGAAAGGGTGAGCCTGAAGCTGTCATTCCCTCTGGCTCCTGCTTAAGGAAAAGAATAAAGAGGCCAGACCAACTCTGCCTACCAAAGGTTCAATGCAGTGTACGGCCCCATGGCATAGCCCCAGCCCTAAAGGACTTTGTCATCTTCCCACAATGCCCGTCACGTCAAAAAGGACTTTGTCATCTTCCCACAATGCCCGTCACATCTCCTTTCTCTTTCTCCATCTCCTCCTCCTCCCAAATGAACTCCCACCAGGTCAATGAATCTATTCTTTTGCTGTCTTCCTAATTAGTGCACTAAGGAAGATGTACAACAGAAAGGAAAATAAACTTAATGTCTCTGTGAAACAAAAGCTTTTTTTTTTTTTTTTTTTTTTTTTTTTTTTTTTTTTTTTTTTTTTTTAGACATAGCCAGAACCCTCTCGCTAAAAGCTCTGCCATACAGCTCCATACTCACATGAGAATTTCCAGTCCCCCATATGG
>NW_012121709.1:7506413-7530471 GCF_000951035.1 Colobus angolensis palliatus
TAACTCGGCTCACCGGTTTCGGCTCACCGGTTTTCCAGTGTTGATCTGGGGTATTGAAGCAGATAGTGTCCATATATAGATCCTCACCCTCTGCACTTCGGGGCACATGGCTGACTTCCAGCTTCCAGATGGTATTCTCTGCTGCCAAAACCTATTTTCTCTGCCTGTTTGGCAGTCTGGACATACTAGAGAATTTATGCTCTAGTGTTCAACCTTCAACCTGTGAGTGATGGGGAACTGGTGTATGAATATCCCAGCTCCCTCACTCCTTGGTTGAGGTTAACTCTGGGGTGCGTGTTCTACACTGGTTCCCAGGATGTCATCACCAAAATTAAGCATCCGCTGCCCACTGTAATACCTGGTTTGATAATGCATCTTTTTTTGGCTCCCTCTCTCCTCTACATCATTTCCACACTCCACTAGAGAGGTTCCTTCTCCTCTCAAGTTATTGGCACTCATTTTCCATCTCGACTTCTAAGAATCCAGATTAGACAGGCATTATTTCACTCGATCATTAAGTAGATCTTGTAGAAGCTGGATTTTCATGCCATAACCCCAAAAGTAGGCTTTTATGTAGACATCATGGAGGGTGAGGGCTGAGATGGAAGAAGAGGTAAAATTTGACCAAAGAAGAGAACCCTGGTGTGAGGGCTCCAGCTCTTAAAAGGGGGTCCTGGGTACCTGGAGGGCATTATTACCAGATGACAGAGGATCTGGAGTGGCTCTTGCTAACAAGTGTCTTGGGACAAAGAGCAGTTGCATGCGCAGAGAGAAACTCCCAATGCATGAAGAGGAGCTCTTCAAAGATGAATTATGAGAGGCCTATTACATAAATCAGGAGGCAGAGAGAAGCAAAGGAGAACCATTCTGTTGTATCAATGTCGGAGGGCGGTGACTCTTTGCACCTTACGTGCCAGAGAGAGTAGCTGACTAGGACGGCAATACCCAGGGATGGAAGGGCAGCGGCAAGACCATGAGAGGCCCCTATTGTCAGCCCATCAGAAGCTCACAACTCTAATGTCTCCTCTGCACTTTCACGGTCAGACCTCTCCCATCCTGTCTTGGGCTTCCCTCAGGTGTGTCTTCCTTCCTCCTCTCCATGTGGAGTGAATGAAGAGCTCTGGACAAGGTGGAGTCTGGGGTTTAGGAGACCATTAAACTATCTGAACATCTCTGATGATGACTTTGTGAAAATGCTCCTACCACCTGGAAGGATAAACAGAGCCCAGCAAGACTTGTAAAGACAATACCAAGTACAGTTCAGCTGAAAAGAAGGAGGAATGAATGTCTTCAGGTTACCACCTCCTCTGTGCCAGAGGAATCTTCTAAGCAGGCCAGATGGAGTGACATGATTTACTCATTCCAGATGTACCCACTAGGGACATGATGTCATGCTGGTTGTGCCCTTTGAGAGGGTGACCAGCATGGAGAGCAACTGGGAGATCCAAAACCCCCTGCCCTCCATTTACCAAGCCCTGAATACAGATTCAGGACTACTTCAGCCCAGAAAAAGGTGTACTATCTCTTTTCTAATCTGTCTGGCCAGAAAAGGCACCTTTTTCTAATTCTTAACCCATAAGGCGCACTTTTTTTTTCCCCTTTAAAAAATGTAATTCTTATGTATATATTTCCAGGGTATATGTGATGTTTTCATACAGGCTTACACTGTGTAAGGATCCAATCAGGGTAATTGTGCATCCATCACCTCAAGCATGTATCATTTCTTTGTGTTAGAAACATTCCAATTACACTCTTTTAGTTATTTTAAAATATAAGATAATTTAAAATAACTAAGTTTAATATATTTAAATATAAAATAAGATAAATTATTGCTCATTCTGCCGGGTGCGGTGGCTCATGCCTGTAATCCCAGCACTTTGGGAGGCTGAGGTGGAACAGATCACCTGAGGTCAGGAGTTTGAGACCAGCCTGGCCAACATGGCAAAACCCTGTCTCTACTAAAATTACAAAAAACAATTACCCGGGCTTGGTGGCAGGCACCTGTAATCCCAGCTACCTGGGAGACTGAAGAAGGAGAATTGCTTGAACCTAGGAGGCAAAGGCTGCAGTGAGCCTGGGTGACAGAGCGAGATTCTGTCTCAAAAAAAAAAATTATTGTTAACTATAGTCATCCTGATGTGCTACCAAATACTAGATCTCATTTATTCTCTCTAATTGCATTTCTGTACCCAGCAACCATGCCTATTTTATACTCCACTTCCCACTACCCTTCCCAGTCTCTAGTAACCATCATTCCAATCTCTATAGGAGTACCTTTTCCTAATGGGAACAAAGTCACTATGCAGGCTGGCAGCCTTGTTACATGCAGATGACCGAACTCAGTCCGTCTTTGAACTTGAGCTCTCATAGTAGCAGAGAGTAGAATAAGAAGTAAGAAGACCCAGCACAGCTTGTTTCATCTGGAAGGTTTTGCAGGTCTGAAATTTCTCGCCTGAAGCCTGAAGCTTATGCTGTTGAGAATCTGCACAGAGCCTCTGTGTGCTTCCTCTCAGGGTCCTGGGTCTGAGGAGTATCGGGGGAATGAGAGAAAAAACAGGGAGCATTCTTTCTCTCTGCCAGGGGTCTGGACCCCAAACTTTCTTCTAAGACCTTCTGTTCGACAGCACAGTAGAGTAGCTCTAGTAAACAATAATCTACTGTATATTTCCAAGTAACTAGAAGAGAATAAGTTTTTTTGGCTCAGGCTGGAGTGCAGTGGTGTGATCTTGGTTCACTGTAGCCTCCACCTCCCAGGTTCAAGTGACTCTCCCACCTCAGCCTCCCAAGTAGCTAGGACTACGGGCACATGCCACCACACTTGACTAATTTTTTTAGTTTTTGGTAGAAGCAGAGTGTCGCCATGTTGGCCAGCCTGGTCTCGAACTCCTGACCTCAAGTAATCTGCCCACTTTGGCCTCCCAAAGTGTTGGAATTACAGGCATAAGTCACCGCACTCGGCCTTAGAATAATTTGAATGCTCCTAGCATAAAGAAAAGATAAATGTTTAAGGTGATGGATATCTATCTCTATTATCCTGATCTGATCATTACACGTTATGTAAATGTATCAAAATATCACATATATTCCAAAAATATGTACATCTATTATATATCAATAAAAATAAATATTTGATTCTAAAGGTTCTCTCAAGCTCACACACCCAGCCGAGCTGGTCTTGAGACCCCAAGCTTCAGCCAGGGGTTCCCAAGGTTCCTAGAACGATTCTCAGTGTGATGGAGGCTGATTTCTTCTCAAATTCCCAAAGCTGGCAGACACCCAGCTGGATCCCACCTGGGCCTGATCACCTAGTTGTCTCTACAATAAATTAAGTCAGGCAGGCCCACAGAGGCTTCCAAGTGACCTGAGAGCAAACTTGTTCATTAGACAAAATTTACTGAGTGCCTACTCTGTGCCAGGCACTGGTGAATGCTGGGGAGCAACATTGAACCAGTCATGGCCCTGCCATCAGCAAGCTCCAAACCCAGTCAGAGAGACGGCCAATAAAATAAGCAACTACTTTACTAAGGAACATGGCTGTGGCACACAAATGACATTCATTTTTGAATGAGTGAGTGAATTCAAGATTCAGTGAATGAGTGAAGTACAGAGTATTGCGCTATCCTCGTCTGGAGGATGACAGAAAGCTTTCTAGAAGAGGTGATAGTACACCTGGAAGATGAATAAATTTAGCCATGTGAAGTGGGGAAGAGAGGAGTATTCCAGGCAGAGGAAATGGCAAATGCGCATGGCCTGGGATTAGAACAAGATGGGATGGCAGAACCAAGAAAACTCAAATCTGAATCAGTCAGCTTAGGTTATGGGGGCTGGGGTGGGATGGTGTGGAAGAGGTGCTATTTGTGAAGTAGGCAGGGCTGGGGTATGAAAAACCCATGTCATCCATGTCAAAGAGTTTAGATCCATTCAAAGAAATGGGACTTTTAAACATGCAGGAGAAGTTGGTATTTTCAGGCACCAAATTTAACCCAATGAGAACATTTCAATAGTGCCTTTATCCCTGTTTTCTGGTGATGATGGAAAAGTTGATGCCTTGTAGATTTATCAGTTCTGACCACACAAGTTACATGTAGATAAGTCACAGACAGGTGGTAATACTCTGAAAGTATCCCTGTGAGCTCAGGGCGTGGGGTTGAGAAGATGAATGAGGCCAGATCCCCTTCTATATCCACTAGCCTGGAGGGGCCTCACATTCAAGAAATCCTTGCCTACGGGGATCTATTGTGCACCACGAAAAATGAAATTCGTAGTCAAAACTAGGAACAAGTACCTGGGAGAGAAAGGCCCAGCCTGGCAGCCTCCAGGTAGCAAACCACAAGATAATGAAAATTATTGTACTCACAGGCCCCTGTCCTTGAGTTCTTCCAGCCTAGCTCCTTCCAAGATGGGCTTGCTGGATTCACTTGTAACACACTGGCTACCAACCATTCACCATCTCTGGGGTAAAGATTCCATGATCCCATTCTTGTACCAAGCCCAAGCCAGAGATCACAGATCTCAGGGTCTAGTTGCCTGGCATGATACATTCCTGACAGGGGTGGTGGAGATACATGTGTTAACACTGAACTCCAGAGTTGAGAAAGATGTGGCATCCAAAATGCAAAACAAGAAGACAAATAAATAGGAGGACTGAATGGGAACAGGGCCTTTACATTGTTGTTTTAAAAGTCTCACTCTAAAAAACTCCACCAGAGCAACCTTATTTTGAGGTCCCTTCTCCCAAAGTAAAGCTATCCAAGGTGCCCTGCAGGTAAAATGGCAGCTGTGCTGGACAGAACTTGCTAAAGCTAGACTATCACTTTGCCTGTGTGCAAAGCCTCCTGGGAGAATCTACAAAGGAATCTCTGCCTCCCGGGCCCCGGGAACTGACATCCTGAGTGCTGGAGTTATGCTATTCTCACAGTTCCAACGTGTCTGTGTTTCACCCACATGACCAATTGCTGAGAAGGCAGAAATGGTTCTTAAGAAATTCCAGAAGTCCCCCCTCCTTTAGGGCCAAGACGCACAAGATAAAGTTGGGAGAAAGAGTAGGCTCTTTATGGTGAAGCCTGCCCTAACATTTGTGAGGTCAGAGCAAAGTTATAGAAGAAGATCCATATATTAGATGTCTAAATGTTCATAAATAAGTCAGCAAACTTAATAAAATATGTTCTGTTATCTTGGTAAACATACCTTCAAAATGATCTGAAAGTTAGTTATGATTTTAGAATCTTGGACCATTTCAGAGTGCCAGGATGTGACATAGCAGTCGGGGGAGAATTTGGCCCCAGAACTATCCCTTTCTCTCCCTGAATCTGGCACATCCAGCACCATGATGGGGCTTACACACATGCATATAGATCCCTCAGCCTAAACATCCAAGTTCTGTCCAAATAGCTACCTTTGGACCTAGGAGTGTGGACACTTGAAGCATGCTCTCCCTGCAGGAGAATGGATCCATGGATGAGGCCTACAGAGACCTGGAAAGGGGCATAGGAGTCATTTAAACAGAGAATTCTGGGATCTCAGGTATCCAGAGAGTGGTTGAGGCAGGCAGTAGTCTTAAGGGGGTGCCTTCTTGGTCCCCCAGATTTCTCATCCCATATGGATGGTTATCTCTGGAGGAGGGCCAGAGCAGGGGTCCCTCCCATCTGCAGCTAAGCGTGGTACTGCTGGCAGAGGCCAGCATCAAACTTACTGTGTCATCCCAGCCACAGCAGGTCTGAATATTTAAAGAAACCGCCCCTCGTGCCTCCTGCCCCCCGCCCACCATCCTACTTCTAAAAGTGTGCTCACCTTCCCAAGTGCTGGCTTTCCATCGCCTCCCTTACTCCTTCATTTCTCCTAGATCAGCCCTAGACAGGGTTCTGGGGGCCCCTCTTTATTCCCAGTCACCCCAAAGCCCAATCTCCAAGCCCATTCCAAAGCCCTCTGTTTTGCATCCTCCCTCCCTCGTGCCCCCTCGATATTCACACGTAGGTAGTAGATGCAATACTCTAGCTGCCGTTGGCATATTCCACAAGGGTTTCCTGCTCCAACTTGGGCCCTAAGGGATTGATTAGGTTGGCTAGGTTAGGTCCCCTTTATGACAAAACCAAACAGAATTGATGCCCCCACCTGTCAAGGGCACTAAAAAAAACCAAAACTCAAAGTTCAGGGCCAAGTTTGAGGATGTGCAGAAAGGTGTGTGTTTTTTCTTGTCAATTGCGACTCTAATGATGGACTCACGTTGCCCGCTCTTCCCTTTCTCTTACACCTTACCTACCTACTAAAGGAGGAGTTCTTGCTTGGTAAGTGGATATAATCCGCAAAGACATGAGAGAATTTATTAGAAGCCACTCAAGAGCCTTAGCTACCTTCTACAAGGGGAAAAGGACACACACAAATATCTATAGAGACCCTTTTTTTCATTTATTTTTGGTCAGACTATTTGACTTCCATTTTTTTTTTTGTCCCCTCCTTTCTTTTCCCCTTTAGTTGAAAACTGCTAAAATGTCAGTTTGCGACCTTGACTTTATATTTAAAAAAACAAAAACAAACTCTCATCTTTATTTCATTTCTTTTCCCCATGTGATATTTGTTTAGGGTTCTATTCAGGCAAGTTTTTCTTTTCAAAACCAAAAATTGTTAAATTAATTGAGGATTTGGTTGAAGTTTAAAATTTTGGCTTTACCTGCTTTTATTTTTAATTTCCAAGATATATTTTTTCAGGCCCATAGTTCCATTTCTTTTTCCCCTTCCCTTTCCTTTATTTTTTATTATTGTTTTAGGTTGAGTTAAGGGTGTTTACACCCCCTTTCTATTGAGTTGACTCTTTTGTTTAATTCATTAGAAATTAAATTTTGTATAATTTCCTTTTTCTTTTGTTTAACCTGAATCGCATGCTTTTTCTCTGCATGATACCTAAATCTTCCAGTTATCCTAGCAGGGGGTAAAAAAAAAAAAATCTCCTTTCTGTGGTATTCTTTCAGGAATTTGTGCTTTTGTTTTTTGGCGTCTCTTCTTTCTTCTCCTCTCTCTCTCTTTCCTTTTGTTACAGTGCATCATGACGGTAAACATTTCTTGGTTATTTAGACACAGCCCATGGGCCCAGCGCTCAGCAGTGTCCAACGGGTCTTTTTGCTTTCAGATCACTGGGTCGGGGTCTGCTGCTGACCTCTTTACCAAAACAGCCAGCCCGCTCACCACCTCGCGAGGACGTTCCCAGGAGTACGACTCAGGCAATGACACGTCCTCGCCACCCTCCACGCAAACCAGCTCAGCCAGGTCTCGGGGCCAGGAGAAGGGGAGCCCCAGCGGGGGCTTGAGCAAGAGCCGGGAGCTCAACAGTGGCAACACCTCTGATTCAGGGAACTCCTTCACCACCTCCTCACCCCAGAACAAGGGGGCCATGTTGGAGAATCTCTCCCCAACCAGCAGGGGCAGAGAGTCAAGGTCAGTACACTGCACGGGGTGGGGGATAGAGAGTCTCCCACCTTAGCTCCACCTTCTCATGCTCTCATCCCAGCCTCCCCCACTCCACCCCCAAGATTCTTTTATTTGTAACAGAGAGAAAACTCAACTCAGACTGGCTGAATTGTTTTAAAACGCTAGTGGTACTAGCTTCAGGTACAGCTGGATTCAGGGGCTCAAAAATATGTTGCTGAAAATCTGTCTTTCTCATTACATCTCTTATTCTGCTTCCTCATTCTACTGGCCTTATTCTCAGGCAGATTCTCCCAAAACATTGTCAAATATGCCAAGCAGCTAACATTCTATCGGTTTAGCCAGCCAACAGGAGAACAATGCTTCTTTCTCAAAGATTTCAGCAAAACACCAGGACAGGTGCTTATTGGTTCTGTTAGGCCCAGCTTAGGTCATCTGCCCATCACTGTCCCAGGGGATGATATGCTCTTGGCCAGAATGTGTCACATACCATCCCTAGGGCTAATGAGTAGAACCTTCCCACATTCCTCTACAGGAAAAGCCAGGTTATTGGTATCAGAAGAGATGGAGGCTAGGCAGCAGAAAAGCAGATGACAATTTTACTAATAATCTTAGAAGAAAGTCTAACATTGGCAGGGCATGGTGGCTCACGCCTGTAATCCCAGCACTTTGGGAGGCCTGAGGTCGGGAGTTCGAGACCAGCGTGACCAACATGGAGAAACGCCGTCTCTATTAAAAATACAAAATTAGCCGGGTGTGATGGCGCATGCCTGTAATCTCAGCTACTCGGAAGATAGAGGCAGGAGAATTGCTTGAACCCTGGAGGCGGAGATGGCAGTGAGCCGAGATTGTACCATTGCACTCCAGCCTGGGCAACAAGAGGGAAACTCCATCTCAAAAGAAAAAAGAAAGAAAGAAAGTCTAACATTAAATTCATTGTAAGTCACTGTCATTTAAGAACATATCACAGTATTTACCCAAATGAATTGAAAACTTATCTCCACATAAAAACCTGCACTTGGATGTTACAACAGCTTTATTCATAATTGCTAAAACTTGGAAGCAACCAGGATATCCTTCAGTAGGTGAGTGAATACATAAATTGTGATATGTCCAGACAATGGAATGCTATTCAGTGCTCGGAAGACATGAGGTACCACGCTATGAAAAGACATGGAGGAAACGTAAATGCATATTACTAAGTGAAAGAAGCCAATGTGAAAAGGTGACACACTGCATGGCTCCAACTGTATGCCATTCTGGAAAAGGCAAACCTATGGAGAAAGTAAAAAGATAAGTGGTTGCCAGAGGGTGAGGGGAGGGAGGGATGAACAGGCAGAGCACAGAGGATTTTTAGGGCAGTGGATCTATTCTGTGTGATACTACAATAGTGGATGACTCTCATTATACATTTGTCCAAATCCATAGAATGTATAACACCAACAGGGTGCTCTGATGTGAACTATAGATTTTGGGTGATAATGATGTGTCAGCGGATGTGTCAGCGGAGGTTCATTGATTGTAGCAAATAGAGCACATTGGTGGAGGATGCAGATAGTGGGGAACAAGGCTGTGCATGTGTAGCAGCAAGAAGTATATGGGAGCTCCCTGTGCTTTCCATTCAATTGTGCTATGAAACTAAAACTGCTCTAAAAAATAAAGTTTATTAATTATAGATACAGATATACCATAGTATAATTTATCAACATATCAGAGAACATTGAGACGTCTCCATTTTTTTACCCATCTTAACACACTCACTAGATACAGTTTTCCTGCAGAAAACTCTTCCATACAGTTGCATATGAGCCAGTTGTAATTCTACTTCGTCACCCGCTTACTCTCTCACTCAAGAAATCACAACAAAATGCTAATCACTGAGGGTACTGTCATCATAATAGCTACTAAAATTTACTCATCACTTAGTCTGTACCATTCATTCTGTTATTTATTCCTCAACTTGTTTATCAGGCAAGTCTTCTCTACCAGACACTCAGCCTGGTGCTGGGGATATAAAATGGAACAGTCTCCTTTTTCTCAGGAGCTTATAATTAATGGGGCAGATGCACAGGTGCAGGATGGGTGGAAAAGCTTTGCTGATGCCCTCTGTCATGCTAACGGTGAGGTTTTTCTACTTCTGAGGGTGGGAGTTTGCCTTTGTTCCATGTAGCCAAGATTTTCAAAAGATGACTAAAGCCTTAGCACTGAAGCAGCTAACAGCTTCTTCAAAGACAGAGTACTCTTTGTCCCTAACACATACCCCACTTCAGTCCTGGACAAACAGCTTGACATTCACATGCAGAACAGTCTTCCCGTTTGCCTGCCCCAGGTCATCCCTGGCCTCAGCTCACACCCATGCTTGGCTGAGAACCTGAGCTGGGCCAGAGCAAATATCAGTGTCTCCAAGAACAGGCAGTGAAGTTCCCAGAAGGGAGGAGGAGGATACATGTTTACTGATATACTGCAGTGCTATTATACAGGAAAAGTTGAAATAGCAGTAACCACGACAATAATAACGGCAGTTCATATTCATTGAGCCCAAATCACATGCTAAGTACACTGCCAAATGCTTTCCAGAAATAATCTTCCTGAGCTCCTCAAAACCTTTATGGGATAGTACTATTTGTAACCCTTTTTTTACCTGATGGGGAAACTGAGACTCAGAGTGGTTGAGAAACTCAGTTAATAAGTGGCAGCACCAGGATTCAAATACAAACATATCCCCCAAAGAGGAACTAAAGCCTGAGAGACATCTAGCAGTTACCTGTTTAATTTGATCTCCATGGACAGCCAAATTAAATAATTTAGACCCAGCCTTTCACTTTGAAATATAAATGATGGTTGAGTCCACAGCTATTTATGTCATGCCACTTATGAGCAGAGAGGGCTCAATAAATATGGACTGAGTGGAAGAGACATCAGCTCTAAATCAAAGGAACCATAGACACTGAAGGCAGGGAGCTGGTGAGGTGGGAGGGGTGTGGGCTCTGGAGCTGCACAGATCAGGGTTTGGGGCTCTGGGTGGTGTTGAGCAAATAACAAACCCTTCTGATACTTCTCTGTAAATCTGGGGGTAATAATAGCATTGGTTGCTGGGTGCAGTGGCTCACACCTGTAATCCTAGCACTTTGGGAGGCTGAGGCAGGCGGATCACGAGGTCAAGAGATCAAGGCCATCCTGGCCAACAAGGTGAAACCCCATTTCTACTAAAAATACAAAAACTAGCTGAGTGTGGTGGTGCGCACCTGTAGTCCCAGCCACTTGGGAGACTGAGGCAGGAGAATTGCTTGAACCCGGGAGGTGGAGGTTGCAGTCAGCCGAGATCATGTCACTGTACTCCAGCCTGGTGACAGAGTGAGACTGTCTCAAAAATTAAATAAATAAATAATAGCGTCGGCTTCAGAAGGCTGTTGGGAATGAAATGATACTTGTGAAATTCTCTGAACATTGAAAAGGTCCCCAGGGAGTTGTCCCCAAGGAGCTCAATATCTGGGACAGAAGAGACAGCCTACAAGTATAAGATATAAAACTAAATAAGTCTATAGGGATGGGGGAAACATAGGAACTAAGGTCTGTGGTAACACATTGGAGGTCACCCAACCCAGACAGGGGACAGGGGGTGTCAAGCAAGGTTTTCCAGAAAGGGTGAGGTCAGGTTAAAGCCAGAATCGTAAGTAGAAGTTGCCAGATGAAGAGGGAATGGGAGAGGGTTTGCAGACAGTCAGAATGTTCTGAGGCCGGGAGACAAGGAAGAGAATAGGGATATTTCAGGGGGAACAAGTAGTCTAAGACAGCTGGAGTCAGGAGAGGAAAGAGTCAAGACCTGAGATCGGAGGGGTGAGCAGGGGCCAGGTCATCGTGAGCCTTGAAAACCATATTAATGTGATTTGAACTTGATTCTTGGCCCAATCCAAATAAATATGCCTTCACTGAGCGCCTAACGGAGGTCAGCCTGGCCCTAGGCAGGGTGGGAGTACAGAAGACAGCACCCTAACCTTCTGATAATCCTGAAGCCTCTGTCTTTTGGGAGGTCTCAAGTCCTCCATCTGCAAAATGGATTACAACAAAATCTCCCAAAACCAAACCAACAACAAGTCATCTTGATTTTTACCATATCCACGTACTACCGATATTCCTGTTTACTTTAATAAACTCATTTTTTAATATATAAGTAAAAGGAAAATTACATTACTATCTGAAATAGAAAATTAGAATCAAATGTCCTTGACCGGGCATGGGGGCTCACGTCTGTAATCCCAGCACTTTGGGAGGCCAAGGCGGGTGGATCATGTGAGGTCAGGAGTTTGAGACCAGTCTGGCCAACATGGGGAAACCCCATCTCTACTAAAAATACAAAAATTGGCTGGGCATGGTGGCACGTGCCTGTAATCTCAGCTACTCGGGAGGCTGAGGCAGGAGAATTGCTTGACCCCGGAAGGTGGAAGTTGCAGTCAGCCGAGATCATGCCATCGCACTACAGCCTGGGTGATAGAGCAAGACTCTGTCTCAAAACAAACAAACAAACCAAAAAAAAGAATCACATATCCTAAATAAAAAGTACCTATAAAAATACATATGATTAAAACAATGGATTTAATCCTACTAGTTGCAGTTGCCTACCCAAGGCTGAGTCTGAGGTGTGCTTCTCTCTCTTACAGAGATTACAAAGTGTAATCTCTGTTACAAACCGACCAGCACCCAATGGGGGCTTTCTCATTAATGTAATCAGAAGGACAGAAAAAGACTAGACAGGGAATAAACTTCTCACCATGTAATCTGATGTTACTTACCATCATGCCCATGCCTGATGACATCCTAAAATACTCCACTTGTGGCCCCAGTGGTATGTGTTTCACACTTGAGGAAATGTTAACCTGAATTGTCTACTTTTAAGGCATCTTCTATCTCTACTCCTCTAACATATGTGGCCTGGGAAGTCTTTCCAGAGAGAATAGGATGGGAAAAGGGGCAAGGAGGGTTCTATGAGAGCACCACAGCCTAAGCCAAGGTAGGGAGGTATTCACACAAGATGCTCCCAGAGTAGTGGGCAGTCGGTGCTCATGGACATTTTCCCTCCTGCAGGGGATTTCAGTCACCGTGTCTGGAATGTGCCGAAGTGAAGAAGTCCAGTTTGGTCCCATCCACAGCCCGGGGTTCACCCATGAAAGGGTGCTCCCGCAGCTCCTCCTATGCCAGCACCCGATCCTCCAGTCACTCGTCCCGATCCCCAAATCCCAGGGCTTCCCCCAGGTACACCCAAAGCCGATCCACCTCTTCTGAAAAAAGGTGAGTGTGGTTTTGACCTTTGCTCTGCAGCACCCTTCTCCTTAGGAAACTAGTTAATTGCAGAGGTCCTTTGACCAATGGGGGAGAGAAGTCAGATGAACTTAGGTTTGAATACTCATTTTGCCCATTTCTAGCTGGTGGCCTTGGGAAAGTCAGTTAACTTCTCTGAACCTCAGTTTTCCCATCTGCAATATGAAAAAATAGCAATTCTTACAAGAAAGGATTGTTCTGAGGACTATAAGACACTTAGAACAGTACACAGAACATAATGAGTATCAGTTATTATTGCTGCTATTGGCATGAGAATGAGCTAATGTGTATTAATTAACTTCTGCATAAAAAATTATCCCCAAACTTAGCATCTTTAAAACAAGTGCTTACTTAGTTCCTGATCCTGTGGATCAGCAATTGGGCTGGGCTCAGCTGGATGGTTTTTCTGATCTCACTGGGCTCACTTATATGCCTTTGATTGGGTTGGCTGGTGGGTTGGCTGGGGGCTGGAGGGTTTGAAAGACCCCAGCTGACTCATCTCTGCTCCATGTGGTCTCTCCTCCTCCAGCAGGCCTGTCTTGGTTTGTTCACATGGTGTTGGCAGAATTCCAAGAGAGAGTGCAGTATCGAAGTGATTAGCATCCCTTCTGCTATTCTATTAGCCATAGCAAGTCACAAGACCAGTACAGATTCAAGAGTATTCCTCTCAGTGAAAGGAGCTGCAAAGTCACATTGCAGGGGATGTGGACACTGGGAGAAGAAAAATTATGGCCATTTTTGCATTCTGCTACCCAGTTTCAATAGCTATTGGTAATTGCTTGATTGCCTCATGTAGAATAATAATGTAGCAGAATGAGATGTGAAATCTCAGAAATTGGAAGATTCTATCCAAACGAATCAGCCCATAAATTCAGGGAGTCCAGCTTTCCTCTGCAAAAAAGAAATTGATAATAGTACCTAACCCTAAGAAAGCTAGTAAGTGGCCAGGATAGTAGGCACAGAATAGAAGTTGTTGGTATTATTATTAACCACCCAGTGGGGAGGGACTTTCATTCTTCGATCGGGGCCCAGTTCCTCTGCCTGGCTTCCAGAAAGAAAAAGATCACTGCCCAGGGACCCGCCGAATAAAGCGCAAGCCGTCTTGGACAACCCAGGCGGACATTCAGCAGGCTCCTCAGAGGCTGTTACCTCTCCCCCAGGTCCTACTCCCGTTCTCCCAGCTATTCCTCCAAGTCTGGCAAGAGGAGCCCGCCCAGCAGAAGCTCTCGGTCCCGCCGCAGCCCCAGCTACTCCCGCTACAGCCCCAGCAGGTACCGGCCCCGCCCCTCAAATTAGGCCCGTCCAAGGCCCCACCCCCTTTGCTCTGATCCTCCTCTCTGGCCCCGCCTCCCCGTTCTCGGGCTTTCCTCCTCTTAGGTCTGACCCTGACTTAGCATTCTTACAGTTCCCTTTGTCCAATCAGGAGTGGCAGCGAGGCACCAAATATACCCTTCTTTCCTAATGTCTCCAGGCCAAACACTCCCACAGACATACCCGAGAATTCATATCCCCAGCTCTCAGCCTCTACGGACCATCCCTATACTCAGAGCCCCCAGTTCTTACCCATGCACCAGCGCCTGCGTAACATTCACGTCCTCACCCCTGCAGCACCTGCACCGCTGTGATGCCCACCTGCAAATGCTGACACCCCTGCACACGCCTAGCCCCTACCCCTACGGTACTAACAACCCTCGCAGACTCTTCCCGCAGCCCCGTCATCCTCCCTCCGGTCTCCCTTGCAGCAACGTGCATACCCCATCCCCTGACCCAGTCGGGTGGGAAAGAAAGGGAGTGTCCCTCTCCCACGCACTCACGCAGAAAATCCAGCCCAGCCCCAGCTCCCCAGTAACCCCCCGCGCCCCTTCAGGGAGCGGGATCCCAAATACAGTGAGAAAGACTCGCAGCAGCGGGAGCGCGAGCGAGCGCGTCGGAGACGTCGGTCCTACTCGCCCATGAGGAAGCGCCGGAGAGACTCTCCGAGCCACCTGGAGGCCCGGAGGATAACTAGGTGAGGACAGGGGGAAAGCGGGACCCATCTTCACCCTCGTTCCTACTCCCATTCTTATTCATTCGAGCCTCGGGCTCTCCCTAGGTGTTCTTGGGCTGGAATTCAGGATTGTGCGACCTTAAGGTCCCCCCAACCCCAACATCATTGAAATTATATGTCTGTTCAAAGCCGTGGGACTGAGTCTCCCAGCTCAACCAGGACCTGCAAGAAGGAGGCGGGGCCAGCCTTAAGAATCGGGTGTGGCCTGGGGGTGTGGCCAAAGCCTGAGGGTGGAGCTGGGGCCGGGGAGGCGGAGCTGGGGGAGAGAGTGGCATCAGGCCAGGGGATGGAGGCCAAAGCAATGTGGCGGGACGTTGGCCTGGGAGTGGATCAGGAGCAGTAGAGACAGACCTCTACCCTCAGACCTGTACACTCAGCTGTCAGGCTTAAATAAACCTATACGTAATTATACCTTGAACCAAGTGTGGAGAGGGCAAATAGGATTGCTTAGGTGCCAAAGGGACCTAGAGGGAGCCACGGTGGATAAGTCAGAGAGCGCTGGATCTGGAGTGGAATCCTGGATGTGCCACTTCGCAGGTAAGGTAGGAAGGGCTCTTACCTTCCTGAGCCTCAGTTTTCTCATCCATGAGATATTGGAGGAAATAACTCCCAGAAGTATGAGGATGAAATGAAAAGGGGCAAAAAGATATGAATGAGCTTTATAAACTTAAATGCAGAGCACACAATATGCCGTTGTTGATTGGTCAGAATAGGTGGATACCTTTCCTGGAACAGGCAAGGCCTCAGAAGAGAAAAGCTCTAGCAGAGTGAGTGCAAGCAAATTTCTCAGGCCTTGAAAGCTGGGAGAATGGTTGAATGCTACCCTAAGATTGGGTTGGGCTCTTCCTGCTGGCCTTCCAAGCATCTGCCACTGAGTCCAGAGACTGGACTGAGGAATCAGGGATCCTCCCTGGAGATGACTGGGAGGAGGAAAAAAAATGTGTGTCCCAGATAGCAAGACTGGGGTGATGGAGTCCCCTTCTCAAATATCCCACAGGGCACCCTGCCTCAGCTTGTAAAGAATTCCTAAACCCTTGGGAGGCCAAGGCAGGCAGATTGCTGGATCTCAGGAGTTTGAGACCCGCCTAGGCAATATGGCAAGACCCTGTCTCTACCAAAAATACAAAACACTAGTCAGGCATGGTGGTGTGCACCTGTGGTCCCACCTACTTGGGAGCTGAAGGGGGAGGATCATTTGAGCCGGCGGGGTGGAGGTTGCAGTGAGCTGCGATCGCACCACTGCATTCCAACCTGGGTGACAGAGCGAGACCTTGTCTGAAAAAATGTAATTAATATAATATAATACAATACAATATAATTCCTAGCATAATTTCTAAACCCACTCCCTTGATCCAACGTCACACAGCTAGTAAGTGGCCAGGATAATAAGCACAAAATACAAGTTGTTGGTATTATTATTATCTTTAGGGTCAACTTAGAGGAAAGCTAAGATAGAGAGTGGCATTTCCAAATGGCTGTCTAGTTTCTTTAGTCAATCTCAAATAATTCATCTTGATTGACCAATTCAGTGTTTCCCAATCTTCAGTCATTCACCAGTATCTTGACCACGTATGCATTGCCTGTTTATCAACTGTACTATTCTTAATTTTCTTTAAATAGATATGACCCTTTTCAAAGGTTCATACATTTATTTCTAAAGGAAACTTGATACAGTACAGTAAGTGGAAAATTAGCCTCTTTTGCCATAAATAGATGGTTCTAGTAAAAGTAAAAATAGTTAAACAAAACTATGATTAAAGTTTAGATGTAGATTCTGTTGCAAGCTGGAGGCTCTGAGCTCCAGGCTTGCTTCGTGGTGGGAAGAAAAAAGTGAGATAATCATTTTTCAAGACATACTAGCACTAAGCTGAGACTTTTACTTTAATGTGTTCTCAGGACTGCAAGAGAAGTGGAAAGGGAGTATTTTTTCCTAAGGGACTGGGAAAAGGGAGGATACTGGTTTCCCTTGGGGCAAGACTGGGGCTCGCTGCGGGGAGGCAGGGAGGGACCGGCCCTCATCCCTCCTCTCGCTGGTCTCTGCAGTGCCCGGAAACGCCCCATCCCCTACTATCGGCCCAGCCCCTCTTCGTCCGGCAGCCTCAGCAGCACCTCCTCCTGGTACAGCAGCAGCAGTAGCCGCTCAGCCAGCCGCAGCTACTCCCGGAGCCGGAGTCGGAGCCGGAGCCGGAGCCGGAGCCGGACCCGGACCCGGACCCGGAGCCGGACCCGCACGAGCAGCAGCTCTAGCTCCCGCAGCCCTAGCCTGGGCTCCCGCAGTCGGAGCCGGAACCGGAGCAGGAGCCGGAGCCGGAGCAGGAGCCGGAGCCGGAGCTACAGCTCAGCAGACAGCTACTCCAGCATAAGGCGCTAAGTGCCCCTGAGCCAGATGCCCTTGAGGGCCCCTTCACGCTGCCAGCCTCCCCCAACCACCTGCCCTCACCGCCTTCTCCTTGGTGACAGATAGTGAGGGCTCCTATACTTTGTCCTTCCTGCTTGCCTAGGGGAAGAGAAGAAGAGGGTACAGGGGTTTCACTCTCTAGATCAACCTGCTAGGAGCCTCTACCAGCACCACCCTAGGGCCCAGCTCAGGCCTGAGCATATGGAGAGAACCATCATCTTGTGGCACAAAAAAAGAAAAAAGGAAAGAAAACCTCAAGGTTTTGTAAGAAGCAATGGGTCTGTGACTCAAAAATTGAGCTCTGGCCAGGAAAATGTGGAGACAGTTCTTCTCCTCCACTGCTCACAGGAGGCCCGTGGTAATTCTCTTCACCTCCCCGGATGCTCCCCTCGTCCAACCTCATGGCTGCACGTGGATGGACCCCCATGTCGGGGAGAGGTGAAGGAGGAGACCAGTGGCAGTTCAGGTTCAAGATAAGGGGGTCAGGCCTTTAACTTCCTCAAACAGGCCAGAGCAAAGGCTGGAAGACACTTGGGTCCTAGAAGAAGGGATGTCCTTGAACACCACACATGGACATTTGACTTGGTGGGAGGTGTCAGGAGATAGGAGATGGTTAAGACGATAGATAGCAAAAAGGAAGGGGTCATTCTGCTGCTCCCAATATCTCAGCATGGTAAGGGGACAGAGCCCAGCAGATCCCAGCTGTGGAGAGGCCACTGCATGGCTGACACAAAACACCTCTTGGCTGTTCACAGGGGCCCTGCAACCTCACAAGAAAGGAGATAGTGGAAGAGTCAGGACAGGTTGGTCTCCAGCCCCACTTCCCAAATATGCCTCAGCCCCACTAGCTGGCACCAACTTAATTCCACGGGACCATCTGCTGAACATTCCCCAGTGCCATGGCTGGTTGCCAGGCCCCAGCGCCAGCCAGTCTGGCCTTACCCTTGGGTTGGCGCCTGCCAGCCCCCTCCCCTCTACCCAGGCTGCCACGCCCTGGATGCCACCCAGTGCAGCCTGGCACCTACCCACCCACCCTTCAGCTTAAGCCACTCCCCTTGCCTCTCAGGAATTTTGCCAGGATGGGGCACAGCGGCTCAGGTTTGGGGGAAAAGACCCGAATCCAGGGTGCCGGGGAGAGGGGCTTGGATGTGCCATGTCTTGGGCTCCTGCTGGCTTCTAAGATTTCTTGTCAGCTTGGGAAAGATCCACCTTTATTTCTGCCCTCACCCCAAGTCCCCCGTGGCTGGGGCTGGGCAGGGAGGGTAAGCTGATCTCCGACACACAAATACCACCAGCTGCTTCATCCACAGAAGGTGCTAAGAACAGGGAGGTGAGGAATAAGATCCTTAAAATAAACTCTTGGGCATCCCCCTCACCAGCTGACTGGCTTTCCGGAGGCTTGTGGGTGAGTTTCAAGTTTGTGGTGGCAACAGCAGCGGGACAGGGCATGGAGGGAGCGAGGGAGAGAGGACCAGTCCCAGCTTTTGGATATTTTGGGTTATGGGGAAGCAGGGGCCAAACATTCTTTATCCCTCCCACCCCAGGGAAAACATTTGGAAAATAGTCCTTTTTCTTGGAAGCAGTGACATCTCCTCTACCCAATCTTTCCCATCCTATTAATCCATGGGGCTTGAGACTGCCAGGCAGCCACCACCACAACAGCCCTTCCTCCATCAGAAGAGAGGAGCGAGGGCCCCGGGCAGCAGTGGACGACCCGGCCTCCCTATACCAGGCCTCTGGCCGAGACCTAAGCCCCGCCCACAAAGACTAATGGATGCCGGTGCTGTCACCACAGAAGGCCAGATGGCAGGTGCCTGGGATGGGGCAGGTGCCCCGGGGAGGGCATGTACAGCCACTGTAAATAACCCTCATCCCTGCCCAGGAACCCAGACTGGACTTCAGTCTCCCTCCATGGAGACAAAGGCTTCCCAGAGCCACCAAAAATCTTAGCAGGACAGCTGTGAGAGGCATCACAGCCTCGTGTTCGGACTGCCTTCATCGAGACAACTCTAGGGGACCATTTTGCCTGGGGCTCCTAGCAAACTTTTTTATTTATTTATTTATCTGTTTATTTATTTATTTATGTGATGACTGTCTCTCTTGCCATTAGCAGTATTGAATTATTTATTTATTTATACAGAGATGTGTGTGTGTGTGTGTGTGTGTGTGTGTGTGTGTGTGTTGGGGGGATCTCCTAAATTATTTTTGTGCATCTCCCTTTTCTGCTGTTTTTATTGATGGGATTTGAGAGGCCAAAGGTGAGTGGGCTATTGGCTTTCTCCCTGAAGGCTCTAAGCCTGGAACACCCTGGAGTTGGCCCAGAAGGAGGCACATCAGTCCCAAAATTCATCACTTAACCCAGTGTCCAGGAGGGTCAGGCATGTGCCCCAGCCTCCTGTCCCCCAGGTACCTCACAGGGGTATCAAAAAGATGCAAACAGCCCAGAGGCTTATGAGCTACGGTGATGAATTGACACAGTGGAGTTGCAACTTAGGTGGGGGTTGGAGTCGAAAGTTGGCAAATGGGGCCAAGGCTGCACAAAGTCGAAATCCCTTGTGAACGTCCCTTAGGGAGGCACCAGATTGGAGACAGATGTGCTATCTCCTAGCAGACTGATGAGGCTTCAGTTGAGTACTTACTGAAGTAGTTGTCTTGTATTTTGAGGGCCATGGTGGATAAAAATGACATCTGGTTTATTACTGGAATGGCACTTGGGGTTGACAAGGTGCTCATACCATGAGACTGGAGGTAGAAATTGAGCTGACTGAGGGAAGATGCACTTTGATCTCACCCTCACTCCAAGGCACATAGCAAGATCACTCCCCAGCTTCTCTGAGCACACCTAGTTGGTTCCATGTATGTTACACATGCTTCCACTCCACAGTACCTAATTTCTCTGCGTTCCCCTGAGATCTGAAGGCTACCTTGGGAAGACGCGTCAGCCATCTTGCTTGAGAACCACCAACCAAAAAGCAAAAGCCTTTATCTATGATATCTTGCTGTTCCATCAGGGGAAAGCATAAAGCTATTTCTAAAAGTAGAAAAAAAAATGGTGGAAGGAGCAGCCAGATGTTCCACAGGACCCTGCCAAGAAGGTCATTTCCAAACCCATCCTGGAAGGGCCCAGGATCCAAAGGTCATCAGTTCTGCTTATCTGACCAACTGGAAGTGTCTTCTGTCTGCTGGCCGGAGACAGCTCTTGCCCTTTCCAAAGTCACTGTCCACTGCCTTGCAATTGCCAGCTTGTCTGGTCCAGCTTTGGGTTTGGTGAGACTTTTGCAACATCCCTGGTTGTTTCCCTGGCAATGTGACTACCCAGCCCTAACCCAAAGCAAGGGACTGCCCCTTTCCTGGGGGAAGTTTACAAGAAGCCTGCTTAAATGCCTGCTTCTGGAAAATCTCTCTCTCTCTCTCTCTCTGTGTCTCTCAGTGTATTTCTCTACTTTCTTTTACATTTCCTTTTTTTCTATCCAAAAACAGTGTGCTTGTTGAGGCACTGGTAACCTTGATTAACCAGAACCTCCCATTCCTGGTATTGCTGTTCCTTCGCCCATTTCACCCTCATTACCTTCTGCTTCCAAGGAATATGACAGATCACCAGGATGCTACTCATGGTGAGGATTTATCTCAAAAACCAACATCCAAAATGGGAGGGGGATGTGGCTTGAGGTCAAGGACCATGCATCCCAAGCCTTCGACCTTCCCGCTATGGAAACGTGCTGGATGACAGAAACTGGATACATTGTTCCCTTTCCCCAGGGCAAAGTTCCCACCTCTGTGAAAAGGAGGGGTTTGGGGGATAAAAATTCAAAATGTTGGCCTGAGGCCTGAGAGTGTCCCCAAGACAGAGGGAGCTTCACTAAGACCCAGAGGGAAAAGGAAAAGAGCCTCAAACATTTTTAGGAAGTTCTCCGTTATGAGAGTAAAAACGAAAAGCAAGATTTGATCTCCCTTCAGTTAATTAGGCAATGCTAATTAACTCAAAGCCCCCACTTAGTAACATTCTGGTTCATTGAGGTTTGACCGTATTCCTATCTGCTTTCCTTCCCTTCTTTGAAGGACAGTTGATCTTTCAGAAGCAGAATAAAATTAAGATGTTAGAACAAAGGTCTCAGTCTCAGAGAACTCCATCACTTCATTTGCTCAGAGTCATCCTCTTTTGCAAAAGGGTTTTCTTGGAGAGGCCAAAATTCAGGGTGCTCTCAAAGGCAAAGAAAGCACATTGTCTTCCTTCTCCAGTCCGACTTTCATCTTCTCTTCTGCTATTTTCTTTTCCCCTCTTATTTTTCACAAATGTTCAAAATGGTCTCATGCGCATGTGTCTTGCCCCACTTTCCCCTTTAGCTGAACAGGAAATTTCGTCTTTCAACTTAGTAAAGCAAGTCAAAAAACAGGATTCCTCCAAACATGCCTCCTCCCACACTGGCCAGCCGAGTCCAGCTGAGAAACTTTTGCTAGATTCAATGTCATTGAGCAATGCTTTATTGAAACCTTGTTCTCACTTCTGCACCAATGAGCCAATGATCCTGACGCAAATGTCATCTCTCCTCCATCTGTGGTTGTTGTTTTTGGAGTTAAAGTTTGTGTGTGTGTGTGTGTGTGTGTGTGTGTGTGTGTGTTTAGTTCTTTTGATGGCTGTTGTTTTGCATTGTAAATACCATGATGGGGGACCCCTATCAGAACATGATTTATTTAATAATTTATTTCCTATTTATTGAGTAATATTGGGAAAAGAGAAGGACCACCTCTTTCCCTGAATTGCTATTGAGAATTGGTCCATCTCCCAGCTCTGGGTGCTGCTGTCTGCAGCAGGGGCGTTACTGCCCAGGTAATGAGTGCTAGAATCACCAAGCAAATTGAAGTTGGCAGAAATGGAGGCTTCGGTCACACAAATTAGGCTGAAATGGAACTAAAACACTGGTTATCTCTGAGAAAACCTCATTTAGATGGAAATTAATTGAATAAAATGCTTACACATGAACAAACGTCTATTAAAAAGTCACAATTCCTTGAAAAAAAAATGAAGAAAGAAAAATTGTAAACCCTTTCTCTTTCTGGCCAAGAAAAGCGATGCCTCATCTTCTAACGAGCCAAGTCAAAAAGACTACAATGGTATTCCTATGTGTTTCTTTGGCCTTTGTGTCAGTCTGAATGACATAGGATGGGTCTCTAGCCTCAGTCTCGTCATCTGTAAAATGGGGTTTGTCCTATATATTATCTGCACGATGTAGGAAATGGGGGCCCAAGCCCTGATGCTGTGGGCTCCATACTGTTGGATATATTGTCCCTTTTGTCTTCTGCTGACTGTAGATTAAAGGGTGTCAACCAAGGAAGGAAACAAAAAAGTAGGGCCTGGACTTCATTTGCAGAGTGAGGTCACAGTTGCTGAGTCCCACAGTCATATATGGGAGACCTCAAGTTGCTGTCACCTTGATAACTCTTGTATCCTGGGTTAAAGCCCTCTGTATTTAGTGTGAAGTTCTCTCCAAGCCCCGTGGTCCAAAGTCATCACAGGAGAGACCAAGATGGGCTTACCTTGCCCTGCTCTGGATTTAACCACTGTTCATTGTCAGGCTATATTTTTGTACAATCATTCAAACAATCCAGTGACATAGGTCATATTGCCACTTTTCAGAGGAGAAAACTGAGGCCCAGGAGGGGGGGAGTTGACATGCCCAAGCTCCCTTGAGCTCAGATTGGCTTGACTCAATGTCCAACGTTCCCTTGGTAGCTTTTTCTCCGGGGTCCTATGCTGTAAGAACTTCCCTCCGCACTGTATATTTTTTCTCCCAATTCTTAGCTATTTCTTCAAGCAATGATTGGCCAAGGACCTAGCATAATCCACCACATTGGCCTAGGGGACGTGGTGCACCCCAAGGCCATTTCTCTACATTGGAGCCTGCGAATCTCCTCTGGAAAATTCCCAACCCGAGGACCCACCATGAGCCCAGCTCAGCCTGACCAGACAGCCTCTTCCTGGAGCATCCACATCAGAGGGAAAGAAGCTGCTGTGTCCTCTAGCATCCTGGGACCCTCTCCTCTGCCCAGTGACACAGCAGCCATGGCTTGCTTGATTTCTGGTCTCCAAAGCTAAGCATAACCTTCCCGGGGTTTCTGGTTTTTCAGCCTGTACGAAACATGTCTCTGTTCTAATTAAAAGTCCCATGGTATGGTGTTCTCATGTATGGCTCAGTGTCCTCTGTTTATATGGGGTACTCAGAAGTAAAAAGTAGGGAGGGAGACAAGGAGCTAGAGAAGACTTAAGTAGCACCTGCTGCATGTCATACATGTTCACACTGCTCAGCTCACATCCTTAATCTTCCAAACAAACGTGTAAGTATTTTGGGTGTTTGTATGTACAGTATATATACCAAATATATATATGATACATATATATAGATGTATATAGATATATATGTGTGTGTGTGTGTGTCTGTGTGTGTTAGTAGCATCTAAGGGGCGCCTTAGGTGACCTTTTTGGAAGCATTTTATATGTCCTATCTTAGTCTTCAGCAACAACCAACCCTATAAAGTAGGTATTAGGAACTTCTTATAAATAAGGAAACTGAGGCTTAGAAAAGCAAAGTCAGCCAGGCACAGTGGCTCATGCCTGTGATCCCAGCACTTTGGGAGGCTGAGGCGGGCAGATTACCTGAGGTCAGGAGTTCGAGACCAGCCTGGCCAACGTGGTGAAACCCCATCTAAACCCCTACTAAAAATACAAAAATTAGCTAGGCATGGTGGTGGGCACCTATAGTCCCAGCTACTCAGGAGGCTGAGGTACAAGAATCACTTAAACCCGGGAGGCGGAGGTTGCAGTGAGCTGAGTTCACACCACTGCACTCCAGCCTGGGCCACAGAGAGAGACAACCCACCTC
>NW_012121709.1:7530521-7553579 GCF_000951035.1 Colobus angolensis palliatus
GGAGCAGTAGAGACAGACCTCTACCCTCAGACCTGTACACTCAGCTGTCAGGCTTAAATAAACCTATACGTAATTATACCTTGAACCAAGTGTGGAGAGGGCAAATAGGATTGCTTAGGTGCCAAAGGGACCTAGAGGGAGCCACGGTGGATAAGTCAGAGAGCGCTGGATCTGGAGTGGAATCCTGGATGTGCCACTTCGCAGGTAAGGTAGGAAAGTCTCTTACCTTCCTGAGCCTCAGTTTTCTCATCCATGAGATATTGGAGGAAATAACTCCCAGAAGTATGAGAATGAAATGAAAAGGGGCAAAAAGATATGAATGAGCTTTATAAACTTAAATGCAGAGCACACAATATGCCGTTGTTGATTGGTCAGAATAGGTGGATACCTTTCCTGGAACAGGCAAGGCCTCAGAAGAGAAAAGCTCTAGCAGAGTGAGTGCAAGCAAATTTCTCAGGCCTTGAAAGCTGGGAGAATGGTTGAATGCTACCCTAAGATTGGGTTGGGCTCTTCCTGCTGGCCTTCCAAGCATCTGCCACTGAGTCCAGAGACTGGACTGAGGAATCAGGGATCCTCCCTGGAGATGACTGGGAGGAGGAAAAAAAATGTGTGTCCCAGATAGCAAGACTGGGGTGATGGAGTCCCCTTCTCAAATATCCCACAGGGCACCCTGCCTCAGCTTGTAAAGAATTCCTAAACCCTTGGGAGGCCAAGGCAGGCAGATTGCTGGATCTCAGGAGTTTGAGACCCGCCTAGGCAATATGGCAAGACCCTGTCTCTACCAAAAATACAAAACACTAGTCAGGCATGGTGGTGTGCACCTGTGGTCCCACCTACTTGGGAGCTGAAGGGGGAGGATCATTTGAGCCGGCGGGGTGGAGGTTGCAGTGAGCTGCGATCGCACCACTGCATTCCAACCTGGGTGACAGAGCGAGACCTTGTCTGAAAAAATGTAATTAATATAATATAATACAATACAATATAATTCCTAGCATAATTTCTAAACCCACTCCCTTGATCCAACGTCACACAGCTAGTAAGTGGCCAGGATAATAAGCACAAAATACAAGTTGTTGGTATTATTATTATCTTTAGGGTCAACTTAGAGGAAAGCTAAGATAGAGAGTGGCATTTCCAAATGGCTGTCTAGTTTCTTTAGTCAATCTCAAATAATTCATCTTGATTGACCAATTCAGTGTTTCCCAATCTTCAGTCATTCACCAGTATCTTGACCACGTATGCATTGCCTGTTTATCAACTGTACTATTCTTAATTTTCTTTAAATAGATATGACCCTTTTCAAAGGTTCATACATTTATTTCTAAAGGAAACTTGATACAGTACAGTAAGTGGAAAATTAGCCTCTTTTGCCATAAATAGATGGTTCTAGTAAAAGTAAAAATAGTTAAACAAAACTATGATTAAAGTTTAGATGTAGATTCTGTTGCAAGCTGGAGGCTCTGAGCTCCAGGCTTGCTTCGTGGTGGGAAGAAAAAAGTGAGATAATCATTTTTCAAGACATACTAGCACTAAGCTGAGACTTTTACTTTAATGTGTTCTCAGGACTGCAAGAGAAGTGGAAAGGGAGTATTTTTTCCTAAGGGACTGGGAAAAGGGAGGATACTGGTTTCCCTTGGGGCAAGACTGGGGCTCGCTGCGGGGAGGCAGGGAGGGACCGGCCCTCATCCCTCCTCTCGCTGGTCTCTGCAGTGCCCGGAAACGCCCCATCCCCTACTATCGGCCCAGCCCCTCTTCGTCCGGCAGCCTCAGCAGCACCTCCTCCTGGTACAGCAGCAGCAGTAGCCGCTCAGCCAGCCGCAGCTACTCCCGGAGCCGGAGTCGGAGCCGGAGCCGGAGCCGGAGCCGGACCCGGACCCGGACCCGGAGCCGGACCCGCACGAGCAGCAGCTCTAGCTCCCGCAGCCCTAGCCTGGGCTCCCGCAGTCGGAGCCGGAACCGGAGCAGGAGCCGGAGCCGGAGCAGGAGCCGGAGCCGGAGCTACAGCTCAGCAGACAGCTACTCCAGCATAAGGCGCTAAGTGCCCCTGAGCCAGATGCCCTTGAGGGCCCCTTCACGCTGCCAGCCTCCCCCAACCACCTGCCCTCACCGCCTTCTCCTTGGTGACAGATAGTGAGGGCTCCTATACTTTGTCCTTCCTGCTTGCCTAGGGGAAGAGAAGAAGAGGGTACAGGGGTTTCACTCTCTAGATCAACCTGCTAGGAGCCTCTACCAGCACCACCCTAGGGCCCAGCTCAGGCCTGAGCATATGGAGAGAACCATCATCTTGTGGCACAAAAAAAGAAAAAAGGAAAGAAAACCTCAAGGTTTTGTAAGAAGCAATGGGTCTGTGACTCAAAAATTGAGCTCTGGCCAGGAAAATGTGGAGACAGTTCTTCTCCTCCACTGCTCACAGGAGGCCCGTGGTAATTCTCTTCACCTCCCCGGATGCTCCCCTCGTCCAACCTCATGGCTGCACGTGGATGGACCCCCATGTCGGGGAGAGGTGAAGGAGGAGACCAGTGGCAGTTCAGGTTCAAGATAAGGGGGTCAGGCCTTTAACTTCCTCAAACAGGCCAGAGCAAAGGCTGGAAGACACTTGGGTCCTAGAAGAAGGGATGTCCTTGAACACCACACATGGACATTTGACTTGGTGGGAGGTGTCAGGAGATAGGAGATGGTTAAGACGATAGATAGCAAAAAGGAAGGGGTCATTCTGCTGCTCCCAATATCTCAGCATGGTAAGGGGACAGAGCCCAGCAGATCCCAGCTGTGGAGAGGCCACTGCATGGCTGACACAAAACACCTCTTGGCTGTTCACAGGGGCCCTGCAACCTCACAAGAAAGGAGATAGTGGAAGAGTCAGGACAGGTTGGTCTCCAGCCCCACTTCCCAAATATGCCTCAGCCCCACTAGCTGGCACCAACTTAATTCCACGGGACCATCTGCTGAACATTCCCCAGTGCCATGGCTGGTTGCCAGGCCCCAGCGCCAGCCAGTCTGGCCTTACCCTTGGGTTGGCGCCTGCCAGCCCCCTCCCCTCTACCCAGGCTGCCACGCCCTGGATGCCACCCAGTGCAGCCTGGCACCTACCCACCCACCCTTCAGCTTAAGCCACTCCCCTTGCCTCTCAGGAATTTTGCCAGGATGGGGCACAGCGGCTCAGGTTTGGGGGAAAAGACCCGAATCCAGGGTGCCGGGGAGAGGGGCTTGGATGTGCCATGTCTTGGGCTCCTGCTGGCTTCTAAGATTTCTTGTCAGCTTGGGAAAGATCCACCTTTATTTCTGCCCTCACCCCAAGTCCCCCGTGGCTGGGGCTGGGCAGGGAGGGTAAGCTGATCTCCGACACACAAATACCACCAGCTGCTTCATCCACAGAAGGTGCTAAGAACAGGGAGGTGAGGAATAAGATCCTTAAAATAAACTCTTGGGCATCCCCCTCACCAGCTGACTGGCTTTCCGGAGGCTTGTGGGTGAGTTTCAAGTTTGTGGTGGCAACAGCAGCGGGACAGGGCATGGAGGGAGCGAGGGAGAGAGGACCAGTCCCAGCTTTTGGATATTTTGGGTTATGGGGAAGCAGGGGCCAAACATTCTTTATCCCTCCCACCCCAGGGAAAACATTTGGAAAATAGTCCTTTTTCTTGGAAGCAGTGACATCTCCTCTACCCAATCTTTCCCATCCTATTAATCCATGGGGCTTGAGACTGCCAGGCAGCCACCACCACAACAGCCCTTCCTCCATCAGAAGAGAGGAGCGAGGGCCCCGGGCAGCAGTGGACGACCCGGCCTCCCTATACCAGGCCTCTGGCCGAGACCTAAGCCCCGCCCACAAAGACTAATGGATGCCGGTGCTGTCACCACAGAAGGCCAGATGGCAGGTGCCTGGGATGGGGCAGGTGCCCCGGGGAGGGCATGTACAGCCACTGTAAATAACCCTCATCCCTGCCCAGGAACCCAGACTGGACTTCAGTCTCCCTCCATGGAGACAAAGGCTTCCCAGAGCCACCAAAAATCTTAGCAGGACAGCTGTGAGAGGCATCACAGCCTCGTGTTCGGACTGCCTTCATCGAGACAACTCTAGGGGACCATTTTGCCTGGGGCTCCTAGCAAACTTTTTTATTTATTTATTTATCTGTTTATTTATTTATTTATGTGATGACTGTCTCTCTTGCCATTAGCAGTATTGAATTATTTATTTATTTATACAGAGATGTGTGTGTGTGTGTGTGTGTGTGTGTGTGTGTGTGTGTTGGGGGGATCTCCTAAATTATTTTTGTGCATCTCCCTTTTCTGCTGTTTTTATTGATGGGATTTGAGAGGCCAAAGGTGAGTGGGCTATTGGCTTTCTCCCTGAAGGCTCTAAGCCTGGAACACCCTGGAGTTGGCCCAGAAGGAGGCACATCAGTCCCAAAATTCATCACTTAACCCAGTGTCCAGGAGGGTCAGGCATGTGCCCCAGCCTCCTGTCCCCCAGGTACCTCACAGGGGTATCAAAAAGATGCAAACAGCCCAGAGGCTTATGAGCTACGGTGATGAATTGACACAGTGGAGTTGCAACTTAGGTGGGGGTTGGAGTCGAAAGTTGGCAAATGGGGCCAAGGCTGCACAAAGTCGAAATCCCTTGTGAACGTCCCTTAGGGAGGCACCAGATTGGAGACAGATGTGCTATCTCCTAGCAGACTGATGAGGCTTCAGTTGAGTACTTACTGAAGTAGTTGTCTTGTATTTTGAGGGCCATGGTGGATAAAAATGACATCTGGTTTATTACTGGAATGGCACTTGGGGTTGACAAGGTGCTCATACCATGAGACTGGAGGTAGAAATTGAGCTGACTGAGGGAAGATGCACTTTGATCTCACCCTCACTCCAAGGCACATAGCAAGATCACTCCCCAGCTTCTCTGAGCACACCTAGTTGGTTCCATGTATGTTACACATGCTTCCACTCCACAGTACCTAATTTCTCTGCGTTCCCCTGAGATCTGAAGGCTACCTTGGGAAGACGCGTCAGCCATCTTGCTTGAGAACCACCAACCAAAAAGCAAAAGCCTTTATCTATGATATCTTGCTGTTCCATCAGGGGAAAGCATAAAGCTATTTCTAAAAGTAGAAAAAAAAATGGTGGAAGGAGCAGCCAGATGTTCCACAGGACCCTGCCAAGAAGGTCATTTCCAAACCCATCCTGGAAGGGCCCAGGATCCAAAGGTCATCAGTTCTGCTTATCTGACCAACTGGAAGTGTCTTCTGTCTGCTGGCCGGAGACAGCTCTTGCCCTTTCCAAAGTCACTGTCCACTGCCTTGCAATTGCCAGCTTGTCTGGTCCAGCTTTGGGTTTGGTGAGACTTTTGCAACATCCCTGGTTGTTTCCCTGGCAATGTGACTACCCAGCCCTAACCCAAAGCAAGGGACTGCCCCTTTCCTGGGGGAAGTTTACAAGAAGCCTGCTTAAATGCCTGCTTCTGGAAAATCTCTCTCTCTCTCTCTCTCTGTGTCTCTCAGTGTATTTCTCTACTTTCTTTTACATTTCCTTTTTTTCTATCCAAAAACAGTGTGCTTGTTGAGGCACTGGTAACCTTGATTAACCAGAACCTCCCATTCCTGGTATTGCTGTTCCTTCGCCCATTTCACCCTCATTACCTTCTGCTTCCAAGGAATATGACAGATCACCAGGATGCTACTCATGGTGAGGATTTATCTCAAAAACCAACATCCAAAATGGGAGGGGGATGTGGCTTGAGGTCAAGGACCATGCATCCCAAGCCTTCGACCTTCCCGCTATGGAAACGTGCTGGATGACAGAAACTGGATACATTGTTCCCTTTCCCCAGGGCAAAGTTCCCACCTCTGTGAAAAGGAGGGGTTTGGGGGATAAAAATTCAAAATGTTGGCCTGAGGCCTGAGAGTGTCCCCAAGACAGAGGGAGCTTCACTAAGACCCAGAGGGAAAAGGAAAAGAGCCTCAAACATTTTTAGGAAGTTCTCCGTTATGAGAGTAAAAACGAAAAGCAAGATTTGATCTCCCTTCAGTTAATTAGGCAATGCTAATTAACTCAAAGCCCCCACTTAGTAACATTCTGGTTCATTGAGGTTTGACCGTATTCCTATCTGCTTTCCTTCCCTTCTTTGAAGGACAGTTGATCTTTCAGAAGCAGAATAAAATTAAGATGTTAGAACAAAGGTCTCAGTCTCAGAGAACTCCATCACTTCATTTGCTCAGAGTCATCCTCTTTTGCAAAAGGGTTTTCTTGGAGAGGCCAAAATTCAGGGTGCTCTCAAAGGCAAAGAAAGCACATTGTCTTCCTTCTCCAGTCCGACTTTCATCTTCTCTTCTGCTATTTTCTTTTCCCCTCTTATTTTTCACAAATGTTCAAAATGGTCTCATGCGCATGTGTCTTGCCCCACTTTCCCCTTTAGCTGAACAGGAAATTTCGTCTTTCAACTTAGTAAAGCAAGTCAAAAAACAGGATTCCTCCAAACATGCCTCCTCCCACACTGGCCAGCCGAGTCCAGCTGAGAAACTTTTGCTAGATTCAATGTCATTGAGCAATGCTTTATTGAAACCTTGTTCTCACTTCTGCACCAATGAGCCAATGATCCTGACGCAAATGTCATCTCTCCTCCATCTGTGGTTGTTGTTTTTGGAGTTAAAGTTTGTGTGTGTGTGTGTGTGTGTGTGTGTGTGTGTGTGTTTAGTTCTTTTGATGGCTGTTGTTTTGCATTGTAAATACCATGATGGGGGACCCCTATCAGAACATGATTTATTTAATAATTTATTTCCTATTTATTGAGTAATATTGGGAAAAGAGAAGGACCACCTCTTTCCCTGAATTGCTATTGAGAATTGGTCCATCTCCCAGCTCTGGGTGCTGCTGTCTGCAGCAGGGGCGTTACTGCCCAGGTAATGAGTGCTAGAATCACCAAGCAAATTGAAGTTGGCAGAAATGGAGGCTTCGGTCACACAAATTAGGCTGAAATGGAACTAAAACACTGGTTATCTCTGAGAAAACCTCATTTAGATGGAAATTAATTGAATAAAATGCTTACACATGAACAAACGTCTATTAAAAAGTCACAATTCCTTGAAAAAAAAATGAAGAAAGAAAAATTGTAAACCCTTTCTCTTTCTGGCCAAGAAAAGCGATGCCTCATCTTCTAACGAGCCAAGTCAAAAAGACTACAATGGTATTCCTATGTGTTTCTTTGGCCTTTGTGTCAGTCTGAATGACATAGGATGGGTCTCTAGCCTCAGTCTCGTCATCTGTAAAATGGGGTTTGTCCTATATATTATCTGCACGATGTAGGAAATGGGGGCCCAAGCCCTGATGCTGTGGGCTCCATACTGTTGGATATATTGTCCCTTTTGTCTTCTGCTGACTGTAGATTAAAGGGTGTCAACCAAGGAAGGAAACAAAAAAGTAGGGCCTGGACTTCATTTGCAGAGTGAGGTCACAGTTGCTGAGTCCCACAGTCATATATGGGAGACCTCAAGTTGCTGTCACCTTGATAACTCTTGTATCCTGGGTTAAAGCCCTCTGTATTTAGTGTGAAGTTCTCTCCAAGCCCCGTGGTCCAAAGTCATCACAGGAGAGACCAAGATGGGCTTACCTTGCCCTGCTCTGGATTTAACCACTGTTCATTGTCAGGCTATATTTTTGTACAATCATTCAAACAATCCAGTGACATAGGTCATATTGCCACTTTTCAGAGGAGAAAACTGAGGCCCAGGAGGGGGGGAGTTGACATGCCCAAGCTCCCTTGAGCTCAGATTGGCTTGACTCAATGTCCAACGTTCCCTTGGTAGCTTTTTCTCCGGGGTCCTATGCTGTAAGAACTTCCCTCCGCACTGTATATTTTTTCTCCCAATTCTTAGCTATTTCTTCAAGCAATGATTGGCCAAGGACCTAGCATAATCCACCACATTGGCCTAGGGGACGTGGTGCACCCCAAGGCCATTTCTCTACATTGGAGCCTGCGAATCTCCTCTGGAAAATTCCCAACCCGAGGACCCACCATGAGCCCAGCTCAGCCTGACCAGACAGCCTCTTCCTGGAGCATCCACATCAGAGGGAAAGAAGCTGCTGTGTCCTCTAGCATCCTGGGACCCTCTCCTCTGCCCAGTGACACAGCAGCCATGGCTTGCTTGATTTCTGGTCTCCAAAGCTAAGCATAACCTTCCCGGGGTTTCTGGTTTTTCAGCCTGTACGAAACATGTCTCTGTTCTAATTAAAAGTCCCATGGTATGGTGTTCTCATGTATGGCTCAGTGTCCTCTGTTTATATGGGGTACTCAGAAGTAAAAAGTAGGGAGGGAGACAAGGAGCTAGAGAAGACTTAAGTAGCACCTGCTGCATGTCATACATGTTCACACTGCTCAGCTCACATCTTTAATCTTCCAAACAAACGTGTAAGTATTTTGGGTGTTTGTATGTACAGTATATATACCAAATATATATATGATACATATATATAGATGTATATAGATATATATGTGTGTGTGTGTGTGTCTGTGTGTGTTAGTAGCATCTAAGGGGCGCCTTAGGTGACCTTTTTGGAAGCATTTTATATGTCCTATCTTAGTCTTCAGCAACAACCAACCCTATAAAGTAGGTATTAGGAACTTCTTATAAATAAGGAAACTGAGGCTTAGAAAAGCAAAGTCAGCCAGGCACAGTGGCTCATGCCTGTGATCCCAGCACTTTGGGAGGCTGAGGCGGGCAGATTACCTGAGGTCAGGAGTTCGAGACCAGCCTGGCCAACGTGGTGAAACCCCATCTAAACCCCTACTAAAAATACAAAAATTAGCTAGGCATGGTGGTGGGCACCTATAGTCCCAGCTACTCAGGAGGCTGAGGTACAAGAATCACTTAAACCCGGGAGGCGGAGGTTGCAGTGAGCTGAGTTCACACCACTGCACTCCAGCCTGGGCCACAGAGAGAGACAACCCACCTCAAAAAAATAAAAAGAAAACAAGAAAAGCAAAGTCACTTGCCCAAGGACCACAGAATCCAGAATCGATGATAATATCCAGGCAGGCTAACGCCAAAGCCCAGGCTGTCAACTTCTTTGCTCTGTAGCACTCCAGTATGTGTAATGAGTAACCAGAGTTCTTCGGTGGAACTCTTTTTCTCTAGGATCTTCTTCATGGTTGGGAGGAAGGACACAGATTTTGGAGTCCAAAGACTTAGATTCAAATCTAGACCCTGCCATTACCAGCTAGGTAGTATTGGGCAAGCACTATATACCTTGTTGGTGCTTGATTGGTTTGCTCATCTGTAAAATGGGATAGCAACAGCCACCTCCCTGGGCTGCTGTGGGAACTAAATGAGATGGCGGCTTTAAAAAATAATGAGGCACCAAAAGTAGTCAGTGACTGTTAATGAGCAACATGACTATTTCCTAAACTGAGACTGAGCTATGGTGGTGAAGATTGAGTAGATAGCCTAAAATAGCCAACTTGGATCTGCAGGAGCCCTGTAAGGCCCTGTGGAAATGTCCTCAATGTGGAATTAAATTGTTTCTTTCCCTCCAGAGCAGGGGCTGAAAACACCCCCTGGGACAGGCAAGTGAGGGAAGCAGACAACGTTAGAACTGCCGGGAACTGGAGAACTCAATAGATGAATACCAGATTGAAACCTCAGCTCGGAGTTGCCAAATCTTCCCATTTTTCAAGACAGCCTGAATTTTTCCATCTTAAAATCTCCTGATTTTAAAATATTCATAACTCGTTGTTTTTTTCAAACACTATGTGGGTCCAAAAAATTACGCACACACACACACCAGTCCACAACCGAGTTGATTATCAACTAGGGGAAAATGATCAAAGAAAACAGGTGATTGCCACTACTCCCCTTGTCTCCTGCCCAGCAGAAATTTCCCTTAGGAGTCATCGGATGGGATAATCTCCTTTGAGTAAATCCGTGACTATATACCACACTCCCCAAGTGCCCCCAAGCACACTGATTTCTTTCTCCCCAAATAGGTTTGGATAAAGCAACAACCAGTGTCCTCCTCTGAGGCTCCATCAATAAATAATGGTAATTACCACTAATAATAAACTTTTATGGATCAGTTATCACCTGCCACGCCCTTTGCATTAACTTATCTCCTTTGGGGAGGGTTACCTAATTTTTTTACTTTTAATTTTTTGGGGTACATACACTTATTTCATTCTCATAATAACATCATTTAGCCCCATTTGACAGAGGACAAAATTGAAGCTTATGGAGGGAAGACCACATAGCTAGTAGGTATTTGAACTTAGGTCTGTGGGCTCCAGGGCCATTTCTGCTACACCTCTTTACCCCTGTGGGTGGGAGCTCCATCAACTCAGAGCTAGCCATCCTTAAGGGCCCCTGGTAACTTCTTCCCATAAATTATGGCTGCCAGGAGACTGGAGGATGCCTTCACCTTTCTATCTCCTGCTCCAGCCCCCGGTTACCGGAATCCATGTGTTTGTGTCTCCAGCAATTGCTCTCAACAGGCACTTCTCCCAGCCCAGGTGTCTGGGCTGCAGAGGAGAGAGACATCCCTCCGGAGATGTCTCTCTCTCAGGCCAGATTAACAGCTGCCCAACGATGGAGTGGAGGTGGCACGCATTCAACACTCCCACCTGGGCAGCCCTGGGGACGCACACAGCCCTTCCATGGGATGAAAACAAAGGCATAAGCAGAGGGGCGGGAGGAACATCAAAAAACAAATCCTCCTGAGAGCCAGGGACCAAGACTTGCTGCATGGCCCTAAGTAAATCAAGCCCCTCTCTAGGACCTAGTTACTCTACCTGTTAAAAGGGAATGCACTAGACCAGTGGTCCACAACCCTGGCTAGACATTAAAATCACCTGTGAACTTTACAAAACCACACATGCTGGAGTTCCACTCCACCCCAAATAATAAGAATCTCTGAGGGTGACACTGGTGTTTCTAAAAGGCTCCCTAGAGCATTCTGATATGGAGCCAGGATTGAGAGTCACTGAATTAGATGGCACCTGAAATGCCATCCAGGTCTGGTGTCCTAGGCATGTTACTAGATGTCATAATGGGGACAATAAAACCAGCACAAAAAGCGCCCAACACATACAGAGCCTGCTATGTGCTAGGCATGCTTCTAAGTGCTTCACATATGTGAACATAAATTATATATTCACTGCCACAACATCCTGATAAGGTAGCTAGTACAATTTTTGACGCCTATTTTGCAGATGCAGAAACTGAGGCACAGACAGTTTTCCCCAGGTCACACAGATAGTAAGTGGTAACTGCGGGATGCTAGGATAAAAGTGAGTCCAAAGAGGCACGTGAAACAGCCTTGTGGGGTCAAAAAGGCATCACAGAGAAAAACTGACCTCTAGGTTGATCCTGGGAGATGGGTAGGTGTTGGTCAAGCAAAGGAAGGGTTAAAAAAGAGGAGGGAAAGGGCCAAGCACAGTGGCTCACACATGTAATGCCATCTCTTTGGGAGGCAGAGGCGGACGGATCACTTGAGGTCAGGAGTTCAAGATTAGCCTGGCCAACATGGTGAAACCCCATCTCTACTAAAAATACAAAAATTGGCTGGGCATGGTGGTGCATACCTGTAATCACAGCTACTCCAGAGGCTGAGACAGGAGAATTGCTTGAACCTGGAAGGAAGAGATTGCAGTGAGCTGAGATCACAACACTGCACTTCACCCTGGGTGACAGAGCAAGACTATGTCTCAGAAAAAAAGAAAAGATAAGAAAGAGGAGGGAAGGAAGTCATCTCCAACAGGGGCAATTCAGAGTGTACAGGGCCAGAGTCAATGACACCCACCTGCCTCCCCCACGTCCCCAGCATATTCCTTCCATGAGGCTTCTTGCCACCTATAACCAGTTTGCTTACTTGTTTACTTGTTTACTGCCCATCTCCATGAGGACAAGAGTCTTGTCCACTTCATTCATCTCTGTACGCCCAGCAGCACATGGCCAGCCATCAAGTGATTGAATCTGCCTGGAGTGCCAGCCCCGCTCCCTTTCAATACCCATTCATTCTTGAGCTGGTTAATTTTTAGCTTATATCAGGGACAGAGAGTGGTACTAGGAGGACTGTGGCAAGGCTGTGACATTGTCCCACACAGGGACTCTGAGGCTCTCTCATGCACACTCTCTTCCCACCCTGGGAGAGAGAGAAGGCAGCATGAATGGTAGGGTAGACATGAGCACCTATCGTTTGTCCAACATTGTTCAAAGCACTGGATATATACCCTTAGATGAGAAAATGGCACAATTTTTAAAAGGCTGTGGCTTTAAGCAAGGACTTGTGAATCAGACAGACCTGGACTGGAGCCTGACTCTGCTACTTCCTCACTGTGTGTCTGTGTGTCAGTGACCTAACCTCTCTGAGCCTCAGGTTCCTTATCTTTCCAATGGAAATAGTAAAAGGATCAATCTTACAAGACTGCTGTGAGGATTAGTAGAGGTGATGCCTGGAAAGGACTTAGCAAAGTGTCTGACTGAGTGTTCGTTCCATTGTTACTGGTCATTTAAAAAAGGGGAGAGGCCGGGTGCAGTGGCTCATGCCTGTAATCCCAGCACTTTGGGAGGCCGAGGAGGGTGGATCACGTGAGGCTGGGAGTTCGAGACCAGCCTGACCAACATGGTAAAACCCCATCTCTACTAAAAATACAAAATTAGCTGGGCGTGGTGGCACATGCCTGTAATCCCAGCTACTCGGGAGGCTGAGGCAGGAGAATCTCTTGAACCCAGGAGGCAGAGGTTGCCATAAGCCGAGATCATGCCATTGCACTCCAACCTTGGCAACAAGAGCGAAACTCCATCTCAAAAAAAAGTGGGGGAGGTGGGGGTAGATGCTCAGTTGCGTATGTAAGCTCGTGATAAATTCTGGGAGGATTTCAGGTCACCTTGGCAAAAGATAGAACAGTATCTCTTCCCCTTTCATCACCTACAACACGAGATTCTCAACAGAGGCACTCCCACCCTGCCACCCTCCATAAGGATCTCCTCCCCTCAGAAGGATCTAAAGCCTCCTGAGAACTTGGCAATCTTTCTACGTAGATCCCCACCCTGACATTTCATCAACATCTTCCATGCAAGTAGCTCTAGCATGAACCCATCAGTGGAAAGACACTGGGACACTGTTCAGGCCTTTCCACCCATAGTGGGTTTACAAAGCAGGTTTACCACTCCCTTGGAACGCTGTCACTCCACCACTGTGTAGCTATGGCCAACCTATAGCCAGATGACTCATGGAAATGTTTCTTTTGGTCTTTTTTTCCCCCCTTTGCCATGGAAACTTGTCAAATGTTTTCTGAAGGCATAACACTGTGTTCCTTTGACAATACACTCTCAATTGAAAACCAAAATAACACAAATCACATCAAATAGAGTCATACCGTCAAATGGAATAGATACACACACACACACATCCTGAGAGAGAGGAGAGAGAGAGAGAGAGAGAGAGGATTTGTTTTTTCCCTTCAGTCTCTGTCACCTCAAAACCTATTTCTACAAGAACAGAAAACCAAACACCGCATGTTCTCACTCATAGGTGGGAACTGAACAATGACATCACTTGGACTCGGGAAGGGGAACATCACACACCGGGGCCTATCATGGTCCCGGGGAGGGGGGAGGGATTGTACTGGGAGTTATACCTGATATAAATGATGAATTGATGGGTGCTGATGAGTTGATGGGTGCAGCACACCAACATGGCACAAGTATACATATGTAACAAACCTGCACGTTATGCACATGTACCCTAGAACTTAAAGTATAATAATAAAAAAAAAAAATTTAAAAAAAAAAACAACTATTTCTAGATCAAGGTATCTTAATCTAAAGAAAACCATGCCCTCCTGCGCTTGGGCTTCATAGAGTCTGTGAATCATTTGAAATTCCAAGCCAAGTTTTCTGTATTAAAATATCAGCATTTCAGTGCAGAGGAGGTATATGTTTCTACCAGTTTTCCAAGGGATTCAACTCAATGAAACCTTCAGGATGCTTCTGCAATAACCCATCTTCACTCTCTTTGGATGTGGTGGTGTTTCTAGTTGCCTCCCATGGCCATTCCCCCTTCATCCATGGTAATAAAAAACCTCAGTTTATAACTGGGATTATAGCCACCCAGAATAAAGACTGCATCTCCCAGCCTCCTTTGCAGCTAGGGGTGGCCATAGGTGCAAGATGTCTGAGCTATAGACAGAATTCTTGGTGGTATTGTCCAGACATTTTTATGAAAGAGATTTGTCATGTGCTTTTTCCTTCTTCATCCCTTCCTTTTTCTTGCTGGCTGGAATGTGGACATTATTGCTGGAATGCAGGTGACTTCCTGATTCATGAGGTGGCTTTGGGAATAGGGCCCATATGGATAGAGCACTAAGATAGAAGCGGTCTCCAGCTTGAGGACATGGTGGAGCAGGGACACATATTAGCCTCAGACAGAATCTCTCTGGACTTCAATGTTAAGAAGAAGTAAATTTATTCTCTTATTTCAGCCACGGTTATTTTGACTGTTGTTCACAGCTAAAGCTACTCAGAACTCAAATTCAGGGTGAAGCTAAGATAGTCCCCAAAAGGAATATCTTGTTAATCTCTCCTTCTCCATCTCTAGATATCCTCCCCAGCTCCTCCAGTCTTCCTCCCGCTCCCAGAACAAAGCTTGAGAATGCTCTCAGCTGAACGCTCCTAAGAGCTGTCACTGCAGACTTAGAAAAAGCTGTTTCTAAGTAGTTGTCTGGCAGCAAAGTCACCAACTGGTCAAACTGGATTCTGCTCTGACTGCAGAGGTATCTGGGAAAGGGGCCTCAAGATTACAGACCTTCCAGCTCTCCCTTTTCCAAAGATCTCAGAGCCACCCTCTGTATAAGGGGCTCATGATGGAATTCTTCATAAATGCTCCAAACTGAGAGGAACATGTACCACTTTCCTAGCCAGGCTCTAGACAGAGGAGGCAGAATGATTTATCCCTTAGTATAATTTTAGTACTGGGAAAGTTCTTTTAAAGCAATACCAACAACCACAGAATTACAGAATTTGGAAGACTCTCCATCAGAATAAGCCAGGTTATGCTGCAATAACAAGTAAGTCCAAAATTTCAATGCCTTGAAAGAGCAAAGACTTCTTTCTCACCCGTGTCCATTGTGGGCCAGCAGGGTCAGCCTACTCATTACTGATGTTGACGACTACGACACTGATGATCATAGGGCAGAGGGAAAAAGAACTCACCCAAGGGTGCTGCCTACACAGAACCAAGAGGCTCCCACGGGCTGCCAAAGTGCTTTGAACTGGCAGTGACAGACATTACTTCTGCTCACAACTCATCGGCCACAGCTAGTTATATGGCTCCTTCCAACCACGGTGGCATCAGGCAGTGCATTGCTACCTCACGGGGGCCCAGAAAGCAGGAGGAGGAGGAAGAAAAACCAGAAATGTTTGGCAAACAACACTAGTTACAACCTCAAACCACCCATTTCATTGAATCCTGACTATGGGTCAGGTACTGCTCTAGGTGGCAATGATACAGCCATGAACAATCAGACATAAGTCCCTGCCCTCTGCCTGCATGGAGCTTACATTCTAATGGAGGAAGCAGAGAAACAAATAACTAGAGATGTAAAATGTTACTATCAGTTAATGGCAAGTGCTGTGAGGAAAAGTAAACCAGCTAATGTGAGAGTGTGATTTATTAAGTGGTTAGAGAAGATTTATCTGAGTAGTTGAAATGTAAGTAGAGACACAAATGAATGAAGAGACTTGCCTTATGGAGACCTGGGGGAAAAGTGTTCCAAGCAGTGAGAACAGCAGGCAGGAAGACCTTCAGGCAGGAACATGCTTGATTCTTCCATCTGAGGGTCAGAAATGAGGACCCTATGATTGCAGCCCATGACCAAGGAGTGGGTATTAGCAGGAAAGCCAATGAGAAAGGTAACCAGGAGCCTTCTTTTTTTCTTCAGACAATTTTGTAGTACTGTCACCAGAAATGCGTCCTGATCCAGATCCCGAGAGAGGGTTCTTGGATCTCACAAAAGAAAGAATTCCAGGAGAGTCCATACAGTGAAGCGAAAGCAAGTTTGTTAAGAAAGTAAAGGAATAAAACAATGGCTACTCCATAGGCAGAGCAGCCCTGAGGGCTGCTGGTTGCCCATTTATATGGTTATTTCTTGATGATATGCTAAACAAGGAGTGGATTATTCATGAGTTCTCCAGCAAAGAGGTGGGCAATTCCAAGAACTGAGGGTTCCTCTCCTTTTTAGACCATGTAGGTGTAAACATAACTTCCTTACGTTGCCATGGCATCTGTAAAGTGTGATGGCGCTAGTGGGAGTGTCTTTTAGCATGCTAATGCATTATACTTAGCGAATAATGAGCTGTGATGACCAGAGACCACTCTCATTGCCATCTTGATTCTGGTGGGTTTTAGCTGGCTTCTTTACGGCAACCTGGAACTTTGTGACCTGTATCTTGTGCCAATCTCCTATCTCATCTCAAAGACCTTGTGACCCAAGGTCTTTGTGACCTGTACCTTGTGCTGACTTCCTATCTCATCCTGTGACAAAATGCCTAACTTAGTGGGAATGCAGCCCAGCAGGTCTCAGTCTTATTTTACCCAGCCCCCATTCACCATGGAGTTGCTCTGGTTCACATACCACTGATGGTATCTGAAATTCTTTCTATTGTTTATTTATTTTGTGAACCCCAAAAATCTGAGACAAGTTTCAGTTAATTTAGAAAGTTTATTTTACCAAGGCTGAGGACACGCCTGTGATACAGCTTCGGGTGGACATGTGCCCAAGGTGGTAGGGGCATAGCTTGGTTTTATACATTTTAGGGAGACAGGAGACATCAATCAATATGTGTAAGATGTACATTGGTTCAGTCTGGAAAGGTGGGACAACCAGAGGAGAAGGCGGGACAACTTGAAGAGGGGCGGGGGCTTCCAGGTCATAGGTAAATAAGAGACAAATGGTTGCATTCTTTCCAGTTTCTGATTAGCCTTTCCAAAGGAGGCAATCAGATATGCATGTATCTCAGTGAGCGGAGGGGTGACTTTGGATAGAATAGAAGCAGGTTTGCCCTCAACTGTTCCCAGCTTGACTTTTCCCTTTAGCTTAGTGATTTGGGGGCCCCAAGATTTATTTCCCTTTCACAATCTGTTTATTGATACACATGAAAGCAGGGATTTTGCCTCATTTACTGCTTCATCTCTAGCCCCACGGCTAGTGCTTTCCAAGTGAGAATGTAACAATTATGGAATGAATGAATCCGTGAGTAAATGAACAGACTGTGTCTCCCACTCCCTGCATCTGGCTCCTCCTCACATGTTCACTGAGTGGCACCACCATTCACCCCATTGAAAGGTCTGAAAACCGAGACATGCATTTAACGAAACTTCTCTTCCCCTCTCACCGCAATCAGCAGTCAAAATGCTCCTGCTTCTTTAATAGATCGTGATTATATCCACACTTTACCGCTCCTCAGCCAACAACGCAGCCAAGGTTGCCATTTCACTGGGACCACTGCAGCAGCCTCCTAGCTGGTCTCCCTAAAGCCCCCATAAGATCTTCTCCAAAAGCAGACAGTGGTTTTCGTGGAACTCAGTTCTCATCACAGCACACTCCTCCTCCAAAGAGTTCAGTGGTTCTTCAGGGTGCTCAGGACAAAGTCTAACCTCTTAATGGAGTCTGCAAGGTCCAGTGTGATCAAGGGCACACCCACCTCCCTGACTATTTCCCCTGATAATCTATGCTGACAGTTACTCAGGGAGATAGGTGTTGAGATCATCTCCATTTTACAGATGACAAGACAGAGGTTCAGAGAGACTAAGTTCCTTGCCCAAAGCAGCAGAGCTAATGGGATTCAAATCCATATCTGGTTGAGTTCCTACTCACTATGTTTTACTGTCTTTCTTAAGTGGGAAATAGCAGCCCGGTCACTTCCTGAAAATTCTGGTTAGTTGAGATATTGGTTCCCTGAACCCGGAAGAAGTATTTGGACCATGAAAGATCTCAGAGGCCTTGATTTAGGCTCAGGTGTAAGAAATAGAGCCCCTGAGAGCCCAGTTGTGGATGTCCCTTCTTGAGGATGGGTGGAGAGAGGGCAGGATGATCCTCTCCATCCCATAGCTGAGCCCTGACTCCCTTCTGTTGGCAGCACCTGCAGCAGAGGGGAGCTCCTATTGAGCTTGCGGGGCCCCCAGCCCTGCTCCAGCTCCAAATGGCTTTCACATTAGTAACATGTAAGGATCCTCTGCTCGACGCACGATAGCTCCTCCCGGGCAGTTGTCACTCTCCCAAATGTCAGCATGTTCCTGGTGTTATTTGTTCTGCTGAGAAAGTCTGGAAGGGCTGAAGGAGGTTTCAGAGAGAGAGAAGCCCAGCAAGAAGGTGGGGGAAGAGGGGTCCAGTGACCTAAAGTTCAGCTGTGTTCTGCCGGTAGATCTGGGTTTGGAAGGCCAGTGCTCTGGCTGGGCATACACCAGGGGTCAGGTGGCACAGGCTCCCTGGGCAGCTGAAGGTACAGGTTTTGCAGCCAGTCATCCCGGATCTGACCCTGTGCCTTAGATTGTTCAACCGTAAAATGTGGTTAACAATAGGACTTCCACCTCCAAGGGTTGTTAGGAGGATTAAAAGAGGCGCAACATATAGGGCATTTAGTAGAGCTTGGTACATGATAGTTCTCAAATAATGATGGGTATCATTACTTTCATTTTGTTGTTATTATTCACAGAATCACATAGTGGTTAAGAACACAGACTCTGGAGCCGGATTGCCTAGACGTGAATCCCAGCTTTGCCACTTAGAAGCTGTGTGACCTTGGGCAAGTTATTTAACCGTTCTGTGCCTTGAGGTTGTCATCTGTGAATGGGGATAATAATACCTACCTTAGAGCAATTCAGGTGAGAATTAAATAAGTTGTTATACGCGAAGCACTTACAATTGGTACTAAATGTTAAATACGTATTTATTATTATTATTATTGCCACTATGATTATTATATGCAAAGGTGGTCAGGGAAGGCAATTCCCAGAAAGAATTTTGGAGAAAATAATAGAAGAAAGCTAGAGCTCCAATAAATAAGAGTTACTTTCCCAGGATTGTGAGGGCGTAGGCTCATTTAGGGAGGGACTCATTGCAGGCTGTTTATTTTATTTTGTTTATGTATTCATTCTTGCCGGGGTGTGTGGCAGAGAAAAGAGGCCTGGGCTTGAAGTTCAGACAAACCTAAGTTCAGGATCCATAAGCTGGAGGCTTCAGGCAGGTCACTTCCTGTCTTGCGCCTCAGTTTCCTTATCTGTAAAAAGGGAATAATGATAGCATAAAATCTCCAGGGGGCTGTGATGAAAATTAAAAAGAGCATGCTTGGGAAGCCTTGGTGCCTGGCACCTTCTATGGACTGCAGAAATATTAGTTAATATTCTGATGCTGTTATCGCGTGTAGAGTCTACCCAGTGGGAGCTAGGCAATTCAGACCCAGGGTTGCTGATATGACATCATCTACTCATCCAAGATATGCTGGGCTTCTACAGTGCAGCAGGCACCCTCTAGGTGCTGGGGATGCCGCTATGAACAGGACATCCAAAGTTCCTGCTGTATGGAGCCAAGTGTGCTAGAAATTCCATTATTGTCATCGTAGGGGAGTCTGAGAAACGAAAGAAATAAAAAGGCACGAGCATGCTGACTTCCTATTTTCTGGAGGATGTGCTGGGATCCAGGGCCACCCAAAAGAACCAACTCTGAGACGGGTCTTCAGACCCTGGGGAGGGGCTGGGGGCTGGGGATTCCCTAGGGGAGGGTGGGAACTTTGGTTTCTTACTACGTTGAAAAGAAAAGGCACCGAATCTGGCAGCTGTGTCTTTGTCCTGCTTGGTCCCAGCACTACCTGTGTAGCTTCAGACCACCACTTCCCCCCAGTTTTGCGCATGCAGGGTGATCTCATCCTCCTCTGGGCTGTTTCGAGAATTCATAGTGGTATGCCCCATATGAAAGCTCTAAGAGGATGGCAGCCAAGAGAACATTGCTCTGGTTCCCAGGATCTAACGTCCATACCCTGCACCACAGTACCCTCTAAGGTCTCTTCTTCCCTGGCGGAACCAGCTTGGAGGCCCCTCCTTTTCCCGGGCCTCTCCTGAGCCTGGCGTCATATTTTCACCTGATTGGTGACAGCCCATGGGGTTTAGTGACCACTCTCCTCGTGTGTTAGCTGACTCCTCACCAGGTGGCTGAGTTAGCAGGAGCAGCTGCCTCCCTCCTCAGCGTCCTGACATGAAGGGCTGGCTGGATCCAGAAAGGCAATGAGAGCCCAAAAGGGAACAGGACACCAGGCAGTGTGGAAGGATCGCTGGGTAAGGCTTGGCCAATATTGTCTCATACTGGTTATTACCGTGCACTCCCAAGTCCCCCTGACTCGGATTCCAATCCTTGGTCAGCTGTGTGGTCCAGAGCAGGTGGCTTCACCTCTCTGAACCACAAGGATTCCATGAGGTCATGGATAAAACTGTTGATCACAGGGCTGGGTGCATGGTTAGTGTTCACTAAATGTGAGCCATGACTTTGACTTCAGAGGCAGTGTAGCAGATGAGACAAAAGCCAAACTGCCCAGGTTCGAATCCCAGCTCTGCCACTGACATAGGCATGTCAGGTAATCTCTCTGTGCCTCAGTTTCCTCATCTTTAAAATGTGTTTAATAAAACATCCTTCCTGACGGTCATGGTGGCTCACGCCTGTAATCCCAGCAATTTGGGAGGCCGAGGGGGTGGATCACTTGAGGTCCAGAGTTTGAGACCAGCCTAACCAACACGGTGAAACTCCGTCTCTACTAAAAATACAAAAATGAGCCAGGTGTGGTGGCAGGTGCCTGTAATCCCAGCTACTCCGGAGGCTGAGGCATGAGAATCACTTGAACCTGGGAGGGAGGCAGAGGTTGCAGTGAGCCAAGACCATGCCATTGCACTCCAGCCTGGGCATCAAGAGTGAAACTCCACCTCAAAATAAATAAATAAATAAATAAATAAAAACATCCTTCCTAGTAGGATTGTGGGGAGAAGTACAAGAGTTTTAGGCACATACATTTAAAGTGCTCAGAACAGAAACTGGCATGGGGCAAGTGCCCCATAAATGCTAATGATTGCTATTTCTATTTTCTACCTTTGCATCCTCTCTCTCCTCCCCCTCATCCTTGAAATGAGAAGGTGGATTAGGTCATCACGGTTCAGTTCCCTGCTCCTTCGCCAGGCTTCCCCTCCTGGGTTCCCTGGTACCAACTGAGCCGCGTTTTAGGCAGAGGGGTCCTCTGGAGGTTTGGGGATGGCCTGGAAAGGGAGAAGGAGGGGAGTTTCTTCCTGAACATACCCGACCAGCAGACTCGCCAATAAATAAACACAGCCCCATCGGCACATAAACACACACTCACTCCTGCACCCACTCAAATCCACACACAAACTCATTCCACCTTGTCCCACTCACTTAGAAACCTCACCCCAGCCCCTGCCCAGGTCCCAGGCAGGGCTAGGTTTCTCTGGTGCGTCATGCCGCATGCAGTGATTCTCCCCACAACTGGTTTCCAACTCAGCCAGCCCCGCCCAGCTGTAATTACAGAGAAAGCAGAGGCTTCTGTGCCCAGTCATGACGTCAGCCCGAAGCTTCCAGCCTGATGAGCTCACCCCACATCCAGCGGGGGCCCAGTCACTCGGGACATGTCATGCCGTGGGGTCCCGACCATTCTCAGCTGGGGAGGAGGGCTGGGGTCTCCGTCTGTCGGTTAAGCACAGATCCGGGATCCAGAACAACCCAGGTTCCCATCCAGGCTCTGCCACACCATATCTGTGTGCAAGGGCCAAGGCTCTGCGCCTCTGTTTTTTCACCTGCAAAATGGGGGTGATGATAATAGTGACACTTAACTATTGAGTGAGGGTTTAACTCAGTAATGTCTGAAATGTACTAACTCTAAAAGCAGATGCACAGAAGGCAATGGGTGACAGTGATTGTTTTTCTCCATATTATTATTTTTAGCAAACTGCCTCATGCAAACACTGTTTAATATCAAAACAATTTCTCAACCTATGACTCACCAAATTCCTTAATATCCTCAACTTACCCTCATCTCGTGAAGAAGGCAGGGCTGAGACCCGAAAGCCCACAGAGGGAAAACAACATGCCGAAAATTGTCTACCTGTGGCGGACAGATCAAAGATTAGAACCAAAGTCCAAGAGGCCTCCGGGCCAAAGGAGGATTTGTAAATTCATTCTTCCAGCTGTGTGGTTAGAGCAGGAAAGTCTAGATTTGGGGCTTTGAGTTTCAGACCAGACATCCTGCCTGAGTATACTACTTTTCAATAATTATCAGTATTAACAGTCGTAATAATAACAGAAGCTACTATTCATGAACACTTCTATGGTAGTTTTCTCATCTGTAAAATGGGATAATACTGGTACTCTTACCTCACAGGATTGCTGCTGAGGATTAAATGAGTTCATATTTATAAAGCCCATAGAGCAGGGCCTGGCATGTAGCAAACATTATGTAATTGATAACTCAAAATGGAAAATACAAAGGTGCCCATCAGACTGTTAGGTGCTGAAAGAGAATTACCTCATGTATTCCTCATGGCACATCTGTGAATTGGCTACTGTTATGTCCATTTATAAGGAGGAAAACTGACAACTTGGAGGTGCCTGAGAATAATGTTACTGCCTATAAAGATGCTTTGCTTGACCAAACATTAATCAGATTTCTGAATCTTCTCCTAAGCCCATCTGTGAGGTTCCTTATAAAAATTCAGTTTTGGGCCAGGCGGGGAGGCTCATGCCTGTAATCCCAGCACTTTGGGAGGCTGAGGCAGGTGGATCATGAGGTCAGGAGTTCAAGACCAGCCTGGCCAAGATGGTGAAACCCGTTTCTACTAAAAAATACACAAATTAGCTGGGCATGATGGCGGGTACCTGTAATCCCAGCTACTCGGGAGGCTGAGGCAGGAGAATTGCTTGAACCTGGGAGGCAGAGGTTGCAGTGAGCAGAAATGGCACAACTGTACTCTAGCCTAGGGGACAGAGCGAGACTCCGTCTCAAAAAAAAAAAAAAAAAAAAAAAAAAA
>NW_012121709.1:7553629-7568815 GCF_000951035.1 Colobus angolensis palliatus
AAAAAAAAAAAAAAAGAAAAGAAAGAAAAATTCAGTTTTGGCGTGAACTCTGCTAAGTCTGTTTAGCACCAATCACCCATCTTCGATTTCTGATCACCCTTGATATCTGATTAGTTTCCTCATCCTCCACCGTCCCCCAGGTGATGTCTGAGTACCCTGGCCTGTCTTCAGCAAGCATCCTCTTAGGTTAGCTGAGCCTGAATCCCTCTGATCCCTGGACTTTCCTCCTAGTAATTTTCCATTCACTGATCCCACCCCCACCCCACCTGCTTCTTGCCTACAAATTCCCATTTACCCATGACCTACTGGGAATCAAATCTAATCTTTCTCCCTTACTGCAAAATCCCATTGCAGGGGTCCCTACATCTATGGAGAAAGTTTCCCTGCCCAGTAAAGTCTTGCTTATCATACTTTGACAAGAGTCATATGAATACATATATATATGTATAATTTTTTTTTTTTCTTTACCGCTCTCCCAAGAGGGCGTTGAGGCTTTAGGAGCTTGGCCACCTTGTAACTGGGGATTCCAACCCAGGGACATCCTTCAAATCCACTGGGCTCCTGTCTCTCTCTTCCCTTTCTGCAGGTCCCCAGGGGAAAGGCAGGATACGACACGCTCTGGGGAAGGTATTTCCAGAGGATGACCTGAGCCCTCAGCCAGGCTAGGGGTTATTAATAGCCAGGCCTTAGTGCGCCTCTCTGGGAGGGCGGCTCCAGCGCCGGGAGCAAGCGGAGGGCGGAGCTGAGCGGAGTGGCCAGGGGAGGAGAGAGTGTCCAGAGAGGCTGGTTGAACTTGGACGCGGCCCCTCCCAGCTCCCCCCACAGCCCAGCTGTTCCCTCCGCGGATTCTCCGGGGCTGGTTCATCACCTCCGAATATTCCTGTGACAGGAGACGCTTGCAAAACCCGCCTCCAGTCTCCAGCAGCAAATAAATAGAAGGCTTGCAGCCCAGGAGGAGCCAGAAGAAGTTTCTAGGCGCGCGTGCCCTGGGTTTATTAAGCTCCTGGCTCCGCTCTAGACCTCAGCGGCTCTGGCTGCCAGCCTGGGCAGCCTGGGAGGACGGTGGCTTGCTGGTCTGTCGTGAGGCCGTGCGGAGAGGGGCCCTCTGGGATTCTGCTGGACCTGCCCGGGGGGTCACCTTTGGGGTCTGGGACCCCAGCCGAGGGGGCACAACCGTCCCTGGCAGTGGTTGGTTCTGCTTCTCCCTGCAGAAAAGCAGCATTTTCGGAAGCTGAAGAATAAGCTAGCCCAGCCACACCACCTTGTTGAGTGACCTTGGGCAGGTGGTTCTGTCTCTCTGAGCCTCTGTTTCCCTCTGAGCTCAGCAGCCACCATGGCTGATGGTCAGATGCCCTTCTCCTGCCACTACCCAAGCCGCCTGCGCCGAGACCCCTTCCGGGACTCTCCCCTCTCCTCTCGCCTGCTGGATGATGGCTTTGGCATGGACCCCTTCCCAGACGACTTGACGGCCTCTTGGCCCGACTGGGCTCTGCCTCGTCTCTCCTCTGCCTGGCCAGGCACCCTAAGGTCTGGCATGGTGCCCCGGGGCCCCACTGCCACCGCCAGGTTTGGGGTGCCTGCCGAGGGCAGGACCCCCCCGCCCTTCCCTGGGGAGCCCTGGAAAGTGTGTGTGAATGTGCACAGCTTCAAGCCAGAGGAGTTGATGGTGAAGACCAAAGATGGATACGTGGAGGTGTCTGGTAAGTCAGGGGTAGGAAGTCGGGGGGTAGGGGGGAGTAGACCTCAGCCCTGGGAATAGCCAGGAGAAAAGTTTCCTGAGGCTGGGACAATGTGACACAGGTGACCTCAGGGCTCAGGAATGCACCCTGCAAAGTTATCTTTATGGAAAACTTCTCTCCCAGCTCCCAGCAGAGATCTTAACCTGCCTGACTCAGCTACTGGGGCCTCTGGGTGCTGATCAATCAGGGTACAGACAGGAAAACAGCAACCACGTTGGATATTTTGACAGAGGGCATTTAATATAAAGAACAGGTTAAACAGATATCAAAAAATTAAAAAACAAAGAAGAAATGGGATTTCATGCACTCCAGCATCACAACACAGGGTCTAGAAGTTCACGTTAAGGCTGAGCAATGATAGTGTTAATATCCACAACTGGTTTCCAGTGAAACACCTCTCCTTGTCCCAGACAAGGAAACTGAGGCTTACCAGTAATTGTAGTAACACTAACTGGTAACTCTGAGTGCTAACTATGTGCTCAGCACTTTGCTAAATACTGTTGCCTATCATATCTCAGCTAACACAACCACCAGAGGAAGTGGGTACTATTTATTTCTTTTTTTTGCAGATGAGGAAACTGAGGTATGGAGAGATTAAAGTAACTTGTTCAAGGCCACCAAAGATTCAGACCCAGGCTGCCTGGGAATTAGGAGGCCAGAAAGAAGGAATGATTCACTGAGCACCTGCTAGGTGCCAAGGGCTGGGCTGACATGCTTATACTTCTTCTCCAAAATCACCCTCAGTCAAGTCCAGAGTAGCAGGGGTGTCTAGGCCCATCTTGCAGTTGAGGAGGATGAGGCCTAGGTGGGACTTGTTCACAGTCATGCCATGAGTCAGCAATAGGAGTGGAGTAGGGACTGGGCCTATCCACAGCTTTAGGCCCAGGGCTCTCACAGCCACATCCCACCCTGGGAGAAAGAAACATACAAGGGGGAAAGAAAGAGAGAAGACAGGAAGCTCAGCCCCTGTTAAGCTGGGCGGCAGAAAAAGCTTTCTTTTCCTTCCCTCCCGCTCCATTAAAAAGAATGTGTTCCCGGCAGAGGCTTGCCTTCCAGAAAATCAGTCAAAGCCATTGCAAACACAGGCTGGGCAGGAACAAGCCCCAGCAATGTTCAGGGGGAGTTTCAAGCCAGTCATGGCAGAATTATAAACATCAGAGGCTCCAGCGGGTGTGGTGGGCTGGGAGACTTGCTGGGGCCATGCGCTGATGACAGGGTCAGCCAGATCTCTGAGTTGGCTGGGAGCCAGGCACGAGTTCCGAAACTGGCTCCAACTCTAACCAGCAGGATGTGCAAATTACTTTACTTCTTTGTGCTTGTTTTGTTTCCTCATCTGGAAATTAGGATTCAAATGGTTATACCATAAAGATTGTTGTATTAAATGAGGTGATGCTGTACAATGTGTACATACCTGTGAAGCCAGAAAATCTGAGACATATCTCAGTTCATTTAGGAAGTTTATTTGCCAAGGTTGAGGACATGTCCATGACACAGTCTCAGGAAGTCCTCCTGTCACATGCCCAAGGTGGTCTGGGCACAGCTCAGTTTTATACATTTTAGAGAGACATGAGACATCAGTCAATATATGTAAGAAGTACATTGGTTCGATCTGGAAAGGCAGGACAACTTGAAGCAAAGGCAGGAAGACTTGAAGTAGGGAGAGGTTTTCCAGGCCACAGGTAGGTGAGAGACAAATTATTCTTTTGAGTTTCTGATTAGCCTTTCCAAAGAAGGTAAGCAGATATGCATCTATGTCAGAGAGCAGAGGGCTGACTTTGAATAGAATGGGGGGTAAGTTGGCCCTAAACAGTTCCAAGCTTGACTTTTCCCTTTAGCTTAGTGATTTGGGGGCCCCAAGATTTATTTTCCTTTCACATTTCTATGACCTGGAACACAAGGAATTAGTAGTATTATTGCCATTGTTGTTGTTATAATGCCAGGCATCCAGGAAGGCCCCAATAAATAATGAATAATACATTCTCTTTGAAACCTGGGTTCAGATCCCAGCACTGCTGTTCACTAGCATGGTGGATGTGGACAAGAAAGTCTTTTCATCCCTCTGAGCTTCATTTCTCCTATCTGCAGAATGGGGATCATAATACTGTCTGTCCCGCAAGAGTGTAGGGAAGATTAAACATATGCAGACTATCTATGATCACATATGCAGAGTGTCTATAAAATGGAGCTAATAATAGTGCTTGGCTGGCATTCTTTAACAGAACGATTATCACCATTCCTTCTGTCCTTGTTTTAATTAGGCTCTTAGTGCTTCCAGCCCAAGTCCAAGGGTCTTCCCTACCCTGTGGCCTCTCTAGGAGACCCTCTGTCCAGCCTGGAGGGCTTTTCCCCGTCCTCTTTTGTAGGTGCTTCATAACAGGTGGGGTCTGGCAGCTCCATGTTGAGATCTCAGCTAAGTATTTTACTAATCCAGAGGCTTTGGGTGAGTCATGCAGTCTCAATTTCCGCATCTGTAAAATGGGGTCATTGGGAGCTTACACAAGACAAAGACAAAGCTTTTCAGATGTACAATTAGTGATATCGGCTAGACAGAATCCAAATTCCCTGAGAGTCCATACAAGCGCTTTCAAAGAAGGAGTTTTAAAAAATAAAATTGATATCAGGAGCTCTATTTAAGAAGCAACTTTTGGGCCGAGTGCGGTGGCTCATGCCTGTAATCAATCACAGCACTTTGGGAGGCCAAGGCGGGAGGATCACTTGAGGTCAGGAGTTTGAGACCAGCCTGGCCAACATGGTGAAACCCTGTTCTACTAAAAACACAAAAATCAGCTGGGCATGGTGGCAGGCACCTGTAATCTCAGCTACTCAGGAGTCTGAGGCAGGAGAATTGCTTGAACCCAGGAGGTGGAGGTAGCAGTGAGCCGAGACCATGCCACTGCATTCCAGCCTGGGCAACAAGAAAGAAGAAATTCTATCTCAACAAATATGAAAAATAAAAATAAATAAAAAGCAATTTTCAAGGGAAGTTGGAAGTCAGATCCAGTTTCCCACCCTGTACCACATAATGACAAATCCGTTCCTCCACACGTATGTGCTAAAGGCCTACATGTGGTGGCTCAGTGGTTCCTCATAAGGACCTCCTAGGAAGTGAGGGTAGGTTAACCCCATTATGCAGATAAGGAAATTGAGGCCCAGAGAAAGTAAACTCACCTGAGATCACCCACTTCTCCCTGGCAGTGTCTGAGATTCAATGTCAGGCCTCTCTGACTGGTTCTGAGCCAGGATGGCTGGATCTACTTCTGGCGGTGTGACCCTGAGCAAATCCCACAGCCTCTGGAGCCTCAGTTTTACTGTTGGTCTTATGAAGAGGTAGACAAGATCAGAATTTACGAAAGTACTTCAAGTGGTTACTAGGCATCTAGAAACAGGAGCAGGAGAGTTCAGAGTCTTATATGGTACCAGTAAAAACAAAATTATAAACAGGTCTTCTCATTGCAGGACTTGTCAGAGCCTTTAAGTCACTAATGCAGTTTATGAATCTCTGAGAGGCAGCCCTGTCTTATCTGACCACGTATGAGTGTCTCATTCAAGGACGTGTTTGGAAAATGCTGGACTAGACAATTTCCAGCAAGCCTCAGATTCCCCTGCCCGCATCCTGCAACCACCAGCCAAGAGATGTTCCCTTCATGGGCCACTGGGCCAGACCCTGGCTAAGATAGAGACTGGAAAGCCCCAAGGCCTTATTCCCACCCCTTCTCCTTAGTCCCAGGGCCTCTGCCTTCCCTGGAAACAGCATCTTCTTTCTTTAGCTGGGCCAATAGTATTCCACTTACATTTCTCTGAGGCATGTTGATAAAAGCATGTCTGCAAGGGGTCTCTGACTTCTAGCCTCTGGATGTATTTTTAAAAATCATAATAATTACTTTTTTCTGTTTACAAAAATAAAATGTCTTCATGATGGAATATGTAGTTATGAAAGCAAAATAAGAAATTAAAAATCACTCATAATCCTTAAGCTGCCCTAATGGAAGTATGCAAATGATAAGCAAATTGAGTTTCAAGATGATCCTCCTCCTAACAATACTCTCTCTAAACCAGGTTAACTCCACCTCCAGGCCCCTCTTAAGGAAATCTTGGAGCCTTCCCTGCCCAGAGATCCTCGCTTCCCTCAGCCCAATACCCTATTTTCAGAGCAGACAGAGGCACCTAGTTTCTGAGAAGCAGTCCTTTCCCCAAACATCAAAATAAACTGCAAGCGTTGACCTTCACATGGTACTTTTGCCACTTCAAAGCCATTCTGTGACTCGCTTGCATTTGCTTCCTACAGTAACCCAATAAGATAGGTGTTGTCACTGCCATTTCGGAGAAGAATAAACTGAGGCTCAGAGGAACTCAGAGATGTGCCAGGAAATGTCAGAGTAGAGACTTAAGTCCAAAACCAAGTATTCCAGAACCTATCTACCTGCTTTTGAATCTTTGCACCAGTCACTTCCAAACTGTGTGACCTTGGGTACAGCACTTAACCTCTCTGAACTACAGGTTTCCTATCTACAAAATGATAATAATGAAACTGCCTGCTTGTATTATCATTTTACTATAATTATTTAAGTTTGTTGCAAAAATTAAAGGAGTTGATATAGATAAGGTGCTTAGAACAGTGGCTGACACCAAGGAAGCACTATATTACTTTGCTGTTATTATTTGTATCATCAGTTATTCTTCCCAGGACACCAGGATGCAGGAGGATTCTCGGATGCAAAAGGGCTGAGTCAGAGGCACTGGCCTGTCCCCAGGGGAAGCAGGTCTCCCGGCGCCCTGGCTATGGGGAGGGTACCAAAGAACAGACAGTGCTCTTCCGGGCACAGGCCTGTGTTACAGCCAGGCAGTTGGTGGTCACGGAGCTGGCAGCACAGGATAGATGGTTTAAGCGGCCACACATTCGCAGAATAGCATGTTCTGCTTAGCCAGACACTCCAGTTTAAAACGAATTTCTTTTCCTGAGAGCAATTTAGCAATACAGATTAAGCCTTAGAAATTCTGGAAGTTGGATTAGTCTTCAGTTAATCCTAAAGAAGTCACAGGGCCTGGTGTAAAGCTACAAGAATGTTCAGGGCCATGAAGTTCTCGCCAATGTTGGAAACTCCTCAGTGCCCCAAAGTAGGGGATTGGTTAAATTAGCTCTTATGTATTCCTCAATAGAACACTGCAGCCATTAAAAATTGTGTTGTCAAAGAATATTTGGTAATATGGAAAAGTAATTATAATGTGTTAGCAAGAAAAAAAAATAAGTTCCAAACATAATGCAGAGAACTATCCCATTTGATAGAACACCGATATACATGGATACTATGTAACATTTACACATTTCTGAGAAACATAGGAAAGCCAGAACATATGAAATATATTATTAGTAGCTTCCTTGGGGTGACAGGATTATGGGTAGTTTTGATGGCTTTTTTATTTTTTTAAATTTTTTCTTTTGTTGTTGTTGTTGTTATTTTTAAATTTAGAGACCAGATCTCACTCTCTTGCCCAGGCTGGAGTGCAGTAGTGCATTATAGCTTACTGTAACCTCAAACTCCTGGGCTCAAGCAATCTTCCCACTTCAGCCTCGCAAATAGCTGGGACTACAGGCATGCACCATCACGCCTGGATGATAATAATAATATTAATTACTATTATTATTATTATTACTATTTTGAGACAGAGTCTCGCCCTGTCACTGGGCTGGAGTGCAGTAGCATGATCTCAGCTCACTGCAACCTCCACCTGCCAGGTTCAAGCAATTCTCCTGCCTCAGTCTCCCAAGTAGCTGGGACTATAGGCATGTGCTACCACGTCCAGCTAATTTTTGTATTTTTAGTAGAGACGGAGTTTCACCATGTTGGCCAGGATGATCTCGATCTCTTGACCTCGTGATTCACCTGCTTTGGCCTCCCAAAGTGCTGGGATTACAGGCATAAGCCACCACGCCCTGCCTATTATTATTTTTTAGAAGCAGCGCCTCTCTATGTTGTCTAGGCTGGTCTCAAACTCCCGGCCTCGAGTGATCCTCCTGTCTCCCAAAGTGCAGACACTATAGGAGTGAGCCACCATGCCCCGCCTATTTTCTACATTTTCTAACGTACACATGCATTATCTTAAAGCACAAAAAAAGCTATCAACAAAGAAATAATTAAAAGTAATTAGCTTTAAGTTGTCAATTTAAAAAAAATCTGGGCTGCTATATTCAACAGTTATTTACATTCTAGATTTCAAGGCCTCTCAGAAGCACCTCCCTGTGTAAATGAGAGTTCTTGTCTCCAGAAGGTGGCCCCACAAATGAGGACTGAAAAGTCACAGCCGAATGGCCCCACTGTTGTACTAATCTTGTTTGTTTAAAGAGAAACTAGAGACACCCTCTTTATTAAAGAAAAACAGGGGAGAGACTGAGAGAATTAGAAGGTGCTATATACATTACTAGATCAAAACCAGTTTAGGCCCAAGCCTTCTCGTAATTTCATCTTTCTCCTCCCTAAGGGGTTTGGGAAGCCCTCTTGTACCGCAGGGTAAGAGGCAGGAGGGCTGGTGGAATTTCACATCCACAGTGCTCTCAGGAAAAGCTCGGTGTTTTTGGTAGATTGAAGCATTCTTTTTCCAGGCTGTGCTTTCACTACTGGCTACAGATAATGTGGCTTAAAGAGCTAAGCGGGAGCTGGAACAGACAGAAATTCAAGAGCAGAGGGGCGTCAGGCCGTAGAACTTGGCCTAGACTCAGAGAGAGCTGATTCAAAGCTCAGAGCCACCACGGACCTGCTGGGTGACCCCAGATCCATCACCAGGCCTCAGTTTCCATGTTGGAAACAAAGGGAGAACGACGTCTGAGCTCAGAGTTAGGAAAGCACTCTGTTGGCTGTAAAGCAAGCTACATGGCAGAGTTGCCCTCAGCACGTGACCCCACTTCAAGCCTGCCACCCAGTCTGGGATGTCAGCCCCAGGGTTCTACTGGCAGGTTAGAGAAGAGGAGTCAGGTGGGAGACTGGGAAGATTTGGTACAACACATGGCCCAGCTTCTGTGATTTCCTCAGACTAACCCTTCATTACCTACAAACCACGGTCAACGCCTCCTTTCCATCAATTACCTTATTTCACCTTCATAGCCAGCCTTGGAGGTGGACTAAATGGGTCTGTATGGCAGATAAGGTCCTTGAGGCTTAGACAACCGGAGTCTCTAGGGTAGACCTAAGCCACACAGCAAGGCAGGTCCAGGTTCAGGATTTGAACCCAAGCCTGAGTCCTGAAGGATGCCCAAGCAACATAGATGCTGACACGCCACACTTTTCTTCCTTCCAGGCAAACATGAAGAGAAACAGCAAGAAGGTGGCATCGTTTCTAAGAACTTCACAAAGAAAATCCAGTGAGTAACCTGAAGTCATGGAGCTCAGGGTGGGAGTGGAGGAGGGGCACACCTGGGATCCATGATCTGGGGTCTCTCCCTCTTGGGCATCTCTTTTTTAAGACACGTCCTTGGGGCAGGGAATTGAACCCTCACACCCAATGAGAAGACAGTGTCCCAGCAGACCTGTAATAGGGTCCCAGAAGGGGTAGCACATAGATTGCATCATCTCATCTGCTCAGTGCCCTGTGAGGTGGGTATTAAAACCCTATTTTATTTATTTATTATTTATATATTTATCTGGAGACCGAGTCTCACTCTGTCACCCAGTCTGGAGTGCAGTGGTGTGATCCTGGCTCACTACAACCTCCACCTCCTGGGTTCAAGCGATCCATGTGCCTCAGCCTCCCGAGTAGTTGGGATTACAGGCATGTGCCACCATATCCGGCTACTTTTTTGCATTTGTTTAGTAGAGATGGGGTTTCGCCATGTTGCCCAGGCTGGTCTCGAACTCATAGGCTCAAGCGATGCACCCACCACAGCCTCTGAAAGTGCTGGGATTAGAGGCTTGAGCCACTGCACCTGGGGAACAACCCCTTTTTATAGACTAAGCATCTGAGGGTAAGTGAGACAATGCCTTGTCCATAATCACACAGCCCCTACCCATGGGGCATAGCTGAGGGAGGACCCCTGTCACCAACCAGAAAGACTATCCCCTGATTCTCCAAATGCTCCAGCAGAATATCTTGCAGGCTGCTTGCTCTGCCTCTGCCCAGCCGGGAGAGTGAGCACCTTCTCTAGAGCATCCACAAAAATGAAGCTGGAAAGTGTCCTGAGAGCACTGCATACTACCCAGAGGGGTTTGGAGGCTGAGAGATTGGGACAGAGGAAGGGCTATTTTGCTGAGCGGAGGGAGTAAAGGGGATTCATGTTTAACAGGGAAAGCTGGGGGACCATGAGAGCAGCCAAAGACAATCAGGCTGAGGCCATGAACCAAAGCTACCATGAGCCCCTAACTGGCAGTACCTATAGGGAGAAGAGTTGCACAGTGTGGTCATGATGGCCGCACTTAAACAACTGCCAGGTGCTTCATACATACCTTCTCTCTAATCAGCAATCAGCGTCACTCCACTGTGTGCATTTCTGGCCCTAAACTCTCTCTCTCTCTCTCTTTTTTTTTTTTTGAGATGGAGCCTCGCTCTGTCTCCCAGGCAGGAGTGCAGAGGCACGGTCTCAACTCACTGCAACCTCCGTCTCCTGGGTTCAAGCAATTCTGCTGCCTCAACCCCCCGAGTAGCTGGGATTACAGGTGCATGCCACCATGCCTGGCTAATTTTTGTATTTTTAGTAGAGACGGGGTTTCACCATGTTTGACCAGCCTGGTCTTGATCTCCTGACTTCAAGTGATCTGCCCACCTCTGCCTCCCAAAGTGCTGGGAGTACAGGTGTGAGCCACTGTGCCCGATTCCTAAACTCTTTTCCAAGCCATTGTTGCATTTAGCCTTTGCAGCAAAAGTGTGCATCGGGGAGAAGAGACATGACCCTCCTTGCAATATGGGGAAACTAAGTCTCCCACAGGTGAAAGGACATACCCAAGGTCTTTAAAACTAGAATTTACAAGGGCCCAGAATAGATCCCTGACCTCTGAGTTCCACACTCAGTCCTTGAGCAAGGAATGCTGTTTCCTCATCTGTGAAAGGGATGCTGATTCCAGCCTTGCAGGGTTCCTGGCTGAAAGTGACATGAGGTCACGGCCCAGCGTAGGTCCTCATAAGTGGCAGTTCATTATTACTATTGTTGTTGTTGACTCTTGACTTCTCCATCAGCCTTTGCGAAGACATTCTGTTTCTGGAGAGATCACACTAGCTGAATTCTGAGGCTTCTTCCAGCTTTGGGATTCTACATTCCTGTCTCTTGCCCCACGTGTCCGTCCCTGGCCCTGCCAGAGCCTCTGCAGTTCTTGGAAGCCTGTGGACACTTCCTGATAAGGCAAACGCCAAACCGTTTGTTCTTCATGTTGGCTGGCTTGCCTGACATCTCCGTGCCCCACACCTCTCCCTGGCATAGTAAGCAGATTAAACATTGCTGAAGGGAGAGGAAGGAAGGCGACGGGGAAGCTGATGTCAAGGCTCAAATGAGGTCTCAGGGTGGAGTCACAAGCAGGGCATAGCTGTAAAAGGGAATGAGTGAGAAAGAAGTGAATTAATCATCTTAAAAGGGATTTGTGTGTGTGTGTGTGTGTGTGGATTTCACAAGCTCCAAGGCCTTAGGGGAGGTAGCTCACTGGAAGTAACCTGATGGGAAATGCCTGAAATTGAAATTGCTCCAAGCTGGTGCTCAGCTGCTGAGCTGGGCTAGTTGTTAAAATATTCAGCGGTTTCCAAACTTTTTGGCACCACAGACCAGTTTCAGGGAAGGCAATTTTTCCATGGACTAGGGGATGAAACTGTTCCACCTCAGATCATTGGGCATTAGATTCCCATAAGGAGCGCAACCTAGATCCCTCACAAACACAGTTCACAATAGGGTTCAAGCTCCTATGAGAATCTAATGCCACCGCTGATCTGACAGGAGACGGAGCTCAGGCAGTAATGCTGGCTGAACTGCTGCTCACCTCCTGATGTGTGGCCTGGTTCCTAACAGGCCACAGATGGGTACTGGTCCATGATCCAGGGACCCCTGAATATTGGCTAGCTATTGCCCTGAGCCCTCCCTAGACAACCCCAGTCACTCTAATCCTATCCCCAGGACCCTCTAAACCTCTCCACCTTCCAACAACTAAAGGGTCCGAGGACCCTCCTCCATCATTATGACATGCATCCATCCCTTCTGAATGGTCAGTGCCCAGCTGCACCAGTTGTTAAATATTTTGAATCTCAGCTCCAGGTGCAGGGAGTCCTGGCTCCATGAGAAAGTGGGTGGGTAACTTGGGGCAACTTGCTTAACTGCCCTAACCTTCCATTCCTGCATCCCTGCATCCCTGCATCCCTGCATGGAGGGGTTGTGATGGGAGTGAGAGAATGTGTATAATGCATTAAGCATGGAATACAGACTCAGGGCTTGGTCCGTGGGAATTAATGTTATGAAAAGGCTTCACAAGGCTGGACTCACACTCCAGCAGCTGGGACTCCTGGGAGCTCCTGGCTCTGCCCCGACTCTAGACACCAAGGATTCGAACTGGAGTCCGGGACACCTTTGGACCAATCTCAAGAGGCCTCCTTGCCTCCTCTCCCAGGGAAACGTCCGGTCATTAGAGGACAGGGAGATTTCTTCAGCCAGGCTGAGATCCTTGGAGATTTCCACCCCGGCAGGATGCTGCAGTTGTTTGCCTTAACTGTGGCAAGGAAATTCATCCCAACACATCCATCTCTGTGTGAAAGGCCCCATTTGCACTGAATAAGGAGGAGAGGGAGAGGTCTTGGGTTTCCTATCAGGCTGGGAGCAGGGCAAGGACTGCAGCTGGCCTCTTTTGCACACTCAACCTGGATAAGAGAACAGGAAGACAAGGGTGCAGGAAATTACCAAGGGAGGATGCCTGGAACCAAAGCAAACTTTATTTTCCTCGTTCCACATCTTCCCAGATATCTGTTCTGCCCCTTATGACACCTATGACATGCCCAGAACCAATCTAAGAGTTTTATAGATTTAATTTTATTTAATCTTTAGAATAATCCTATTGAGTAGGTTTGTTTTGGTTTGTTTGTTTGTTTTTTAGAGATGAAGCCTGGCTCTGTCACCCGGGCTGGAGTGCAGTGGTGCCATCTTGGCTCACTGAAACCTCCATCTCCCAGGTTCAAGCGATTCTCCTGCCTCAGCCTCCCAAGGAGCTGGAACTAAAGGGGTGCACCACCACACCCAGCTAAATTGTTTTCGTATTTTTAGTAGAGATGGGGTTTCACCATGTTGGCCAGGCTGGTCTCAAGCTCCTGACCTTAGGTGATCCGCCCGCCTCGGCCTCCCAAAGTGCTGGGATTCCAGGCGTGAGCCACCATGCCTGGCCTTGAGAAGGTATTATCAAGCCCATCTTGTGGATAAAGAGACTGAAGCTCAGGGGAGTAATGGGATTCAACTAAGGTCACACAGCGAGTAAAGAACGGATCTGGAATATAGTATTATTAAGCCTTAAAATAGAAGGAGGCTGGGTGCAGTGGCTCATGCCCGTAATCCCAGCACTTGGGAGGCCAAGGCGGGCAGATCACTTGAGGCCAGGAGTTCGAGACCAGCCCGGCCAAGATGGTGAAACCCCATCTCTACTAAAAATACAAAAATTAGGTGGGTGTGATGGTGCACACCTCTAATCCCAGCTACTCGAGAGGCCGAGGCAGGAGAATCACTTGAACTCAGAGGCAGAGGTTGTAGTAAGGCAAGATCGTACCACTGCACTCTAGCCTGGGTGACAGAGGAAAAAAAACAAGGAAATATTGCCATTGGCAACAGCAGGGATGGAGTAGAGGACATTCTGCTAAGTGAAGTAAGAAAGACACAAAAAGAGAAATACTGCATGATCTCACCATATGTGGAATCTAAAATAGTCAAACTCACAGAAGCAGAGAGTAGGGTGGTGGTTGTCAGAGGCCAGTGTGGGGTGGGAAATGGGGAGATGTTGGTCAAAGGGTACACGGTTTCAGTTTTGCAAGATAAGTAAGTTCTGGGGGGCTAATGTACGACATGGCAATGATAGTTTACAATATTACATTATATATTGAAAATTTGCTAGTACCGTTGCAAAATTAATCTTCTTAACTTAAATGTAATCTTCCCGACACACATAGATACACAAAATATATGTTAATTAGCTTGACTCTGGTGATCACTGTATTCACCATGCATATATATATCAAAACATCAAGTTGTATACCATATATATAGAGATATATACAGTTTTATATGCCAATGATATCTCAATAAAGCTGTTTTTTTAAAAAAGAGCAGATTGGGACCTGAGCACAGCTCTCAACTTTCAAAGTCCACGACCTTCCTATCTGGTTAGGGGAAATCAAATTACAGTCATTTGCAATACCGTCATTCGCATCCCGTCTTCACTATTTTTTGCCTTATATGCTTACATTGCTATACCATGATTTACTAAAGGTTTATTTTTTCTTTTAGATCAACTCATTTTTGATAAAGTTAAATTCTCATCACTAAAATGTTCACTGAGGAAGGCAATCATGAAATAAATCCAATGAAAGCAAAATGTGGTTAAATTCTAACTAGATAATATTTCCTGCCTACGGGCCTCAGCTCTTTCATTGTTAAAAAGGGAAGGTAGCAAGTGATAGAGGCTAAAGGCGTTAAAGGCATATTAGTACTTAGCGGAGACATTCCTTCAGATGTACGTAGAAGCACTGAAAGAGAAATGAAGAGGAATTACTTCCCACCAAGTGAGTTCAACATGCAAGTCACCTGGTGAGAGACCTTGGACATGTCTATATCTCTGAGCCTCAGTTTCCCCATAAGTTATATGAGACCATTGTCATGGACAATCAGGAAGATCCTTTGGGACCCTGACACTCTGTGGTTCAATGATACTGCAGTTTGTATGATACTCCATCTTGCTGTCAAGATGCCAACATGTAAGGCCAAAGACTGCAACGTAATTCTCACACCACCCTAAGAGGTGGATACTATTATTGCCCCCCTTTTTCTGCAAAGAAATAGGTTCAGAGAGGCAAGATCACCAGCCCCATGTTGTGTGGTCAGGAAGAGTCAGAATTTGAATGCAGGTTGGCCTGCCTGCAAAATCCATGCTCTAGGCCATAGCTACCCTGTCACACTGTACCTAGTGTGCACTGGGTTGGTGTGCACATGGTTAAACAGTCAGCCCATCCCCAGCAGTGGGAGGGAGTTGTAAACTTTTGACTTTGTCTCTGCTTCAAAATCTTGACTTGGCAGCTTTCTAGTTCCCTCTTTTTCTTCCAAATGTGCTTCCCAGAAGCACCCTTGTTCATCTCCATGGTTCCAATTTGGCAAGGAATCTCCTGGGTAGATATGGCTCATGTGGCTACAGGATGCTGTACATACAAATAAAGAAAGAAAGAAAGAGAGAGAGAGAGAGACAGAGAGAGACAGAAAGAAAGAAGAAAGGAAGGAAGGAAGGAAGGAAGGAAGGAA
>NW_012121709.1:7570630-7572431 GCF_000951035.1 Colobus angolensis palliatus
AATCAAGGCTTATTTTGAATACCATAGAGTATGTTGCCATCTGAAATCTACGTGTGGCCAGCTTGGCCTCTTTTATCCACCAAGGTGCCTAGTGCTTGCATCACCCTTAATACATTTTGTAGTGAAGCACTCTCCAGCAAGCACACATCAGATGAAAATGTTTTGCCTGCTATGCATAACACCCTACTTGCGCTCTAAAAAGGGAGGGTAGTGGTGCCATTTCTGCTAGTAATTGTGCTCAGTGGTGGGTATTAAGGTGAAGACTTCAACCTGGGACCAAATATGTGGTCCGCAGCTCTCTTTTAAGTTAACAACTACTGTTCAAACAGCACTTTACCATTTCAAAGCATGCTCAGACTCTGAAGTTCAAATACTCTACAAGTTCGATATTATTATCCTCATTTTGCAGATGAGAAAACAAGCTCAGAGCAATGGAATAATCTTCCCAAGACCACACAGCTAGAAAGGGGTAGAGCCAGGATTCAAACCCAGCATTGTATGTCCCCAAAGCCTAAGCTCTTATCAAAAACATTTCCTCTCAAGTGAATAAAATAATGTTTAAGCTATATTAACAATAATAAATGAATAAAATGGTGTGTTTCTCCTAGGCTTCCTGCAGAGGTGGACCCTGTGACAGTGTTTGCCTCACTTTCCCCAGAGGGTCTACTGATCATCGAAGCTCCCCAGGTCCCTCCTTACTCAACATTTGGAGAGAGCAGTTTCAACAACGAGCTTCCCCAGGACAGCCAGGAAGTCACCTGTACCTGAGATGCCAGTACTGGCCCATCCTCGTTTTGTCCCCAACCCTAGGGCTTCTCTGATTCCAGGGTACATTACTTTAGCTGAACTCAGATTTAGTGCAAGTAAAATGTTGGGGGGTGCGGCGGTGGGGACTGACCACAGATTCCCTGGATAGCGTAGTGGTAGATTTTTCCACAAGATAGCGCAATTGGCAAACCATGCTTGGTTGCGTTAGGACAAAATCCTAGTTTTTCTTTCTTTACCTTTTCTATCTTGATGAAAATGTTGCACATTCTATAGTTGCAAAACACATAAAAGGGGACTTAACATTTCACGTTGTATCTTACCTTGCAGTGAATGCAAGGGTTACTTTTCTCTGGGGACCTCCCCCATTATCCAGGTTCCTACTCTGGGCTCCCAATTCCCATGGCTCCCAAACCATGCTGCATGGTTTGGTTAATGAAATCCAGTAGCTAACCCCACTGTACTTCCACATGCCTGGCCTACAAAGGGTGATATACAGGTCTTATATCCCTATATGGAATTTGTCCATCAATCACATAAAAACAAACAGTGCCTTCTGCCCTCTGCCCAGATATTTCCAGCATGTTCCCAAGGTTTCCAAGTTAGCCCTCCCTAAGAACTCTGGGAGCCTCTCAGTTTATGGTCTGGCCAAGGTCCCCATTTTCTTCTGTCCCCTTTATTTAAGTCGGGATTTTTACAGAGGGAGCTGTCTCCAGACAGCTCCATCAGGAACCAAGCAAAGGCCAGATAGCCTGACAGATAGGCTAGTGGTATTGTGTATACGGGAGGGACGTGTGTGTCATTGTTATTTGAGTTATGCTGTTGTTTAGGGGGAAATAACAGTAAATAATAATAATAATAATAAAGGAGCTGACGTTCTTAGCCTCGTGTGGTTCTTTTAATGAGGAACTAAATGTAATACCACCTAGATATACAACATCAGTTAGCAATTCTGTGGCGTAAAGTAATGTTTCCTGATGAATAGTGACTTAAATGATATAAATAGCTGTTTTCTAACTTCACAAAAAGTTTAGAG
>NW_012121709.1:7574071-7575893 GCF_000951035.1 Colobus angolensis palliatus
TGCTGGGATTACAGGCGTGAGCCACTGTGCCCAGCTGAGGTAGGTCCGGTGTTTATCTCCATTTTTCAGATAAGCAAAAGTGCCCTGTCCCAAATCATATACCCGGTAAGCAACGGGCCCAGGCAGCCTGACTTCAGGACCTTCACTCTTCACTATTACTCTGGTCTGACTTTCTCCTAACAAAGCAAAATATATATGGCTTAAGTGAGTCCATCCAAATTAAGGGAGAGGTGAGAAGACAGGGGTTTCAGACTGGGGCTTTGCGGAGCGCAGGGCAATCAGGGGTGTCTTCTTAGAGCAGAATTCACTCATGGCAGGCTTGAGGCTCAGGCACAGTTATAGGACTTGAGAAAGCAGGGTTTGGGGTAGGGAGGTGCCTCACAGACAGAAGAAAATACATGAGCCAAAGCAAAAGGCATGTTCCTTTTAAAATCCTTTGATGTTCCCCATTGCTTACAGGATTGAGTGCAGACTTCTTTGCAAGACTTATTAGGCTGCTGGATCTGTCCCTGAGTGACCTTTTCCCACTACAGCCCAAACCCCCACTCTCTCCCTCCTGCCCCACCTAACATGCCACTGTTCTTCCAACCAGACACGCCCTTTCTTGCTATGAGGACTTTGAATACACTACTCTCTCTCTTCCAAGGATTACTGTCCCACCTTCTTCATTGGATAATTCTTTGGAGTCTCTGCTGGGCCTCCTACCGGGCCAGCCAGAGCCCCCTCTCATTTACCCTCATCCCAACACAACACATCATATTGTAACAACCTAGGTATTTGTGTAGCAGATAAATAATAATAACAATAAGAAAAATAAAAACTGATTCTAGCTACTCTGCTTTCAAGGAAGGGAGGAGGAATCATTTCAAGCCTAGGGGAAAATCCTTACCCATCTGATATTTGTTCAGCAAATATTTACTGAACACTTACCATGTGCAAGGCACTGGGCTGAGTGTAAGATACTGTTTCTTCCCATTTCAAGAGCCTGGTGAGAGGAGGAAAGTAAGATTGTTATTTCCATGTACTCTAGTTCTAAGCCACTGAATGGTAAGACCCCAAGCAGGTAGAGTAGAAGCCAATCCATGAGAGGGTTCCAAGCCAAGGGTATGGAGAGCCACACAGATCCGCTCAAGCAAGCGAGCAGGGTCTCTAAAGCAAGGGGGCCTGGCAACGTGTGGGATGGCTGGACTGTTGTGATGTAACCGCCCAGTGGGTTCACCTTGCCTGCTGCCTAGACACAGCTGATTTATCAAGACGGGGAACTGCAATAGTGAAAGAGTAATTCACGCAGCGCCGGCTGTGCAGGAGACCAGAGTTTTGTTATTACTCAAATCAGTCTCTGAGCATTCGAGGATCAGAGTTTTTAAAGATAGTTTGGTGGGTAGGGACTTGGGAAGTGGGGAGTACTGATTGGTCAGGTTGGAAACAGAATCACAGGGCATCAAAGTGAGGTTTTCTTCCCTCCCTCCCTCCTTCCCTCCCTCCCTTTCTCCCTCCTTCCTTCCTTCCTTCCTTCCTCTCTTTCTCTCTTTCTTTCTTTTTTTCAGAAGGACTCTCTCTCTGTCACCCAGGCTGGAGTGCAGGCTCACTGCAACCCCCGCCCCCCAGGTTCAAGTGATTCTTCGGCCTCAGCCTCCTGAGTAGCTGGGATTACACGTGCCTCCCACTGCGCCCAGCTAATTTTTGTATTTTTAGTAGAGATGGGGTTTCACTGTGTTGACCAGACTGGTCTTGAATTCCCGACCTCGTGATCCGCCCACCTCGGCCTCCCAAAGTGCTGGGATTACAGGCGTGAGCCACCGCACCTGCCCGGCAGAGGCTT
>NW_012121709.1:7576618-7577891 GCF_000951035.1 Colobus angolensis palliatus
CCCAGCTAATTTTTGTATTTTTAGTAGAGATGGGGTTTCACTGTGTTGACCAGGCTGGTCTTGAATTCCCGACCTCGTGATCCGCCCACCTCGGCCTCCCAAAGTGCTGGGATTACAGGCGTGAGCCACCGCGCCTGCCCGGCAGAGGCTTTCTTAATGTCTCCTGTTCCTGGGTGAGATGGCAGAACTGGTTGGGCCAGATTACCATCTGGGTGGTGTCAGCTGATCCACCCAGGGCAATGTATGCAAAATATCTCAAGCACTGATTTTAGGTTTTACAGTGGTGACGTTACCCCCAGGAGCAATCTGGGGAGGGTCAGACTCTGGGAACCAGAGGCTGCAAGATCCTAAACTGTAATTTCTCATCTTGTAGCTACTTTGTTAGTCCTACAAAGGCAGACTGGTCCCCAGGCAAGAAGGGGGTCTTTGCTGTCAATTTTGTTTCAGCGTCAAACCGTGAACTAAATTCCTTCCCAAAGTCAGTTCGGCCTACACCCAGGAATGGACAAGGGCAGCTTAAGGGTTAGAAGCAAGATAGAGTCGGTTAGGTCTGATTTCTTTCACTGTCACAATTCCCTCAGTTATAATTTTGCAAAGCCAGTTTCAGTGAGAGGTGATCAGTGAGGAAGGCCAGGTGGTGGGGAGAATCAGAACCTAAAATATGGTGCACAATATTTAATTTTAAATTCTTTGCGTTGTGATATAAAACTCATATGCCAGTACAACTTTTAGGGAAGTCTCACACACCCACAGGTGCTTTGTATGAGTGGTCTTGGTGGATGAGGATGGATCAAAGTCAAGGATAGTCCAGAGCAAGGTAAATGGAGAGAATTCTTCATGGGCAGGAGCTTGGAGACAGGACCACAAGAATGGTCTCCTGAGAGGCTCTTGGAGAGGGTACTTGATAGGGGTATAAGTCATTTTTATTTAAATATCTCAAAAGAGCATGATTTTTCCCAGATACCCAGACAGTTCCCCTGGTAGAGCACAGACAGGGAACACACGTTGGTGACTTGTTTTTCTAAGACCACCAGAGCGAGCACAAAAGAACCAGCAAGTAGGCTAAGGTCAGGAGCAAAACTGCAAGTTTATTTTGGTAACCTAAGGTGTGGGGAAGAAGTCTGTCGGCCTCCGGCAAAGAAGGCCGACAGAGTCCCCCCACCGTGGGGCTCTCGGGTGGGGTTCCTGCATCCCGACATCAGTGGGGCTGGAGGAAGGCCGCGTGGCTCACTGGCGGAGAGCGGCTTTTCTAGGAGTGGGAGCGCAATAGGCA
>NW_012121709.1:7579045-7579374 GCF_000951035.1 Colobus angolensis palliatus
GACAGCCTTAAGGAAGACAACTGGCAGAACTATGTGTTACTGAGTGTGTTCGGCTGTCTTGTGGCCAAGTTTCAGTGATAAAAAAAATTGTCATAATAGGCGGACTAGCAAAGGTCTGAGTGTATGAGTGAGACAGCAATATAAATATAAAATGAGACTACATTTTCAGTGTAGTTGCAGAGTGTCCTTTGCCACTGAAGATGTTCGATGAAGGTTAGGAGATGGGAGAACTATTGCTCTGGACTATTGTCTGGAGGTAGATATGGGTCTGGGGTTATGTATTGAAAGTCTGATAGGTTTATGTAGAGGATGGTGAGAAGGCGAGCTAG
>NW_012121709.1:7581184-7586060 GCF_000951035.1 Colobus angolensis palliatus
GGGATGAAGAACCCAGAAGTGCACCATCTTGCCTCCTTCGTCCAAACAGTTGGTGCCTCTTTGCAGTATCCCTAACTCATAACACAGTGCCTGGTGCAGAGAAAGCATTTCACACTTGCCAGATGCGTAGATGAATGGATTGATTGAACAAATAAAATCCAAACTCCATCCTACTGCCTTCAGAGCCCCATGATCTGGCCCCTGTCCAGTCTCCAGCTTCACCTCTTGGCCATCTTTCTGCTCCTCAGACACCATGGTCCTTCTCAGCCCAGGGCATTTGCATTTTCTTTTCTTTGGTTGTGAACACTTGGCCCCCGGCTCTTTGGCTGCCTTCTTCCTATCCTAATTTCCCCAGATCTCCCCTCCCCAACCCTACCCTTGCTTGCTCAAGTCTTACAATATTGTGGGAGGCCTCACAATCACCACCTCCAGTCACTGACTGTTAAATAGATCACACTGCTTTATTTCCATCAAAGCACTTCTGAGAATTGTGCTTGCTTGGTTGGAAGCACACATGCCTATTAAAATGTAAGCTACCCTCAACACTTATCACTTACATAGATACACCCTGGAACGGAAACTCCAAAAGAGTAGGCATTTTATTTGTCCATCTTGTCCACTACTGTCTTTTATGCTAAATGTAATGCTTGGCATATCAGAAACAATAAATATTTATTAAATGGATGGATGAATGAATAAATGGTAAGTGTGGGCCACCCTGGGAAATTAGGCTAAAGGCGTGATTTCAAAACCCAGAAACCTGACTCATTTCTATTCTGAGAGGTTCAAGCTCAAAGACACAAGACTTGGCATCAAAATAGATGACTTGACCCTTCCCCGGAGATCTCCAATCAAATGACAGAGAAGTATTGTTCCTGAGCTCTCACTTTGATGATACTGGGAGAGGAGATGCCCAGAACCTTCTTGCAGACCCTGCCTTGACCCAGCTCTGAGGGAGCTTTATCCGCAGCACACTTCCACCCCCTCCCAACTGCCTTCTAGCCAGCCGGCTGCCAATGGTGATGTATGGAGATGACTTGATTTGACCTTGAAGGGAAGAAACAAATTAATGTGTCTCAAAATAAATTCCGGGAATCAGTGGCTGGCTTCTCCTCCAACCCCTCCCTTCAGTGCCTCACGGGTAGTGCATCATAATGTGAAAATCAATACTGTCTCTTAAATGAGCCAACATCTGGAACTGGCAGGATGTGGGGCTGCCAGGAGGTCCCCTCCCACCCAATGTCCTGGGCCCAGGAGTTGTTAGAAGCAGTGGGAGTCTCAAGGCCTGCTGTGGGCCCAGCTCTCAGGTTGCTGAAAGCTGGCTGAACAAACCCACCTGTCCCATAGCTGGAAGGCCTCCCAGGTATAAGCAGATGTGGGTTACCTTTGGGAAGGGGGAAGGGCAACCATGTGGGAGGGCATCGCCATTGCCTTTCTCTAAGGATGACTTGGATTTGGGGGGGTGGGGCAAGAGAGACTCCAAGTCTCACTACCCAACTCAGCAATTCAATGTATATTTACTGAGCACTTGTGCTTGGCACTAAATTCAACTGGTATGCCCAGGTACAGTATGCCAGTGTTCAAATAATGAAATACCTCATTACCGCTTGGTGAATAGCACTGCCTGAGCCTCTCAGGACTCCCAGGATCCTAGCCTATATTAAGCATGTTTTCTTATTCTGATGCTTTGGCATTTGGATCCTGGCTAACCCTGGAGGGACTGCCTGTCCCAGGGCCAGCCAATTTCTGGAAATAGAAAAGGACTCTGTGAGAGAGGAGCACATTTTTCATATGCAAACCAAACCCTCCAGAGCTCAGACCCCAACCACCTTCTTTATTGTGCTTTTCAGTCCTGAATCACTCTCCACCTGCCCTAATCACCCAGGGCCAGAAACCAGAGAACTAGAGACAGCCCCTATGTCCCAGAGCCTGCTGCAGTTATTCAAACGAGCCAATTCAAAACCTGCATGCCCTGCTTCACCCTTTCCTTCTTGCAGAAGGCATAATAAAGACTCTTGCTCACATTTTCTTCTTACTGCCTCTGCCTCCTGAGGGACCCTGGAGTTTCCCTTTGTGGCTCCCCGTGGCGTGGGATGCCCCCACTTCTTAGAATCTTTGAGTATAGCAAGCTATGTTTTCAATGGCAATCTCCTTTTCTGTTGTCCACACCTAAATAATGATAATGATAATACCTACAATTTCATTTTTTCCCTTTTTTTTGAGACAATCTCGCTCTGTTGCCCAGGCAGTGGTGCGATCTCGGCTCACTGCAACCTCCGTCTCCCAGGTTCAAGCAATTCTTCTGCCTCAGCTTCCTGAGTAACAGGGACTACAGATGTCCACCCCTAAACCCGGCAAATTTTTGTATTTTTAGTAGGGACAGGGTTTCATCATATTGGTCAGGCTGGTCTCGAACTCCTGACCTCAGGTGATCCACCCACCTTAACCTCCCAAAGTGCTGGGATTACAGGCATGAGCCACCACACCTGGCTACAACTTCAAATATAGCCACAGCCCCCATCACCTCCAACTCCCTCTTAAGAATCAACAGCTGAAGTGTTAATATCTCTTCAGCAGGAGGCCTTTGGACCAGTGGCTGTTCTGAAAGATCAGTGCCATGTCCTACCAGTTAAAGATTTTGAATACCACACGAACACACACACACGCGCACACACACACACTGGCCTACTATGTGGCAGCTATAGCACTGGGCCTTGGGGAACACCCACATGGGTCTCTGCCTGCACCCGGCCTGGATGCAGTAGTTACTGGGGGCTTCTGAAAAGAAATGGAAGAAATGATGTCCAGTTGAAATCTGAAGGGGGAGAATTAATAATAATGTTACTGAATGTTATTAGCTGCAAGGCACTGTCTACGCTCTTCACACTTATTTAATCTGTGGTCAACCCTGGAAGGTAGCATCATGATCCAGAAATGTGCCCAAGATCCCATAGCCTGGAAGTGATGAGCCAGTTTTAAACTATAGCAGGCTTGTTCCAGACCAGTGTGTTAGCTAGACCAGGGAGCAGGGAGGGTGAAAAGAAGGGTTAAGAGTTTCTGGCAGAGGGAATGATAATGCATGGATTTAGTAGGTGTGTGTTTTTTAAAACAAGCAAAACCCTTAAATTTCACTCAGAGCTTCAGTTTCTTTACCCGTAAAATGGGAATAATTAGTAATCACGTTTAATATCCCCCAAAGAATTGCTGGGATGATCGCAAGTTTGTAAACTAAACAAGGCTATTGCTTAGTTATTATCACCATCCCAGCAGCTGACAGAAGCAGAGAGAGCAGAGGAATGACAAGGACCAGCTGTCTTGGAAACGTTGCCTAGTGACCTGATATGGGACAATTTCATTTTTTTCTGAGCCTGCATGACACACCAGCTTGTTCTGGATCTGACAGTGACAGCTTACAAAATCCACAGCAGACACGATGACAGCACTTACTGCCAGTAGGCAGGCATGTATGCACACACACGTGCATGCACACACACACACACACACACACACACAGGCCCATGCACACCTCAGATCTAAGCCAGCACAGACACAGTTGTTGGAGAACAAAGAATGTCTTTGCAGAAGGGATAGAAACGGAGACTTTCTGGCTGTGTCCAAGATTTCGTGCTAGATCAGCAGTTCCTAGAGTGGATTCTATCAGCAGAAAAGGAGATGGGAAGAGTTCTGCCGTCAAATAAGTTTGGGAAGTGCTAGGTTAGACAAAGTTAAATACTCCTCTTTAGTCTGGTGATGTGCATTGTGAACCTCCAAGAGGAAGATACAGCTGGTAGCTGTCGTTGCATAAGAGATTACCATAAAATTTAGTGACTGGGAACAATAAACAGTTATGATTGCAGTTTCTGAGGTTCAGGAATTCAGCTGAGGCTCAGCTGGATGAGCCTGGTTTAAATGAGATTGCAGTCAAGATGTTAGCAGGGACTGCAGCCATCTGAAGGCTAGACCAGGGCTGGAGGGTCTGCCTTTAAACTCACTCTTGTGGCTGTTGACTGGAGGCCTCAGTTCCTTACCACATGGGCCTCTCCATGGGGATGCGTTAGAATCCTTATGATATGGCAGCTGACCTCCCTTAGAGCAAGCGAGCCAACAGAGAATGAGGCAGAAGCCCAATGTGTCTTTTGTGATCTATCCTCGAAAGTGGCTATATGCTTTGGACAGCGCCACTATAAATAAACCCTAGAGTGGATGTGAATTTGTTCCAACCTAAGGCAAGAGAGCTGGGCTTTAATGCTTCTGCACCCAGCACCCATTGTCTAAGGTCTGCCCTGGGGATGGAAATGGGGCGTGTAAACTCCCAGTCGTCCTTTGACCCTGTGCCTAAAATGGCTCTAGTAGCCCCAGGGAAATCCTCCACAGAAGTGTCACAGGTGCAAACTCATGGAAACAAAAGCACCCAGAGGCCAGGGGAGGCATATACAGAAACAGTAAAAGGGAGCTGGGGGGATGTGGGCTGCAGTGTCTGCTGCTTTTATATGCATGAATAAGTGGAAGTCAGAAATGGTTCAATTGCAGGGCATCAGTTGGACAAATGGCTGAAACAGTATGAAGCCACTAAATATCATGCTCCTGAAGATGATTTATTGTCACAGAAATAACATATAGGAAGAGCCAGCCTCAAATAATCAGTATGTATGATATTCCATTTAAAATAGATAAATATAACTTTGCATTTTTATTTTGTTTTAAAATACCAATATTTCTTGGCTGAGCACAGTGGCTGATGCCTGTAATTCCAGCACTTTGGGAGGCCGAGATGGGCAAATCACTTAAGGTCAGGAGTTCGAGATCAGCCTGGCAAACATGGTGAAACCTCATCTCTAGTAAAAATACAAAAATTAGCTGGGTGCGGTGGCTCACG
>NW_012121709.1:7586402-7593078 GCF_000951035.1 Colobus angolensis palliatus
AAAAGAAAAAGAAAAAAATATTAGCCAGGCATGGTGGCAGGCACCTGTAATCCCAGCTACTGGGGAGGCTGAGGCAGGAGAATCACTTGAACTCGGGAGGCGGAGGTTGCAGTGAGCAGAGATCGTGCCACTGCACCCCAGCCTAGATGACAAAGTGAGATTCCATTTCCAAAAAAATTTTAAAAATTAAAATATAATTTTGCATTTGTTTTGTTTTAAAATCTACTATTTGAGATTAGCGCCTTTATAAAGGGGGCCCCAGAGAGCACTCTCACCTTCTTCCTGCCATGCGAGGGCACAATGAGAGGCTGGCAGCATGCAACCTGAAGAGAGCCCTCACCACCACCCGACCAAGCTGGCAGCCTGGCCGTGGACTTCCAGCCTCCAGAACAGTGAGGAATACATTTCTACTGTTTATAAGCCACCCAGTCTGTGGTGCTTTATTATAACAGCTCAAACTAGGAACAGTGCTTTTCTGTGTTTTTCAAATATTCTTCATAGAGAATGGATTGCATTTCAAACAAGAAAAGTAAACTTGGCTGTTAGATCTAAGAGATTCTCATAAGGAAATCTTTGATTTAATATATCACCTGATGCAAATTTTGTTTCCTGTCCTAGAACATGGCACTGGTGTAGCCGTGTGAGGTTATCCATACACACTCCAGAGCAAGACAGCCCTAGTTTGAATTCTGTGCTATCATCTATTAGCTGGGTGACCCTGAGCAGATTTCTTAACTTCTTTGTGCCTCAGGCTCCTTGGCAATAGCACAGGAGTGATGATAGAGTACCTTGCAGAGTTGCGGAAAGGAATAAATGAATTAAGATATGTAAAATACTTAGAGCAATTGCTGGCAAATAAAAAGCACTTTGGCAGCACAGACCTACCTCCCCCCATCCTTCCCTCATCTCTAATTAGTCTAAATGGCTAAGGCCTTTTTTTCCTCTTTTCCCTCTCATTAAAGCTACCCTGTTCCACCTTCTGTTGCATTCCTTGGGGATCCTGCCAGGTATAAGTGGGTAGTGATGAATTAATCAGGTTGGCCAATCACATTCATCTATGCTCAGGTCTTACCTCCTCCAGGGAATGCCCTCTAACCCAGTTTTGAAGGCTCCAGAGAGCCCTGTGCAAGCCTGGGGTGGAGGAGGGGTGGGTAGACACCTGTGGCTTCTGCCTGGCAGCATTTATGTCTCTTTACTCTGGTCCTAGTCCCTCAATACCTCTTTGGGACATCTTTCTCACTGCTTTGTGCAGATTCACTGGGAATGTCCATCAAGGGACATCAACCTTCCTTCACTAGGGGTGGGTACATGGCCCAAACTAAGCCAAGCAGAGCCTCTCCCATGGGAATTTGAACCTTTTGCAGAGAGACTTGAGGATGGGAAATAGTTGAAGCTGATTCATTCCAGAGACAGTGCCCTGAGATGTCCATTTTCCTTGCTCCGGATCCCCAGAGGGGCCCATTCCTGTCCTTCCTGACATCTAAATAATGCTCAACTTTTCTTTTCAATTAAATGAACTGTCTCACGTCCCTTTCTCCCCAAATTAGGTAAAGTCTGTTTCTTTCACTTCAAAACAGACTACCAGCTGCTATGCTATAGTAAGTACACTAGGAGAGAGAGAGAGAGAGAGAGAGAGAGAGAGAGAGAGATATCAGGCTGGGCAGCATAGTATCTCCCATGCTACATGTAAGGTGACACTTGAGTTCTAAACCAGCCAAACTACTAACTCCTTCCGTGACCCTGGCCAAGTCCTCTCGCCTCTCCCCCTCTTCCCCCAACCCCATTCTCCTTTGCAAAGTTATCTTCCTAGAAGCGTCCCATAAATGCAGTTGTGATGGAGTCCCCGCCTAAAGCCCCCGTGCATTTTCCTGGGAGTATCCCACGCATTCCGTAGCCTTCTCTAAGCTAACACACCCAAGCCCCTTCCAGATCAGCTCTCTAGGGCTTCAGGTAGCTCCTAGACATCTCCACTCACAGGATTCTGAAACCCCACATGTCCAAAGCAGAATCCACTATTTCTCCCTGCAAACTGCTCCCTTCCCTTCCTTCCCCCAAGTTAGTACTCAGCACTAACACCTTCCCTGCAGAAACTCCAGAACTCTTCTAGACTTCTCTCCTTGTCAGCCTGTCACCAAGGTGCTGTCCATACTCTCTGATCTGTATCTGCCAATGCTGTCCTCTGTCATATGATTCCTCCTGTTGCCCAGCAATTGTCACTTTACAAAACCCAGTCATCTATTTATTACTTAACCCTTACAACAAGTCAAAGAGGTGGATGGATAGTATTATCTCAATTCAAGGAAATGGAGGATCAGAAAAGGAAAGCCATCTGCTCAGGGTCACACAGGAATTAGAAAGTAGGGCTGGGGTTTGAGTCTAGAGCTGACTGAGCCTAAAACCCATGCTGGTCCCTCCAGGACCTCCTCTGTCCATGGTGCCTGAATGCAGGAGGAGCAAGTTCTGAGCCCGTCTCTCTCTGGCAGGTTACTAAGGTCCACGGTGCAAACAGCAACAGTGTTGTTCATGAGCTCATCTGCTCCACCTTGCTCCACCCAGTCCTAATCCGGGATTATGACCTGGGAATTCATCTCCCAGGCAACCAGAGTGATGCAACAAACAGAGGAGCTGCCCAGGCAGGACTGGTGGTGCCAGCCCAGGACTGTGGCTGATGTTCAAGGGTTCCAGCCCAGAATGCCCCCTCTGTGGAATTAGCACCATGTGTCCCTGATGAGCCGGAGGAATCCAAAACCCAGTCCTGGCAAGGACAACAGAGGCTGGAAACACGGGGAGGCTGGTGACCTGCAGTCATCACAAAACACTCATTGCACATCCTGGGGTACGGGGGAGGGTTCAAGAGACCCACGTTTTATGTCTTGCCCCAAGAATTACTAACTCTGCATATGATTCATCAGGAAATCCTTTGCTGTGAAATGTATCCAGTGTCCAACCACTTCTCACCACCTCCCTTGCCTCCACCTTGATCCAAGCCTATGTTACAGCAAAGGTTGTTTCCACACTTGTCCCTACAGTCAGTTTTTTTTTCTCTCTCTGAGACAGAGTCTCGCTCTGTCATCCAGGCTGAAGTGCGGTAGCACAACTCACCACAGCCTCCACCTCACAGGCTCAAGTGATTCTCATGTCTCAGCCTCCTGAGTAGCTGAGACTACAGTCACGCGCCACTGCACCCGGCTAATTTTTTTGTATTTTTAGTAGAGATGGGGTTTCGCCATGTTGGTCTGGCTGGTCTTGAACTCCTGGCCTCAAGTGATCTGCCCTCCTTGGCTTCCCAAAGTGCTGGGATTACAGGCGTGAGCCACCATGCCTGGCCAATTTTTTTTTTTTAATTTTTATTGTAGTAAAATACGTAACATGCAATACACCATTTAAATCATTTTCACAAGCGAAAAATTCAGTGGCATTAATTACTTTCAAAATGCTGTGCAACCACCACCCCTATGTTCCAAACTTTTCATTGTCCAAAAAAACAGAAAAAAAAAACCCTCTGTAAGCATTAAGCAACAGCTTCCTCATTTCTCTCTGCACCCAGCCCCTGGGAACTTCTAATCTACTTTCTATCTCTAAATTTGCCTACTCTAGATATTTCATACCAGTGAAATCATACCATATTTGTTCTTTTGTGTCAGGCTTCTCTCACTTAGCTTAATGTTTTCAAGGTTCATCCATGTTATAGCATATATTGAAACATAATTTCTTTTTATGACTGGCTAATATTCCACATTGTATGGCTATATGACATTCTGTGCATACACGTATCTGTTGATATATATACCCTGCATCAATTTGAACACTAAAGCTGGATTGACCTTGGTAAAATATTACTCAGTTCAAATTTGACTCAGATCAAAGCCTCTTAAGTCTCCTCTGTTCAGCAAAATCCACGGTCCTTGTCATGGCTACAAAACCCTAAAGGATTCTCCCAACACACGTACACACACACATGCATATACATACACAGGCACACACACACACACTTGCCTGTACACCCTGTTACCTTTGTGCGCCTTCAGCCTCATCACTTTCCCCCCTTCCCATCCCCACTCCACTCCTTGCTGCTCCATGAATGCCCCTGGCACACCACCACCCCAGAGCCTTTGAACATCCTGCATATGCTCTTCCTCAAGACATCTGAATGGCTGAGTCCCTTATTTCTGTCAAATATTTGCTCAAATATAATCTCAGTGAGGCGCAGCCTGAACACGCCATTTGAAACTGTAGCTGTTCCCCTTTGTTTATCATTCCTGATCTCCCTTATCAGATCTGGTTTTTTCCCACAGCACTTGCCACTTTCTGACATATTCTATAATTTATCTATTCATGCCTTCCATGAGTGTATTATCTCCCTCCACTTCTAGAATGTAAGTTCTACAAGGGCAGGAATTTTTTCACCTAGAGTTCTATTCATCTATGTGTTTGAAGCGCCTAAGACAGTGGCTAATATCCAGGAGGCGCTCAGTATAGTATTTGTTGAGTGAATAAATGTAAGAGGGGATGAGTTTCTGCACTTCTCTGGCCCCTGTATCTGTGAATTAGGGATTACAATCTGTCACTGGAGCAGAGGGTGTTAGGGTGGGAATCATCTTAGATAATGGTTGTTACCACCCTTCATACATCATAAGGTATGGATGTATGAAGAGCGATGGAGGAAAACCGATCTTCATTCAGTACGCTTGACGTCAGATACTTTCCATAATGTATCTCATTTCATTATTGCCATTTTACAGATGAGGAGACTGAGGCTTACTTAGAAAGGTGAAGTAACTTGTCCAGACATCACAGTGTGTAAGTGTCGGGGAATCTGAGCTTCAACCCAGCTGCCGGGCTTTTTCCATAAGTTGAGTCCAGCTCTGGTATTTCATAAGCCTGAGAGCAAACTCCTTCTTCACCAGTGCTGGACCCAGGAGAATAATAAGAATGAAACTATGAACAATAACCACCTTTTATTAAGAGCTTCGTACATATGTCAGGCTCACTTTACTAGGTGCCAGGTGCTTTCCGTATCTTCCCTCACAAGAAAGCAGGGAATAAGTATTATTATTATTCCCTCATAACAGATGATGCAGAACCTGAGGCTCAGAGAGGTCAGGCCGTTGACTTGAGGCTACACAGCTAATAAATGGAAGAGACAGCATTTGAGCCCGTAGCAATCTGACTCCGATGGCATCTTGAAAAGGGATGATGATAGGAATATGGTTTCTCTAATGCTATGTATGTCCCCCACCTCCATGACCACCCCCAAGAACCTCCCCACCCAAAGCACACCCTTGATGGTGCTTCTGTAGGTGAGAAGGTAAACACAACACCAACCCTCATGCCTGTGCCCTCAGGGTGAGCAGCAGGATGCGAAAGGAGAAGGTATGGGTGGGAGCTGGGATGGGGATCCCACGGGCCTGTGTTGTCAACCAAGATAAATGAACGAACCACTCAGCAAACCAGGGCACTTCCACCCTAGAGCAGAACTATCACTGGTAAATAAATCATCGAAGCTCTACACTGGACGTGCCAATTTCAGCGGGAGACGATGAGTGCATTCATCTGCTTGGCGACAAGCTGGATGTCTTCAGGCTGTGAGGGTCTATGAAAATACTCCTCAGCATGCACTCCGCCCGAGGCTGGTTCCAGGGCATGGGTGGTAGGAGTGGGGAGAGGATCTCTTTCCAAGAACTGTGTTCATCTTAAACTTCCCACAGTTCCCCTGATTCAGGGGCCTGATGCTTTCTATGCCTTTTAAAATGATAATAATAACCATCATCATCATAAGTAGCATGTATTGAGTGCTTACTAAGTGCTAGGAATTGTGATTTCAAAAAATACACATTATCTCACTAACTGGTTAAAATATTGAGTCTCTGCTGCATAGGAAAATGACTCCTTTGAGGTTGTCTATTCTCTACAATGATTCCCAAACATTGAGTGATATCTAAGAGAGGTGGTCCAGCTCCAGGTCAGAGCTTACCTTCCAAGAACTTCCCCAACTTCCCACAATCACCAGCAGCAGTAACCACCACCACTCCAAGTCTCCTCTCTCTGGTTAGACTTCCAAAAGGAGACAACAGAGGATAGGGAAAGGAGACCAGTAGGAGGTGGGAGAGAAGGAACTGGAACTGGAAAAGCCCAGCCCGTGGGGAGATAAAGAAAGCTGAAGCTCAGGGACTTTGGAACCAAGTTCTTGCCATTCAGAGGAACCTGGTCACAATGTCCCACCAAGTTCTGCTGTGCCCTGCCCAAAAATAATTGTCTTGAGAAGTAAAGCTATCAAAAATCTATTATCTTTGGGAGGGGTTGGTAGAACACTCCAGGTGTCTATGGACACACGTGTGTTAGATAAATGGAGTGAAGGAGGAGAAGAAGGAGATGCTGTCTAGGCATTAGCATGCTTCTTTCATTCAACTCTTAAAACGACCCATTTGACAGAGGAGGGCACTTGACCGATAGAGGGGTGTTATTTTGAAGTCCCAAAATGTTTTCCATCAGAAGTTTCTGAGTTATTCCAAGCCCGCCTATGTCCTGTGGAAAGACCCCTGGCCCTACAGCCAATGGCCCAGTCAGCCACAAAACACTTCTGCACCTCTCACCTCTTTGAAAACAAGAGATAAATAACCAACAATCAGGCCGGGCGCGGTGGCTCAAGCCTGTAATCCCAGCACTTTGGGAGGCC